>NC_041810.1:18868266-19186982 GCF_900964775.1 Scleropages formosus
CTCCAAAACAGAGATCGCTGACCTCCCAGCTGGCCTGTCTTCCTGTCATGATCCTTCGATCAAACTGGACATGTCACTCGTTTTGCCTACCTCCTCGGCTAAGAGTCTGGAAGTGACGATTGACTCAAGTCTATCTTTCTCTCAGCACACCGAAGCCACAACCCGGACCTGCAGATACATCCTGAATAACATCCGCAGGATCCATCCTTTCCTCACAACAGACTCTGCCCAACTACTTGTCCAGGCCATGGTGACATCCCGTCTGGACTACTGCAGCTGTCTCCTGTCTGGCCTTCCCACTACTGCCATCAAACCTCTACAGCTGATACAGAATGCTGCTGCCCGAGTTGTTTGACCTGCCAGAGCGTTCCCATGTATCTCCCCTCCTCGTTTTTTCTGCACTGGCTTCCTATAGCTGCCTGGATCAAATTTAAGACCCTGGTTATGGCCTGAAAATGCATCAGTAGAACTGCTCCCAGCTATCTACAAGACTTGATCAACCACTACACGCTAACCAGACTGCTATACTCTTCCATATCTGCCCACTTAGTGGTTTCACGCACGAAAGGTAAAGCACTGAGTTTCTCAGTTCTGTCTCTGCTGTGGTGGAATGACCTCCCCCTCTCACTCAGAACTGCTGAATCTTTGTCCACATTTAAAAAGGGTCTTAAAACTCATCTCTTCCGGACTCACTTTGCCTATGATCTCTTAAGTTCATGTAAGGTATAATTGTTCATGATCATGCTTGGATCAGTCCTTTACAGAGCCACTCCTGCAATATCACATAAATGGTTTTATGTATCAAAAAAAAAAAAAAAACTGCTAGGTAAGTGATTAGGGAATCGGTGATATTCTGGTAAAATTTTACGCCGCTTCTTGTGTAATGAATATCTATATGGTGAAAGAAACTAAGTGTGCTTAAGAGTCACACATCTGCAGCTACGTCTCTTTCTCCTAGGGTAATGCACAGATTGTATTTTCTATGAGATGTACGTCGCTTTGGAGAAAGTATCTTCTCAATGAATAATGTAAATGTAAAAAACATTAGCAAGTCAAATCACCAGTCAATGAATGAATGAATGAATGAAAGACAATGTTACCCACCTCCAACTCATTGTGGTTCTGATATAGTTATTGCAGTGGGAATAGAGGGTGGGTTCATTTGGTTCTTGCTCTGAGAGTGGAATGCTATTAGGTTTCTCTGTAATTAAGGTCTAGAATGCATTTTGTTGCATAATTAGTTTTGTAATTGGACCATAAAAATTTGTTGAGTTAGTAACTTTTTGGAGCATTTGGTTATTTAATTGGAAGTGTGCAGTTGGGTTGGTTGCACATAGAATTCTCACAAAATTACAGAATTACACATGTGAATGGTCAACACCTGAGAAAGGGACTTTCATTAATATTATTTTGATGCGTTTGACTGAACAGCAGCACAGAGACTTTGTTTATTTAAAATAAACTTAGCTCTCTTGCTTTAGCTTTCTCGGCAAGCTCTGTTTAAAGCAGTATAAAGCAATTTATTTGGCTGCTCTTTTAAAAAATGCTTTATTTGTATTTGTGACCCCAGAAGATGCATTAAACAAATACAGTGATAAAAAATGAATATTTGGTTGAATGAAATACTATTGTATAGTCTTCAACGCTGAACTGTACTATGTTTCCCTGGAATAATGTCCCATTGTCACATACAGTCATTTCTAATATATTGGCTCAACTTATGAACATCGATGGGGGCTGGAAGTCTGTCACTGGCTTGATTTGTTCCAGTCACTTTTACCGCAAGGCCACAATCAGTTAAAACTTCATAAAACAGACATTCCTTGATTTATTCAAGAGTTAGGTTCTGTAAAAACCTCAGATGAAGCTATAACAAGCTACATTAAAACTCATTTAAAATCGGTTAAAATAAAACGGTACGGCACTCTTATTTCATTTTGGTGGATTTTACTGCCAACTAATGGCTGGACATGGAAATGCAGGCAGCAAAAAAGTTCTTGAAAATAATCAAGTGAAGAAAATAAAATGAAAGGTAAATAAAGAAATGGAAGCATGTTTGTATTGTTAAAAGTTGTAAATATGAGTTTTAACATTAGGACCTATGTATTCTTGTGGATGTGTACGCATTTCGAGATGACGCAGTCTTTTTTCTTTGATAGGGCAACCTCACGTGGAAAGAAATTACAATTACAACATTTATTAATTTTTTGGTATTAATGGAAAGCATGTCAGAATGCCATGACACACACTGCAGCAGATGGCAAACTGATTTAAAAACTGAACCTGTGACCAAGTGGTGCAGGGTTTGCGAACTGGGAAGGGCCCCATGATCGTCTCCTTGGGATCGGGCACTTCGTTGGAATTCTTGTTCTGTGAGAAGTATCCCGCATGTATAAATGTGTAATAATTTATTGAAGCTGACCCCAGTGTTATAAAAGAAATACAAGAAAAAGGATTTTTTTCTGCATTTTAATTGGGTAGGTGGGTGGCACGGGAGGGGCGTTGAATATCATACAAGCTTTTGTATAGCAGTATGTGTGCCAGCACTGCTGCCGGAGGCACATGAGGCTCATTGTTGCTCCCAGGTGTGAACTTACTCTGGCTGAGCTCTGAAAGCCAGCAGTCGTGTGAAGGTTAACGTCTCCATTTAGTCTTGCTCACTTCTGTACCCTGACAATAAAGAGTGCTGGCTGTGTTTGCTCTGGAAGTCCTATGAAAGAAGGCAATTTTAGTGCTCCTGTTAGGTTTGGTTAATTATGTCAATTATGGTAATTCAGTGATATTTATCAAATTTATTAATACTTCTTGTCTGATGCTTTGGGGTAATTACTTTTTAGCGCTGTTTAATTATGTCAGCCTTCGATAGTATGTGTAACGTGGTTCGTAGCACAAATTTACATTTTAACTGCCAGGGAAATATCCAGCTGAAGTGCTGAAATGTTATTTTTAATTGTGAGACTTTTTATTGTGAATGGGCTCCGGGTTGCAAACAGGTTATGTGCAACTAAATTGCTGCAGGAAGCATGATGAGGTTATGGGATCTTTTACCTTTTGCCCCAGACAGTGATTATAATTCTGAATTCTGTACAGTCGTCCTGAATTTTTGGTTTTTTGATGTCACCTATTGGTCTGAGATTATTAATACCACTTACCATTACTCAGTCCGCAACATTGGTACCGGTGCTGTAACTGGAGGCCCCATTTAAAAACTGTCCCATGCGGCTGTGTGAGAGACTGTGAGACAGACTGCATTGTGGGAATTGTGTACCTATGCTCTTAGCCTTAGTCTTCCTCCAGCCGTTCCACATACATTATCATAGCAGTGTTATGAAATAATTTTAACATTTATTTTACATCTACTAGATCGTTCATGAATGAAATTTCTGCACATAGCTCACCATTACCTAGTAACTCATCAGTCCTGGATTTTGATGTTTTCATACCTTTCTTCTAGTTACCTTCTGAGCAGTTTCACAGTTCTTTGGTCTCCCAACAAAGCACAATGTCTGTGCCAACTTGTGAGCAGTAAACACAGGCACACACCTCCTCCAAAACAAATGCTGTGAACAAAGACTTCTTTTCTGTGGGATGCCGGTATCATCGTGCTATGTAACACACTTGGAGGAGAACACTATCTGCTTGGTTCCACCTGCAGTCTCACACATGCCTAGCTTGCTATAGGTGTGGCTGTTAACTGTGCGGGAAACACCATCCCAGCTATAATCTTACCCTCCCACAAAATAATAGGAACATTTTCGTTCCTGTGCTTTTTCAGCACTGGTGGTGCTGCGAGGACTCATGTTAATTCAGCCTTGCCGTTTTCTGTTATTTCACACTTTGAAGGAGTTAAAAAGGTGGATGTGCGTGTGTCTGGATGGATGATCGGATGGATTGGTGGGTTGATGGATGGGTGGATGAACGGATGGATTATCTATATTTATAAATGGATGGATACATCGTGGGATGGATGGGTGGAGGAAGGTGTTGTTCCACCTCTTTTGCCCTGTGCAATAACTACAAAGCTCTCTACGCATCAGCAGAAAACCAAAGATTTGTATCAAAGTTCTGATGAACAGGGTGGAGGGAGAACAGATGTGTTTTCCTTCAAACATCTCTGAACCGAAAAATGAAACCGGCACAAACGCATTTCATGCATTCAGGCATGTTACTTCCTTTAATAACTTTTACTTTCGTTTTTGTGTTCATTGCAAACATCTATTGTGTTGCACAAGCTATGCGGAGTTAACTTTCAGAAGACCTTGAGCGAATTCAGATTTTCTTATTTTGTGTGTTTCTTGTTCAGTTTAGTTTGCACTGCAGGTGTACAGAGCCAGTGCAGATGAAGCAAAAAGCACATTTCTTTGTTCACTTTTTTTGCACGAACAAATAAACGACGGCTTCCGCAAAGACATTGACATGGTTGTTTTTTGGTGTGACGTGCGGGCAGCAATTACAAGCTGTTTATTTTGTGGAGCAAATGACTTTTCCCGTGACCCGCAGAATAGATTAATTGTTTTTTTTTTTTACAGCTTCTAAATGGATGGGCACATGAGGGAAAGCGTGCACCGGTGACCTTTTCGGTAACTGGCGGGTGCAGCTTTGCTTGGATCTCAAGCTCTGCTTTAATGCATCACGGGGCTGTTGCTTCTCCATGTGGATGGAGATGGGGCCTGGTGCACGTGACGGCGCTCGTCGATGGCTTCCCTTTGAGCGGAGGGTGAACCGGGGGCGGTGGCCCTGTGGTCAGCCGCAGGCCTCGCTTACACCATCACCTTAGTTTTTGCCTCGCTGGGGGCTGCTGTCAAACTAAACCAGGACAGGCGTGGAGAGCACTGCAGGGAGCTCCCTGCTGCGCACTGTTCATTGATTGTACCGCATACATTTATCATGACGTGCAAATTAATTCTTTACAATTTATAGAATACACAAGGAACATGTTGCATTACTTTTTTTGAGAAGTAGTTGCTGTAGTTACTATTACTTTGTTGACAGGTAGTTACTGGATATTACATTACTGCTAATTTTCACTTTGGCAGTGTCTTTGCCTGTTGTATTTGTAAGCAGACCGTCAACAAATACATCTCAGCTCAAAATTGAAATTGCTGTAATTATCGAAACAATATTTGATTTTTTTCTCTGTGGCATTTTACCAGCAATGCTCAACAATACTTCAGCCAGACACAAGATGTATTAGACATATGGGCAAATATTTGGCAAACAATTTAAATGTAATCAAAATCAAAAGTTTAGAGAATTAAACTGAATTTAGAGTGTGGGATCCCTTTGTTGCACTTGCTTCCACATTTTTTACAGCGATTGTCTCTTTTGTACCTATTTGACAGATGTTATTAACCCCTAATCATGTCTGACCAGAGTGTGCAGATGAAAATGGAGACAGTAGACGATGATGAAAGTGTAAAGATGACACATATATAAAGGGGTGTATTTGAGTTTATGGAAAGAGCGTATTTTTCATCATTCATAAATTGTTTTTCATTTTAATGTAGCTCAAATTTAATAAATTATAATAAAGTTTGATGATGTTTTTATTTTTGCAAATGTAGCCAAAGTTTTTGCTGAACATAACTCAAGAACAGATGAAGCAATATCTGTATTATTAAAGTTCTTGGGGTAAAAATACTTACAGACAGAAAAAAACTGGTACAGCCTTCTGGTCCCAGTTGCATTTGTAAGTTAAGCAGCCATTGTCTCCCTGAGATGTGTGTTGTAAATCTGTTCACATCCCTTCAACATCGAGTGTGGTTTACATTCCAGAGATGAAAGGATGAAAAAGTATGTTTAGTTTTATACCCATTTTTTATTATTTGAAAAACCCCTTTTTTAGGAGCATTGGGTCCTTTTTGTTTGATCGTTTACGATGTCCTCTTGAGATGGTTCTCAAAGAGATGATTGTAGGATTATTTTATCAATGGACGGATGGATGGATCTGTCTATCTGCCTGTCTGTCTGCTCACTCGCCCGCCCCTCCATCCGTCGAATTATGAATATAATGCACATACAGCTATGTAGATATGGTCACAGCTACACTGTGATATTGCCTTGGATGAAGATGTGCGCTGATTTTTAACATTAATATGAAAAACAAATTATGGATGACCATACTCCCGCAAGAAGGCTCCCGTAGCTCTTAGAGGAACTGTTATTCTTGCACGGCAACACACGGTACCCTCGATTAACACAGCGGGCCTCCGTCTGCTTCAGGTCATCATCTGGAGTCCAGATGTTTGGAGAAGTTGATCTAGTAGGTATAGGAGCCAGCTGAAATTAGTAAGGGGGTGGGGAAGGTCAGACTAAATGCCGCGGAAAACTGTTATGTTATACCTCATCTTTCTCTTTGCAAACCACACAGTCGGCCTCTGTTTAAAGCTGGAGGCCCCGATGTCATCGAACTCTCACGTGGACCCCCTTTCACCCCGAGGCGACATTCTGTTACCATCATTAATCCAGCAGTACAAATTTCAGCAAATCATGTGTAATACGGTCCTGCCACGCTGTGTTTGGTGGGACATCAGCGAAGGTTTCTCCTCTGTGGTCAGGGACACTCAGTGAGCCGAGAAGCTGAGAGACAAACAAGGACGGAAAACACGGGATTTATTAATGCACAACTTTTTTACCAGAAGGTCCCCTGATTTGAAAGTACCTTCTCAGGCAAAGCCCATATGACAGGCGGCTCACTTTTCGTTAGAGGCACTGTTCTTCTATTCATAACCATGTCCTCCATCAAGCTTTTTTTGTAATTGGTCAGGCAGGAGAGACAGCATTATATAATGTATCTGCCTCTTCTTTACTATAGAGAATGCAGATGGCTCATTAAAAGCTTTGAGGTTAGGAAAACACAAACAGATGCAGGATGCATCGAAAAGAATTGCTACAAACTTCTCAGTGAAAAACAGAAAATGAAACAAATAGAGAATAGAAATTCCTCGCGTAATGAAGTTAATTCGTTCCGCCAAATCTTCTGTGAGGCGAATTCCTGCTGATGGAGGCAAATTATTATTTCTCACGTCTGTTCCTGATTTTTATGACAGAAAGAAATAAAGAGCACTGCTTGTGTCTTTCACTCTAAAGCATGCTTCATCAAGGTACTTGGCCTGAAATGGTGCAGTAAACATTACACTGTTGAATCAATGGTTAATTTATTGTAAGTATCTTAACATTGTAAGTTGCTTTGAGAAAAGGCAAGGAGAATTAATAATAATAATAATAATAATAATAATAATAATAATAATAGCGTGGAATCTCCCGTTTCACTGGTGATATTATGTTTACCTTAATCGAGGGGTGTGATTGGTTAAAAATGGCATGGGTTGGGTTGCCATGGATGTATGATCACCACCTCCAACTCAACCTCTCCAAAATAGAGATTCTTTACCTCCCAGTTGGCCTGTCCTCCTGTCACGATCTCTCGATCAAACTGGACAACTCACTCATTTCGCCTATCTCCTTTGCTAAGAGTCTGGGCGTTACGATTTATGCGAGTCTGTCATTCTCTCAAGATATTGAAACCACAACCCGGCCCTGCAGATACATCCTGCACAATATATTCGTAGGATCCGTCCCTACCTCGCTACTGTCTCCGCCCAACTACTTGTCCAGGCCATGGTGACTTCAGGTCTGGATTACTGCAACTCTCTTCTGTGTGGCCTTCCTGCTAATGCCATCAAACCTCTGCAGCTTCTACAGAATGCTGCTGCACAAGTTGTGTTTGATTTGCCAAAGCGCTCCCATGTATCTCCTCTACTCATTTCTCTGCACTGGCTTCCTGTAGTTGCCCGAATCAAATTCAAAACCTTGGTTACTGTGTACAAATGCATCAATAGAACTGCTCCCAGCTATTTACAGGAGCTGATCAACCACTACACCCCAGCCAGGCCCCTTCGCTCATCTGCTTCTGCTCGCTTGGTGGTCCCGCGCACGAAAGGCAGAGCTCGGAGGTTCTCGGTTCTGGGTCCGTTGTGGTGGAACGACCTTCCCCTGTCACTCAGAACTGCGGAAACTCTGTCTGTTTTCAAGAAGGGTCTGAAAACCCACCTTTTCCAGATCCACTTCGCCCAAGATCTCTCCAGCTCGTCTATGGTGTAACTCTTCACGCATCGTAACTCCAGAAGCATCCCCAGATACAACCTTTATTCAGCCATTACTCTGGCATTGTACTGCTCATTTGTGTATCTTATAATATTTAAAAAATAAAAAAAAAAGAATTGGCGTCAGTATCGGGATTTGTCTGCGTCTTATGCACCTACTTGAACGATGAACCTCGGTGCAGCAAGCGGTAGGGAAGAAACTAGGCTTGCTTGAGACTTTCATGTCTGCAGCTGTGTCTCCTTCTCTCAATGTAATGCATAAATTGTACTTTTGCTGAGATGTACGTCGCTTTGGACAAAAGCGTCTGCTAAATGAGTAAATGTAAATGTAAAAATGTCAATGTGGCAGGGAATAGGAAGATTATACAGTGCTGGCTGTGTTGTGGAACAGTTTTTGTTGTCCGGGACCTCATTACAAGAGGGCTGACTGTACCCTTTACGGCAGGGTTGAACTACTCCAGGGTTCGGTAAGATCTATTTTAGAATGGATTAGAGATTTTGCTGCAGGGGGTGTTTTTTGGTGGGATAGCGATCGTCGTTTGCGATTCAGACATTAAGCTTCTTTTTCTGCCGTGGCACCGAAATGGCCTGACATTTGGTTTAATTTGTCCTATCGCACTGACTTGATCGAGCTCGACTTCCCCACCGGGTGCCCGTGCGCTGAGGCCGGGCCCATTCGGACACCTTGAGATGGGGACTTGCAAATGTCACCGATTGGAGGCCTGCCACGCTGCGACCCCCGGCCAAAGTGGAGGCTGCAGAGGAGGCTTGGACCGAGTGAGTGCCGTATGCTGGCAGAACGCTGGCTACTTGTCCACTGAAGAAACAAAACAGTCCTGCACAGATGGACAATATGGAGACACCCACAGTCCACCATTGTGACAACTTCGTCTACCTCATTGTCCTTCAGATCTGGTGATTATGGCCGATTATTACATTACATTATGGATCACTCAATATTGTAACTCAATAGGCTGCATAAAATTTATTGCTTTTAGTTGAGTACAAGTAGTGACCAAACAGGCTTAATAAACCCATATTACTTTTTTGAGAATTTTCTGGCTTATGTGGTGTTCAAATGGTAGATATGCTGATATGCTAATATGATGAAAAACAGCAACAAAAAAAGAGAAACAGTTAATTTTGACATGAAGAAAGGACATGGAAAAAAACAGCAGATGTTAGTACTTCGAAATGTATGGAAACACCCAAACAGTACGTTAATAAAAATAAATGTTTGCGGTATACGCCAATAAATCCCAGTAAATTTAAACCACTTCTCAGAACCCAGATATTTATAACCATTGAAATATTAGTTACTGGTTATGAAAAAAATCAAAATGTCATAGATTAACTGGAATTTCGTGGTTGATGATTCTGTGATTCGTAATCCCCATTTCATAAACGGAATGTGTTTGTCTGGGTGTGCCAGCCAAACTGGTGAGTGTAACCAACGTATGTGTGTTAGAGACAGCGTATCGACACACTTCCTCTCTTCTAATGCTGTGTAGCAAAGTACCACAGATCTGGAGTCTGAAACAGAGTACGTTTGTTCCCTGTCTTTTCAAATGACTCAACAAAATGGTTTGATCATTGCATCTATCTATCTATCTATCTATCTATCTATCTATCTATCTATCTATCCATCCATCCAATCGTAACTAGTTCACTTTCTGAGTTGACTGGCTTTCTGATGGGAATCTATGTTGTGACACGTATGGAGCGGACTCGGATGTGTTCCCTATCACAGGAAATTAGTCAGCGTGCTTCCAAAGAACTGCCTCATGGCTGATGGTTTCCCTGTAAACAAGCGTGTGCCGTCCGATAACGGTCTGGGCGTTCGATACGTTCACACGTTATGTAAGAAGACATCGTCGCAGCAGTGTATCTGCTCATGTTGGCTTGTTTTTGTGTCCTGAGTCAGATGAACATCCATGTTTTTTTCATTTTCTGAGGCTGTTCCATCAAGGTTTCTCTGTGTACTGACTGGGACACTGTTTGCCCTTCATGGGTTACAGTGGTCAAAAAAAGGTAATTAAAAGCCAGATCAATGTCATTCAGGAAGAGTTCCAGGGAAAGCAGACAAGCTAGTGGTTTCTGACTCAAGTCCCAGTAGTTTACATTTACTTTCATTCATTTAGCTGATGCTTTTCTCCAAAAATACTTACAGTGATTTACCCATTTATACAGCTAGGAATTTTTTTACTGAAGCAATTCAGGATAAGAATCTTGCTCAAGAATACTACTGCAGGCATTCAAACCTACTTGCTTTAAGCGTATGGCAGCAGCTCTAACTACGACATCACCTGCTGCCCACCGGTAAGCAGGACTCGAACCCCAGACCCACCCCAGAGCAGGCCCTGGCCAAACCCGCTGTGCCACCGTGCCTCCCATCAGCAAACAATGGACCCCAAAAGAGATGTGTTTCGAGACCCCTCTTGAATACACACACACATTTTCTGAACCGCTTGTCCCATGCGGGGTCACGGGGAACCAGAGCCCAACCCGGCAACACAGGGCGTAAGGCCAGAGGGGGAGGGGACACACCCAGGACGGGACGCCCGTCCGTCGCAAGGCACCCCATGCGGGACTCGAACCCCAGACCCACCGGAGAGCAGGACCCGGTCCAACCCACTGCACCACCGCACCCCCTCCCTCTTGAATAATGAGAGAGATTCAGCAGTTCTGAGTGACAGAGGGAGCTCATTCCACCACATTAGAGCCAGAACTGAAAACAGTGATCAGGTCCTCTCGGTATTGAAGAGATGATCCGTTGAGGGTCTTGTAAGCCATAACCCGAGTGTTGAACTTGATACAGGCAGCTACAGGCAGCCGGCGGAGAGAGCTGAGGAGAGGAGATAGATGGGGACACTTTGGCAGGTCAGGCACAGTCTGATAAGTCTATAGTCCATGGTCAGCGCTGACCTCATTAGATTGCGGTTCCATATTCATCTCCAGCAGCGCAATGACCTGACAGCCCATGACTGATGTGGACCCAGGGCTGAATTAATGAAACAAAGCTTTGCTTTTGACCGGCCGTGCGACTGTGCTGTGGGGAAATCTGGAGTGCAGGACCTCATCTGGAAAGAGTCAGAGAAGAAATTGATAACCGCTTGTGGTATCTGCTGCACTCAGGTGTCCAGCTAAATAACATTGTTCAGTGCAAAGGATAAAGAGGAACCATGCAAAATATTTAAAAAAAAATTACTGAGAATCTAGGAAGACAAAATTGAAAGTTTAAATCCACTAACACTTCACAGGAGGTGACAGGTCTGCTGACATTATGGGTTCATAACTCTTCTCATTTAAAAAATGCTGTTGAATTTATGATTACTAATCTATTGTAACATTAATACAGTTGTGAGGTGTGATCTTATAGGTTTTGTTAATGCTATTGTATAATTAATATAATAGGTTATAGTTATGATAAAAATAATAATTTAAGAAATAAAACATTTCAAACTGAAAAAACTACTTTTAGGTGATTATTAAACTGATTTCTCACTGTTACTTTCAGTAACTTCTCACCTGTCGGAATACTTAAGATTCTCGTCAATGTAATTAATTAACGAGTGTGCTTTATATTGGTGTTTTTTTTTTTAATTTCTGCCCTCAGTTCTTCACTTGTGAAATTTTCACGAAGACAGGTTGTGGAGTGGGAGGGAAACCAAGCAATCCAGATTTCGGAAACAGTTTACTGGCTCGGCATTTCATGGGCCAGGATTGAAAGGGACTCATTTCAGCGTTGAATTTTTCTCTGCTGGATGGTGCCTGAGAATCGAGACATTGTTTCGACCACAGAGGACCGCTGTGGGGGTCACCGGTCCGGCATGAGAGTGTCAAAGAAATCGCTGCGTGTATCCCTAGCAACAGTTGCTAATGATAACAGTGTCACCATCTGTAGAAGTTGACAGATGTTCTACTTGCCACCTGATGAATTCATATTGTTGTAGAAAAAGAGTAACGGGGTTCATTTACTTATAAAGAGCAGGTCCAAATGTAACAAGAGAAAGGTATTTGTGCGGCTGATCTCTTCCATTCCCAGTCTTTCTGAGAGTCACACATTCATGCTCCACGCTCGTCTTGTGCGCCTTTAGATTTATACTCTCAAAACAGCTGGAGATGGCAGGTCTTCACCGCTGGCCTCAGCCCTGAGCTACTGGCTGTGTAGTAACCAGGCTGGAGACTTGCCTCATCCAGGACAGTAATGCTTGCAGGCAGCCTGCTCCCAAACCACCCTTACCTGGGCCTAATTTTTCATCCCAGAATGCTTTTCTGAGACCGCACATATGGGAATGGCTTCGCCGTGATCTGCGGACCGGTATCTAGATGAACGGGCATCGAGTGGACCGGTGGGGGTTCGGATATGTGGTTCCTTGTCACTTACAAAATAGTTAAACTGTCCTTGGTTACATGTGGATTTCAATACAATCATTTAATATAGAGGTGGTCTCAGAGTTATGACACTTCGACTTACAAGGACCCGGATTTACGATGACAGTCCCATCAACACTATTATATTATTTCTTCTGTTGTGTGTGTGTGTGTGTGTGTGTGTGTGTGTGTGTGTGTATACTGTATATCAATCTACAGTATATATCTTTATACATATGTGTGTGTGTGTGTGTATATATAATGTATAATGTAAACAGCTTTTGAAGCACATCCTAATGATTTTTATGTATGTATAAGGTTTTATTTGCTTTTTGTGGACTGTGTTTGACGTTGGGATGAAAGACGAGTGGTTTGGGGTGATTTTCAGACATTCAAATGGTCAATATCTTTTTCAATATTCAGAGGCAGTTTTCATGAATAGAAAGGAAAGAGGATTTGCTGGACTACCAGGGTACTAGTGTGATACGGATAAGCAAACTTTTACCTTGCTTTTCAGTTTTAGTTGGTTTCTTCCATTTCTCAAAGGACCAATCATTGATCTTTATCTTCAGTTGGCCAAACAACTGAATAATTTCTCAAAAAGCAACTGTTGTGCACTTTAAAAAATCCAGTGTATTTTGTAGAACACCCGCAGCCTAGTGATAAAGGGTAGCTGTAGTAATAGCTCCCATATGCATAAAAGCATGTTAAATCTTTTCAGTGTGGCAATGAAAATTTTTCAGTACACTGCCCTAGTTGTTGATGCCATCAAGTCAAATCTGACCCATAGCGACCACCCGCGTGGTTTTCCTGGCATGGCAGGAACAGAAGGCGGTTGCCGGTGCCGTCTTCTATATGTTGGGGGAGGCACACGCAGGGAGAAACACGAAACCGCTGCTCACCCCAAGCAGGGTGCAAACCCCACACCTGCCAAACAGTACTGGTCAAACCCGCCATGCCACCACATCCCCCCACAGTGCCCTAGTACTGCTTTTAAAGTGTGCCATTTTATGATACATGCTTCAAAATATTTTTGAAAACTTTGAAGACTGTGTCTTGGCTTACACACCATCAATTCAGTCTTGTAAACAAATACACAGAATTAGGAAATAATGGTCATTAATGCTCAGTAATTTTGGTCTCACAGCTCATTATGTACAATGCTTAGAAGTTTGGTTCAGTATCAGATACTCAGTCACTGAAACAGAAGGGGTACAAAGGAGGGCAGTGGTAGCTGAAATTTTACACCCACTCTTCACATAACAGGCTTTGGAAAAATTGTGTGTATACGTTATGCAGGCAGTCCCTGGATTACGAACGAGTTCCTCGGTCTGCCTTTTAGTCGAATTTTGACGTAAGTCAGGACAGTTAGGTATGGTGGGTATCCAACGTCAGTTTGTCAGATGTTTGTCTTAGTATATAGTATATCATGTACCTTTCTATGCATAAAAATCATTAAAGGAACACTTCCGGATACACTAAAATATCTTTAACATAACATTACAGTAATAATAGTATTAATAGAATTGTCACTCGGAATAGAGGACACGGACAAGGCTGGATCTAAGTGCAGGATCGTTTATGTGGAACTGAGGGATCAGGCGAGTTCTCATTGTCGGGGACGGACAAAGAGTCGGTCTATCGGTGGTCGTAGTAGGAGCGAAGATCTGTGGACGATGTTAGGGATGAGGCGAATGGTCAGAAGCCAGGGAACGAAGAACAGGAACCAGCGATGAACAGGACATGAGCGCAAATGGGACGGTTGTCTCAAAAGAGATTCCACGAGTGCGAAGGGGCTGAGGAGGGTCTTTTAAAGCCGAGTGCTCCTGTTGTCATCAGGTGCTTGATCAGCGTCAGGTGCTGTTGGTTGTGGTGCGGGTGTGAACGTGACAACAATGTAATGACAATAATAACTAATAATAACAATAAATGTAATTACTATACTATTTACAATAGAGAGAGAGGCATAGAAAGAGATAATAAATGTTACCACTGTCATATTGAACAGAGGACACTGAGGAGTCTGGACCCAAGTACAGGATCATTTATTCAGAATAAAAGGACTAGAGGTGTTCTCGTGGTCGGGGATGGACGACTGGTCGGTCGGTTGATCGGCGAAATGAACAGAGGCAAGGATCCGAAATCGTGGTTGAGGGACAAGGCCGGCGCTCATTATCAAGGGAGTGTGGAACGGGACTGGGGAACAATGGGGGACAGGAGTTGGAAGAGCAAAACGAGATCGGTTTGAGGACGCAGAGGGGACGACGGTCTCGAGTGAGATTCCGGAACTGGGAAGAGGTTGAGAAGTGTCCTTTATAGCCGAGTGCATCGATTGCAGCTGCTGGTTGAGGTGCGGGGTGTGGTCGTGACAACTACAATATTCATAATAGAGATAGAGTGTGTGTGTGTGTGTGTGTGCGTGCGTGCATGCAAAACATTAAAGAAACTTTGATGTTCGCTTTTCCAGTGTTTGTTGGCGTTTCACCTTTCGCTTTGTTATTTCCACTGTAGTTTCAATCGTGATTGTTTTCCTTTTCTTGGATGCATCACCATCTCTTGCATCACATTTATGCTTTGGTGCCATGGTTAGGAGGGTAAAAACAAAAAATTAAAGCCAAATGCAGTAACACATGAGACATTTAACAGCAACGTGGTCCTACTGAAAAGAAGGAAGTCTTTGTTCTACCTCGGGCTCACGCTTCTTGTCCATGAGTCGACAAACCGCTGTAGATGCCCAATGTTTTGATGTGTGTTGTGAAGTGGTGCCCATTTGTCATTACAAATCGCTGTATATACCTCGAAATTTGAATATAATAGGCTTAATTATGAAGTTTTCACTTGATTGTTTCTTAAGGGTGACAAAAAAATTAATTTCCGGTCAGTAAGGGGGTGATTCGTAACTATGGATATATGCTAGTGATAACACCAACATATTTATATAATATATTGTAACAGAAATTATTATTTGTAGCTTGTCTTTTAACGTTATATTTTCATGACCACTTTATAGTCAATAATCACGTGATAAATGCAGGGTTCTGGATGCCCAGAGTCTATTCAGGAAACATAGGGTGTGAGGCAGGGTACAGCCTAGATGAAGACATTATCATTGTAAGATTTACATGTATTCGTTTAGCTGACACTTTTCTCCAAAGCAGCTTACAGTGTTACAGTACTTTTAGTTATTTAACCATTTATACAGCTGGGTAATTTTCCTGGAGCAATTTGTGGTGAATACTTTGCTCAAGGGAACTGCAGCAGGAGATGAGAATCAAACCCCCAACCTTTGTGTCCAAAAGCAGCAGCTTTAACCACTAGACTACTAGCTCTCCCACAAAGAAAATATAAAATATGAAGAAATAAATTTTTATATTTTTCATGCTGTATAAATAGGTAAGCATATTAGGTAGCTTGAAAATGAAAGTCAGCTAAATGAATAATCATAATAGCGAATATCCTGCTTCAGGTGTGATATTATATTTACCTTAATCGAGGGTTGTTATTGACTGAGCTAGTCACTATGAAAGAAAGTAAGAAGTATATGGAGTAGTTGGTTTTATTCTGGAAGAAGCACAGTGTGTTTGTGGTTAAACAGAGTGAAAGACATAGTAGCCTGAGTACATATTTTCATAAGTCATTGTTGTGGTTCTTTGTTGTCCGGGAAGCCGTTACTTGAGGGATGAGTGTAATTCCAAGAATTTGATGAAAAAGAAGGGAAGGAAAAGGGAACATGGATGTGTCTCCTCACGCCCTGTCTTGCTGGGTTAAGCTCTGGCTTGCTGCGACCCTGCTCAGGACAAATGGTTATAGACATTGTATGTGTTTGTGTGTGTGATACTTGAATATGCATTAAATAGTAACTTTGATAAAGACTTTTATACAATACGTTCATACTTTGTTACCTGGGATAATTGTTTTACAGACAATAAACAGATGCATTGCTTCTTGAAAAACTGCCTTCTCTTGCAGAATTCTGGTATCTTTTTTGGCAGTTCTGAGGTTTCAAAATCTCTGTGATAATATTGTGTTTCTTATCTTTTCTTCAAGTTTGGGCGAAAAATGACTACCCTTCTAAGAAATGTTGGGACTGGTCATAAATGTGGTTGTTGGCTATTGACAGGATCCATAAAGAGCTCGTAAACAGGCCATCTGCATCTGGTCTCGGAGCCTTTTCAAAGCCCACACATTGATCACGCTTATTGATTAGCTTTTAAGAGAATGTTGCACCATGGTAGAGGTGACACCACAGGAACAATGCATGTAGAGCTCCTTTGCCTATTAAGTACCACACACCTTTGTCATGGTTAAAAGAATAATCCTGTGATGGACTGGCATCAAGTCTAGGGTGTGCCCACAGTAACCTGACACCGTGTGCTTCTGCTAGAGACTCCGGACCACTGTGACCCTGCAAATAGGAAAAAAAATTATGATAGAGAGTTAGTAAAGAAGGAATAAGGTTTGTTTACCATGGTAAATGCAGCAGGTAGGACACATGATTGCAAGGATGCGTACACTGAAAACTGCCAATTTAAATAGTGGATTTGTTATTAACAACAACAGCAGCAGCAACAAACTAATAATATTTTCTAAAAATTAATGAAAAGAATAATAATGGGATACATTGACTGCATTTGTTAATTTAACAGATGTTTTATATATAATGTATGAATAATAATTTGAAAATTAAATGTTAATAATATAATATTTCTGTCCTCTGTTGCTATAGATACAGCTGGCATCTTTTACTTTTTCCATACCGTTATTGGGAAGTCTCCTTTAAATGCCCCATGTCATCATTTTTGGGAATTGATGATGGCATTCCAAATTGCAGCCCACATCAGTCAGTGCCAGCCAGGGGACACCATATTAGTAACAATTGTTCTGTGTTTTAGGGGCTAGAACTTGAACACAAAACATATACTGTATGTTTCTTGGCACTGGGTTTCTCAGTAAGAGCCACACTCATCAACAGAGAAAAGAGCCTCTTGTACGTCTCACGCCGAACACGAGCTGTGTAGTAGCTGAGTCATTTCTGAGACCAACACAGCATATGTACCTCATCTTACTCTACACAGCATATGTACCTCATCTGGGATCATTCACTTTGTTTTACCGCATTACTTACAGTTCCATCCTCATTTAAGATTCTGTATTTTATGGGGTTGCCTCTGAAATTTTGGCTTTGTATTAAATATTTGTTACATATTAAAAGGCACTTTTTTCCTTAGAAATGTACAAGGAAAAATGTTTATATTTAATTCTATTCATTGTAAATGGTTATTTAAATAGGATGGATGGGTTCTCTCCGTTGTGTGCAAATTTGCTTCTGACCATTTCTTTCCTCATCTTTTTCTTGACTATGATCACTATTTTTTTCTTTACTTTTAAACTGCACCAGTTTGATATTATCTGTTTCAAAGAATCAGAGCAGCATTCTGTTTATTCCCATTTGAAACAAGTGGAAAAGCGGATTCAGAGCAAAACTCAAGGAGCCTGAAGGAAAAAGGAGGTGGCATTAAGTATTCATTTGGTCCTTTAAAAAACTTTATTCAAGCAAAACCCTTAAAGTTCTTAGAGATTGTAAACATTTTATTAAAACTTTTAATTAGTGAGAGCAGGAATGAATGTGTGGAGCATCAGTTGCTCATCTACTGAAAGAAAAGGCTGAAACGCAGAATTAATACTTCTGAAAATGTTTTTCAAATATCTGTTGAATGGAGGGGCGGTGTCCTTAAGGATGTGATCATCATCATCATTATCATCATCAATGCCTTCCACCCCTCCTGTGGTATAGACCGTCAGCAAAGGCTCTCCAGGCATCTCTGTTCTGTGTCTAAGAACTGAGATGTCTTGAAGTTTCCTTGTTTGCATTTCTGTAGCTGGCAAGGTTTTTACGGTGTAGGGTAGCTAGCCCCACACCGAACCCTCCTCCTATTCTCAGCCGGGCTTGAGACCATCCATGGCCGAGTTAAGTACCTAAAGGATGTGACGACACCAAAAGGTACTCTTGATTTGCTTTTTCTCTTCTTCTTGTAGCTGCTGTGAAAAGGTGTGCATTTTATATCAGTTTCCTTGCAAGTTCGGTGACGGTTAGTGGCGTCTAACCAATTTACTTGGAAATGACCACCGCGGGAAAACATGCCTCCTATTTTGGTTGCTGTTAAGCCATTGTATCTGAAAGCTTTAATGGAGCTCTTCCTTCACATGAAAGCTAGTAATAAAAGAACAGTGCTGTATAAAAGAAGGTTAAAAGTAAAGCTGCTATCCCAGAATCCTCCTGGTGAGGACGGATGTTTCAAAACAAATACAGCGCTATCATAATCCAGATGTGAGGCCCTTTGTGACTTCACGAATCGCGTCTGAGCGAGCCTCCGGCTTCCGACAACAATGACACTGAAGACTAACGTACTTTTTGTGCTGTCTATCATAGGGAATGTCGCGCCGCAGAGCCGTCCCGATAGCGGTAAGCAGCTGTGTGGTGCATTTGATAAGGCACTATTATAGAAATGAACTGGAACTTTGTATTAATACACCACTGCTGAAAGGATGCGGACATAAAGGCTGTGTTTTGCTTCCAAAGGAAGTCTGAATGAGCGGCAAACTGCTCACTGCTCATGACACGTCCCTTTGGGGCCTGTGGCGTTGCGCTGCTTTAATGGAAATGTAACATTATGGGTGTCGTAAGTACGATAGGCGTCCCGAAACGTCACATAGGCCCTTTACATTTATTCAGTTAGCTAATGCTTTTCTACAAAGCAACTCACCATGTCAATGTACCTACAATTATTTACCTGTTTGTGTAGTTGGGTATTTTTTTATTGGAGTAATTTAGTGAAAATACCTTGCTCAAAGGTACTACAGCTAGAGGTGAGAGTCAAACGTCTTACTTTGAGGTCCAAAGGCAGCAGCGCTAACCACTACGCTACCAGCTGTCCCCGTCCCCATTCTTTGTGAGGCTGTGCTGTAATGATTTGCATCTTCTGAGAGCCATGCAAATGATGAGTCACAGTAAAAGCATGCAGCAGCATTCGTGGGGAATCATTCTGGTGGCCAGGCATCTGTGCATTTGACTTTTGTTTGCGTTATAAATTGCAGAGATATAATAGCAGCCATGGAGTTTCTCTCTCTCTCTCTCTCTCTCTCTCCCTCCCCCAACTTTAAGCTTTCCACAGGCCTCGAACCTTGGCCAGGTTTAATGTGCCGGACGGAGTGGCACAGAAAGCAGCAACCACCCTCACTCCCACCTCCGACCTCCCGAGCTTTGCGAAATGCAGTTCTTTCACTGTTTTTTTTGGCACTTGTAGGTCTGGGTACGGACTTGGGAAACACAGTTTATCCGTGCAAAAGAACTCCTGGGTTTGCTCTATTCTGCAATTATTTCTCATTTTCCCTCTGTATTTGCTCACTTTATTTGTTTAGGTTCACCTCAGATGGCGCTTTGCATTGTATGTGACTATGCGTGCATGCAAGTCTGCCTCTGTGTGTGTTTGTGTGTGTGTTGGGGGGGGGGGGGGTGATTATATTGAGGACAGGAAAGGGCTGCAGGCACAGACATTGTGGCATTATGTCCTTGCGGCATATTATTACATTCTTTGTTCTTCGAATTCTGCACCCGAAAGCATTTTGCACACTTTGATTCCAGAGTGTGCCGCTTATCATAAATACGATCAAACATTCAGAGCTGTGAATAAAAAAAAGGACTGCGTGTGAATTCCTTTCTAGAACCTGTGTGTCCTTTTTCCTCTCTCTGGCTTTCTGCCGCCTGCGTGGCTGCGATATATCAAAGATTTCTTAGCCCAGGAAACTGCAGACACGTTTCATCCCGCAGCGTCCAGCAACGGACATTCATAACAGAGTTCGCTTGTTGATTTGGTCCAGTCTGGTTCCCCTTGAATCGTATGAATTTGGAGCGCCACTATTTACAGTTCTCTGCAGTTCTCTCAGTATTTGTCAGTGTGCATCACTGACTATGTGTGTGCACACTCACCAGCCACTTTATTAGGTACACCTAGCTAATCCTGGGGGGGGGACCCTCTGTTGTGTTCACAACTGCACAATTTCGGCAACAAGGTGCTCGACACATGCCACACCAGGCCGGCTTGACAGCTTCATACAGTTTTTTGCACGTTTTTTCGTCATCGCGTTCATCACGTTCAGCCTCTTGCCATGAATTCCTGAAAAATATGAGCAACGCTGTGGAACACACATTTTTCATTTTCAATTGTGAAATGATTAGCAAGTTTCAAACCATCATCATGTGTCTTTACAGCAAGGACACACTGGGTCCGCATGCGCTCATGATGGTGAAAAATCGTTTACTGCTGGAGATAAAAGGAACTTTAGACAACCTCCAGTGTTTCACAAAGGCAGCAGCTCACATTCTGTCTTTGAACTTAGCACCACAGTCATACCGCCTAACATGGTATTTTATGTCGAGCGACCAAGCACGTTGGTTCCTTGTATTACGAATGTCGGAGTTACTGTATGGATTTTCAATTTTGCAAACATTTTTCCATATTATTAATTTTCAGTTGCATTGCCTTATCTACTTTCTAAAAATTTTCTTTACAGCAAATATCACCTAAATTGCACCAGAACAGAATAACCTTCAATAAACTCCCTTACACAGCATTTACATCTCATGTCCCTGGGTCTTGGTGATCAATAATGAGATGACAGCACATGTTTATGGGATTAATCTTAAACAATTACTATTAAATGGGAGCTTGAGGAGGCAAAATATTTTAATTTTCATTTTAAATTACTTTTCATTTTTATGTGGTCTGAAAGTAATAAAAATGTTAAAGAGTCAGTGTTTTTCAATACAGCATATTAGAGCTTTATACAAAAGTTGTACCGAAATAATCCCGTATGTAAATTTAGGGGCTTCTGAATTATTAACCTGTTGACTATTTAGACAAAGTTCAAAGGCGAACACTGGACACACTTGAGGGATGAAGTGGTCAACCACTGAAATTCAAGGAAGGAAACAACGGATATTTTAAACTAGGTATTTACTGTTTAAAATTACAATTATAAAGATCATACAGAAAATACATGATTAATATTAGTTTTCTCTCACCTTGTGCAGCTAGTGTAGCTGAGTAAAGTCTGAATCAAATAATGATAGAAAATAGCATCTCTTTGTACAGTGCTTTTTCGGCAAATAATGGAGCAGCAATGAGGTGTATTTGCATTATAACAGTATATTGTTAAATTTTCAAGAAAAAATGAATATCCTGGAGGCCTTTTGTAAAGCCAACAACATGCAGTAGATAGAATCTGAATTTTTTATTCCGTTAGAAATTTCAGTCAGTGCTTCTAGTACCATTAGAGCCACAATGCTGTGTATAATCACCCAGACTAATAAAAAAAAAAAAAACTGTGAGCAGACTCAGATTTAAAAGTGTGTGTTGTGGTGTATGGTGCGTATAAGCGTGTGGGTGTGTTCTGCGTACGTCAGTGTGAATAGGAGGCAGTGGCATAAGGAGCTGGAGAGTGCAATAACTGAGAGCTTATCCATGGTCAATACCATGTACCAGGTTCTCCAGGTGGAGGAATTCCCAGTCTGAGAGTTTGTTTGCGTGCGTGCGTGCGTGTGTGCGTGTGGGGTAGCAGCCAGATAGTAGGAGGTGCTTCTCAAGTTCACTCTGATGACAGGGTTACCAGATCAAATGCTCTTTATTATCATAATTGAAGTGCTCAAGAAACAGTATTGTCTTTCTTTAATATATTATCCAAGCCATCGGGTGGCACGGTGGCACAGCGAGTAGCGCTGCTGTCTCACAGTGCCTGAGTGGTGCGAGAGGCTGTGGGCTTGATCCCTGCTCAGTCTGTGTGGAGTTTGCATCTTCTCCCTGTGTCTGTGTGGGTGCTCTGGTTTCCTCCCACAGTCCAAAGATGTGATGTTCAGGTTCCCCCATAGTGTGTGACTGACACAGAGAGTGTGTTCCACTGATGTATGGATGAGTGACCCATTGTAAGTAGTGTATCTAGCAGTGTAAGTCACCGCGGTGAATAAGGTGTGTGGGCTGATAACACTACATAGTATCCATTGTAAATCGCTTTGGAGAAAAGCGTGTGTCTTGTACACTCATTGTCATATGAACTAGACATGCTTTAATGTGAAGGGGGTGCAGGGGGTTTGAGTGGGTCTGGGGTTCGAGTCCTGCTTGGGGTTCCTTGCGACAGACTGGCGTTCCGTCCTGGGTGTGTCCCCTCCCCCTCAGCTTTACACCCTGTGTTGGCGGGTTAGGCTCCGGCTCCCTGCGACCCCGTATGGGACAAGCGGTTTCAGGCGATGTGCGTGTGTGTGCTTTAATATGCTGTGGTCTTGTACTCAGTGGCAACAGTTGTGCTACAAAGGTGTTTTTTGTTTAAAAATACACATAATCACAGTATGTTCACCTGCGGTCACAGATGGGGTGTTTGGTCCATCTGTGACCGCAGTGTGCTGTAGCTGTGTGAGTCATACACACTGGGGTGTGTCAGCCCAGAGAGTGCCTCACTAGCCAGTTCCTCCTCCCCTCCTCCCCCCCCCCCCCACCACCACCACTTAATGCGGGATCAATTTGCAGCCCACGGGTCCTTGAGCAGTCTCACCTGACATGCTGTCAATGGCAGACCAGCCGATTAACGGGTGGGAAAACAGCACGAGATGGTTGAGGAATGCTCTGAATTTCAATGGTTACCCAGGCGAGGACATCTAGGGCCTCATGTTGCTCATATCTACCATGAGGAACAGAAGATGCCTCCACATGACCTCTGCGAGTCCACTGTGAGGGACAGAATATGTCTGTGTTTGTATTTTGGTACCAGGGTAGTTTTGGCCAGTGACTGGTGGGTTGGGGCAGCTGGTAGTTTTCCGGTTGCAGTTGTTACCTTTGCACCCAGAGGTTGTAAGTCTGAGTCCCTTCTCCAACTGTAGTACCCTTGGGTGGGGTTTTCACCCTGAATTGCCCAGCTATATAAGTTTGTAAATCAGTTTAAGCACCTTAACAGTGGAGGTTGCTTTGCGGAAAACCATCAGCTTTTCAATGAATGTGAATGCCAGACCACAACCGCATCACCTCTCAGCGGGTTGCAGAACTGTCAGTTTCAGAGATCATTTCGTTTCAGAGTTAGTGCCACAGCATGTAGTTTGTAGACTCCAAAAATATATTGTGTGCCAGTGATAATAAATTGTATATAAATTCTACATATGTGGTGTCTCAGAAATTATGTGCGTACTTTAACCTGTGAAAAAACACTCTTGTACCTGATTGTCACGCCCCCCACGGCTGCGCAACAGGGAACACTTGCTTCGAATTAGCAAGCACAAGCTTAAAGAGGGGCTGCGGAGCACAGCCCGATGCGGAACCTTGTTCGACCTATTTGATCACTTGCGCTCCTAGTCTCGCTCCACGCTCATCGCCCCGCTCCTTGTCTCCGACTTACTGGTTTGCCTGATCGCTCGCCTGTTTCTTGGATTACGGTTCTTGGATTTGCCCCTTTGGATTCTGCTTGTACATCGGTGACCCTTTGCCTGTTCCCTGACAACGTCTACCGAACCGCCCCTTGACCAAGCTTCCTGTGCCCCGCACTTGGGTCCGACGCGACCGCGCCGGGGGAATAGCATGACACTGATATATAGGAGGTAGATGTCTGGTGTTCAACGAAAGGAGGGCTCAGTGACAAATGCTGATTTAGGTCAAGCGTTAAACCGTTAATATGATGGCGTGTCCGAATTTGGCGGAGGGGTAACAAAGCATATTTTTTGAAAAGCCTTTATATATACATTATAGCTTGACATTCATCTGACACTTTTCTTCAGAGTAAGTTATAATTATTTACCCATTTATACAGCTAGGTAATTTTACAGGAGTAGATTAAGGTAAGTACCTTGCTCAAGGGTACTACAGCTAGATGTGGGATTTGACCCTGCAACCTTTGGGTTCAACAACAAGCAGCTCTAACCAGTACGCTACCAGCTCCCCTCGGAGTAGTGCACTTTTAGTGATGTTAAAAGCTCATGCGCACGCAGCAGTTCCTGCGCTGTACCGACATACCGGTGTTAAAACTGTGTTGGACTGTAAATGTGTGTTCTTTAAATGGCCCGGTTGTTTTTTCGGCAGCATTTTGGGGTTCTCGCAAATCTGGGCAACGGTAACGTAATGAAGTGGGAGAATTCTCCGGTTTTCCGCCTGTCAGGCATGTGTCACTTCCTGCCCGACAAT
The DNA here is from genome assembly GCF_900964775.1 of Scleropages formosus. Classification (NCBI taxonomy): domain Eukaryota; kingdom Metazoa; phylum Chordata; class Actinopteri; order Osteoglossiformes; family Osteoglossidae; genus Scleropages; species Scleropages formosus. The sequence goes on from NC_041810.1 coordinate 18,892,961, forward strand.
TTCACCCGTCAAGTGCGGAGCAGCTGACGCCAAGAGAGCGCGTTGTGCGCATCCGCTGTGGATTTCAAAGGTCTTGTTTGTCAGGAGCGCTTTGCTTCGTGCCGTCAAAGGAAATTTCACTTCGGATGACACCGCACGTTGTTGGCCATCTATCTCTGTCATTTCGTTCTGCTTTGTTTTTTTTTTTTTTTTCCCCTTTCTATAAACATATTTCTTTCTCGGGTTTTTGATCTCTGTGTATTTAGTGCCTGACGCTTTGATGAAGTTATGAGAGGTTATTATGAGCAATACTTTCATAATGGGGTTGCGCGGCTTTGAAAAGCGCCGCGTCTGTGCGCCTCCGAGATGGCAGGACTAAGAAAGTGTTTTGTGAACATTTGCACTAATATGTTCAAAAATGACTCCCAGCTGAACACTTGATGAAAACCCTTTATTTCTGTTCTATCTGTAGGCAGGCAGTGCACAAGCTAAGAAGAAATAAAGAACTGAAAAGGTTGTTATACTACTTGTACTTTAAGGCTAGCAGAAGTTATTTTATAAATGATTGATTAATTCTGTTAATTAGTTATAAATATCTGAAGTGAATGGTTATTTTTGTCACACACAGTGAACTGCAATACTACTCAGACCCTTGACCAATTCCATCATTTTGCTCTCTGTGATATTTTATTTCTATAGACTGAAAGTCAGGATAGGTTATTTAATGCTGACATTGTTTTTTGATGGAAAAATAAAAAAATAATAAATATGCTGTTTGCAGAAGTAACCCCCACACACAAGTACTTCGCAGAACCACCTTTAAATGCTCCAAGTGTTTTGAGGTAAATATGCACCACAAAAGGGGTCAAGGGTCCGAATTCCTTTGTAAGGCACTCTATATTTATATTAAATAACCAGCATGGTTAGAAATGGCAACTGGCTTTCACTTTAAGAAATTTTATCTGTGCTCATTATTCAAACATTTAAAAATGTACCTTTCCTGTCAGATTGAGGAGTTTTCACTCATTCATTTATTAATTTTGCTCACTGAATGATTAATTGAGCTTTTTATGGTCCAATTGATTAATGGGCCACCTGCTTTTCAGATGATTCCATAAAAGCTCTGTCTTGACCTCCCAACACTGGATGATGGAAGATTGAGGACAATATTTTCACTCTTGTCTTGAAAACCATGATGGATTTTTGCTTTTTACACTCACACTTCATGTTCTAATTGTAGCCACTAGCATTTATTTAAAAACACGCAACTTCCCGGGAGTTTGTGCTTCATTGTAAATAAGGATTGGCCATAGAGAAACTTTTCATGTTTCTTTGCGATTCACGACCATGCAAGTTTTGGGCTGTAAATGTCAAAAACTCAGATTCTCAGGTATTTAAACTGTTCTGGTGTAGACTCCAAAGAACAGAGTAATAGCCTCTTGAGCACAGAGTATTTTTAGAGGAGCCTCTGTGTAATCCTGTGCAACCCACTTGCACTCGGAGGACCCCTGCAGAGAAGTACAGTGATAAAATTTTCACAGTGATTTCAGCACACCTGACACGTTTTATGAATTTCACCGCTGAGCCTCTTTCATGTTCTTTGTCAATGCCAAAGCTATGGCGCCTCTCTTTCTTCCAGAATGAAAGAAGCTCCTGACAGTCTCAGCTTTGTTCGTTTGACGTTTGGTTCGTGAGACATTTTTTCCCCCAAATTACGATACGCATATTTTAAGTGGTCCTCCTACTCATCGTACCGCCCCCTCCGTTGGTGCGCGAGTAAAGACAGCATCGGCTAGGCCGTCGAGAACACAGGCACCGGAAGATGTGTCTTTCTGGGCGCTGGGATTCGGAGCCTTTTCAGTATCTTTTCTGGATCTGATCCGTACTGTTCTCGCAAAGTCCACGTGCGGTCAGGTGGCAGCCGAGCGCCTTTCAGTTAATTACCATTCCTTGATCCCTGGATTAACGTAACATTGGGTGATAGTTTCTTTTGGAGATTCACTGTGCATTACCACTGAAAAGTTCTGAGCACACTTCCTAGAAACTGGTAACATCCTGGATTGGATCTCAGTTTATCGCGGGATAGCACACACCCACATTCACGGCAGCGTACGGTGACCAATCCACGTAAACCCCATGTCTTCGGACAATGGGAGGAAACAGGAGCACCCAAAACCCACGCAGACATGGGGAGAACGTGCAAACTCCACACACACTTAATGGGGGTCAAACCCACATCCTTTTACACCATCCAGGGGCTACTTGCTGCTCCAGCGTGCCTCCAACTGTGACACTTGTGAGATGGATTGCTTTCAGTGTTCCGCCCGGTTTCTCCCTTACAGGTATATATGTGACCCGTCTCACCGGGCGTTTCATTTCCCACAGAAGTGCTGCTCACTGGATGTTGTTTATTGGTCACACCATTCTCTGTAAGCTCTTGACACCATGGTGTTAAACACTCCAGGACTGTGGCTATTTATGAGACGCTTGAACCAATAATATCCCATTCAGAATTCCTTAGATCACATGCTTTGCTCATTGTAACGCTTAGTCCAGCACTAACTGAACCTCTTAACCATCTTTGCATGCTTTAAGTATACTGAGTTCTGGGCATCAGATTCTCTGTTTTCGAGGAGCAGGCCGTTGGTGTCAATAAGCAGGTGTGCCTAATAAAGTGCCTTCTGAGTATTTTTTTTTTTTTACACACACACACACACACACACACACACACACACACACACACACACACACACAGGGAAGAGGACATGATTGATTGGTCTTTCATTCTTAGGGATGTATTTGCAGTTTTTCCTTTGTTTGTGTTTTTTGTAAAAGAGTCACTCTACCTGCCTCCCGCTGTAAGTGTTATTATTCCTGAATCAGTAGCTTGCGGTGGTCCTCTTAACTTTAATTGTCAGTTACTGAGTCAGAGCCTTTAATTAAATAAGAAGTCTGTGTGAAACTATTAAAAAAAATACTAATTGCCAGTTTTATTGTAAATTTCTTTTCCATCATAGAAGCCCCGGCAGATGATGAACTTGATGCTTGGCAGTGAAAATTCACTAGCCCTGACCTTGGGGTTGTACCCTTCCTTCAAGCCCTCTTAGTGGGACCAGGGGAAACCGTGTGGGTGGAACTATCGAACCCCTTCTTGGGACTGCCAAAAGAAATGATAGCCAGCAACATCTCCCCACATAAGTCTCCTGAAGCATCCCTCTCAGACTTGTGCATTCCTCCCAACCGTAGAGCCTGCTGGGAAAGCCGCAGCGAAAATGTGCGGAAGAGCAAATGGTAAGAAAATTATTGCAGAGTTATCTTCAGGCAAGTAATCCGTGGCATAAAACCAGCAAACAATGGCGATAAACTCAGAGACACCTCAAAATAAGGTGTCAGGCATATGGATCGATAGTAATAAAGATGATGTATGGTGAGAGATCGTGCAGTCCGGAAAGATGTCCTGGGAGGGAAATATGTAGGTCTATATGAGATGCACTGAGTGGAATGCTGGCCTCCTACCTGTTTCCACTGTGGGCTGTTACTGTACAGTTGCTTCTTTCTGTCCTCTTCTGTACACACACTGTCTGAAACCTCTCATTCCGAGCGGGGTCGCGGCGAACCGGAGCCTAACCCGGCAACACAGGGTGCAAGGCTGGAGGGGGAGGGGACACACCCAGGACGGGATGCCAGTCCACCGCAAGGCACCCCAAGCTGGACTCAAACCCCAGACCCACCAGAGAGCAGGACCCGGCCAAACCCGCTGCGCCACCGCGCCCCCCTCTGCTTCTCCAGAGCTTTCCTAACTGCGCCTTCTGCAGGAATAACGAATCGGCGAAAAGTCTGCCTTCCTTCTCTAAAGCTTAGTCCACCAAGGCCTAGTCTCATTTGGGAAAATCAACAGAAATAACAGAACAAAAGCATTTCCCTGGTTCTTGTCTTGCAGAGATAAGGAAAAAGCCCAGTACTTGAAGGACTGACCAGCAGCATTAATTGACTAAAATGATTAGTCAGTTAGTCATCTCGTTTTAGTCCATTATTCTATTTTAATCCATTAGACAATTTTGTCAGTGATGACTAAAGTCCATGATTTAGTCCGTAGTCACTTTACACAGATTTTACAAATTTATACAGCAGGATATTTTTAGTGGCGCAAATAAGTGTATAACGAAAGGAAAATGCTCAGCTGAATGAAATTTGCTGAACATTAACAGCTGTCCCAACTATTTGGGACAGGTAATTTCATTACATTTTCTTTCATAGTCAGACAAGTACAAGTGTCTGATTGACTGGTGGATAATAAATTCAGGTAAAATTCTGAGAAATTTGATGCATAATGATGTGGAAGGATAAGGAAATTGTGCGATTATTTATGTCATCATGTCACTAATTCCATCGCCAGCATTTTCACTTTGAAACTCTTTTTCCACCAAATTTGTCAAAAGTAAAGCAACACAGTCCCAATAACTTTGTATTTCTCTTCCCTGATCGCCACGCTTTAATTCCAATTCACGAGGATATTTTAAAAATAGTCATTTTTATTATTCTCGCTTTTGCCACGTGTTTCAAAATTGGACAGGTACAAAATTTAATGGAACAAGGAAAATGTTAGGCGTACATGTACCTTAGATAACCAGACACAAATTAATGCTGAGCTCTGGTACACTGTCTATTAGGTGTAATCTCCGTACTTTTTAGTTAACAAGTCTCGTGTATGTGCAAAGGCCAGAGTCTTAACCATTTTGCTTGTTTTCTGTTACGTCCGTCAAACACTGTCCACTTTGTGATGTTCTGGTTTTTTTTTTTTTTTTTTTCCAGAACCCTGTGTGAACATCAGAGCCACAACTAAATAATAAGGGACATTTGGCAGTGATATTCAGGCAGGAACTGAGCTTACATTTTTGTTACATGCATGTACCACACCTGGGAAACAGCAACGCTAAAGTGGGTTAATGTGGTCCTCGGTGTCCCCGAGGACGACAGTTCTGGGAGTTCTGTCAGCGGGGTGCTGCGTTTAGTCCGTGATGCACTTCAGCCGGATTACGCCGACATGTTGCAGGTGTTGCGCTTTCCGTGAATTATTTCAGGTGCTTTGCATTATGTATGGATGACAATAGAAGTCAGCAGAGTGGAGAAAAAATTGCCACGACCCTTTGCTCCATCTCAAAAATAGCCTCAGAAGATGTATAGACATACTGTATGTTCTATAGCGCTACAACCTGGAATCTATCTCACAATAGTTTCATTCATTCATTCATTCCTCTTTATTATTTTTATTATTTTTTGGTTCCTTATTCACAGTTTATTTTTAGGATGGCTTAGAGAATAGGAGTCTGTTCCGTACATGCAATTTATTGTAAATTTCCCCTGTGAATCACCCTGTTCCATAGCAGAGCTTTACTACCCTTACTGTGCTGTTTGACAAGCCTCTTACCGTGATTCAGAGGTAAAGTTTTAAATTAAAAGGCACGTCATCTGAGATTGTACATCCTTGCAAGTATCTCATGTTTTTTTGCATTTGCTTTAGTGGCGTGTGCATGCGTGAAAATGTATGTTTTTGTCATGGGAATGGAAATTCTGCTTGCGCAGCGTGTAGAGATCCCAGGCTCCGTTTCCCAGTTCTCCCAGCAGTGGATCCCATCCAGGACTGGCATTGGCGGCCGCAGAGTGTCTGCGCAGCGCTCGTTCCTGTGAAAAATGTCCATATGGTAGTTTGACAGCTTACACTATAAATACATTCCTAGACCTAACAAACACCACCTAGGTCCCGCCTCCTACTAAGGAAAAAACTCACACGCGTACATTTTCCATTGATTTAACATCCTTATAAGCTGACCTCGTAACAGTTCAAGTGTCGTAAGAAAACCGTGCTTTTCTCTGGGCAGCGGGTGGCGTAGCGGTTAGAGGTGCCGCCTTTCGACTCGAATGTTCAAATCCCTGTGCTGCTGTAGTATGCTTAATCAGGGTGCTTACCCGGAGTTGATACTAAACAAGGTACACAGCTCTATAAATGGCTAAAGCAATGTAAGCAGCTTAATGTTAATATTTTAATAGCATCGGATAAATATGTCATTTGTTCGTAGTTCAGTGTTTTTTGCCTGTGCCCTGATTCGAGGACCATTCTGCCTCTCTGTCTAGCATGCATTCCTCACTCCGCAATCATGCTCTTCCGACATATGGCTGCCATCTGCCGTAGGCCGCCTTTGCCAGATCCCGAAGCAGAGGCCTGCGCGTACCTGTTTGGTTAACCCTTCGGAGCCAAAGCAGGTAGGGCAGCGCTAGTGCCGTCGAGTGAAACTTGACTCGTAGTGATCATGGTAAAGGAGGGTAGGGAAAGTTTACAACTGCCTTCGTACAAACATGCAAGGAACACATTAACTCCACGGGGACTGAACTGGCTTCGAACCCCAGACCCGAAAGCACAGCCGCCGTGTTGTGAGGCACTGGGGATGAAATCTGAACAGGTAGAAATGTTATCAGAAAATCCAAAAAGTGCACAGTCCAGCAGAAATAGTATGAGAGGTCCCTCATATCCATACCTACAGTCCTCAACTTATTATTATCTTATTGGAACAAATTGCAGCTCATACCCATAACCACCAGATGGGCCATGGTATGAGCAGCTCTACTATGTATAGATCTGTCACTGTGGTGTCAGGCAGCACGTCACAGGGACAGCTCTCCAGAGGGGACACCGTGTGTCAGCTTTGCAAAGGTCTCGTGTGTGAGCGGCAGAAATGGTCGGCTCTGTGGGAAATTCAGAGTTTACGTTTATTCATTTTAGCTGATGCGTTTCCCACAAGCAACTTACAATGCTAAGGTTACAGTTATCACAAGCTTACAATTATTTACCCATTTATACAACTGGGTAATTTCACTGGAGCAATTCAGGGTAAGTACTTCGCTCAAAGGTACTACAGCCAGAGGCAGCGATCGAACCTGCAACCTTTAGATCCAAAGGCAGCAGCTTGAACCGCTACACTACCAACTGTGAGAGAGTTGATTTTTTTTCTTGTTCAAAAGTTTTGCTGCACACAGGCAAGGCCTAACAATCTCAATTTTCCACCTTTATTGGGTCATTACTTCAGATTATTATGTAACAATAATTATGATTTTATTTTGATTATTACTCTCATTTTAAGATTATGCTGTACTATCCTAGGTTCCATCCTCATAACTGAGGGTTGGAGACCATTCAATCACTTGATCCAGCATCAACATCATAGTTAATTCTAATATTAATCAACTACAAATTAGCAAAGGACAATTAAAGATAAACAAAACATAGTCAAACTGTAAACAATTATAAAATTGTCATAGTGTTAAAAATGGCACATTCACATAGTTATTTATGTGCTTTAAAGGAGGAAAAATCCGTAAAGCTGCATTGCATCATGTTTTTGTATTATCTTAGGGTTTTATGACCACCCTAGCTAACTGCAGTAACCTTTGCCTTTGAGTTGTATCATGTCCTTATGTGTTTTTGCATTTTCCAACTATATTGATTATGGTTCTGTTTTCTTGTGACCTGGTCTGATTCGATAGCTAAGTTTAACAAAGTTCTCATTGGACAAAGCATCATTTGGAATGTAAAAACCAATGCTCATCACTGTGACTTGATGGAATATAAAACCATGGGACATCCACACACTGAAAAGTTATTAAAATCACATTTAAATCAAATTTTAATGTCCTGTTTCCCTCACCGGAAAACCCGAGGCTTTCAAATGTCTAAACCTCTAAACGACGTTACATTTCTTCCAAAAACCGTCATCACCGTTGTGGCTGAGTTTTAAACATCTCTCCTGATCTCCTGTCCGATCTATGAACTTCGAGTATCGCGTGTCTCCGTCTAAAGCTCTTTGTCTGTTGTGAAATACACGTGTTCCTTTATTTGGAGTTGTCCGTCAGGTGGGAGAAAAGTGCGACATGAATGAATATAGATGTGCGTGCGAGTCGCCTGTCTTCGATGAAGCCTACAGCATGCTGTCTGTAAGCGGTCTCCTTTGAGCTATGGCTGCAGATGTCCCGGTACGGTTTGGGTTCGAGTCGCCAGATGGGTTTACGCGGGCCTTCGGACGCGCCCTTTCGGCCGCCGGGGAGAGGATCTGACGCGCGTTATTTGCATCGATGCAATTATAGATTTCTGTGTAGCCTCCTCTCTAATTAATTTGGAGGAACATGGATGCTGGATGAGGATGAGCGGTTGTAGCGTGTGAAGCCGGAGCGGATCGTCCCGGAGATTTACGGCCGTGAGGGGCAAACAAAGTCAAATTGGGAGACCGTAGAGAAAAAGAGCTGCGCTCGAAAATAGATTTAAATGCAGGGTAGGAGTGGTTGGGAGGTCAGGGGCAAGCCCAGCCGTGGCCGCTCTGCCTGGGAACGTCCTGGCTCTCCCCGGCTGCAGCTGTCAGCTGCCGTAACAGCTCTTGTCGGATCCTGGAGGCGCCAGCGTGTTCCTTCTCCTTACAAAGGTAACCCGTTCCTGAATCGTCCGTTGTGAGGTGATTTCTCACAACTCAGAGACTCAGTGTTTCAAAGGTAAACACTTTTATGCGTTCTTAAGCCCCAAAATTGACACCCATCTCTGCTAAAATAACACCAAATTCCATTTAAATGGACACAGTACTTCAGTAATTAACATTAGTTATTGTATCACAATGTAACAGTGGAGATTTCCTTAATTATTCATGCTTTAGGGGCGCGGTGACGCAGTGGGTTGGACTGGGTCCTGCTCTCTGATGGGTCTGGGGTTCGAGTCCCGCTTGGGTTGCCTTGCGACGGACTGGAGTCCCGTCCTGAGTGTGTCCCCTCCCCCTCCGGCCTTACGCCCTGTGTTGCCGGGTGAGGCTCTGGCTCCCCATGACCCTGTCTGGGACAAGTGGTTCTGAAAATGTGTGTGTATATTCATGCTTTAATAATAAATGGAACAAATAATAAATGTGTCTACGTGTTTTTGTTTGGCTCTTTCATAGCTATTAGGTACTGTACACTTAACAAGATGTGGCTTTTCTCTGGGTGCTCTTTTTTCCTCCCACACTCCAAAGACGTGTTTCAGTGAACTAATGGCTCTAAGTTCTGTTGTGTGTGTGTGTGTGTGCGTGTGTGTGAGCGAGATACATTGCTCTGCTCTACAGATGGGTGGCGGGTTCTATGGACAGTAGGCTATCTCAGGCTGATCAAATATCACACCAAATAGCTGGAAAGCACCTGGAAAGAGGGCAAATTCTTTTTCACAACACTTTACGTGATTTATTTTTTTAATAAATTTCACTTTTCACAAAAGATCCTGAGAGCTGCTGCTCAAGACGGAACGCAGTTTGCCATGTTTTGCATGTGTGCTGAAGCCCTGAAATAATTTCTGTGTCAGTGTGTCAAAAGTCAGGAGGAGCAGGACTCTGTGCTGCTTCGGCGTGTTGCACATGGGTTTGCTGGGACCTTTACATGGCATTAGAAACCGGAGAGTGCTGCTGTAGCAGTCCAGCCAGCAGTGTAGGAGTGTGTGTTCCCGCAGAGACGCGCGCACACACACACACACACACACACACACACACACACAGAAGCATGGGGCTGAGTCACTGCTACACACAAGGCTTTTCGACTCAGCAGGGTGGCACATCCCACTGATGGGGTCTGGACTTAATTATAACGTTAATTAGAAGGTTTTGTTGTTGTTGATTTTCTCTTTAAATGTGCTGCTGTCGGTGTTACAATCACCGATTCATCCATAACCCCTAAATATTTCTGAGGTTCTCGCGCTGTTCACCATGGCATGCGAAAGCTGTAGAGACGGGACACTAATAAAGCTAAACAGATTATCTCTCACCGATTTGTGTTTGTCCTCCACTTTTGCGCAGCAAATTATAAAATAATTGGCGTATACTTGTAATTATTAACTACAATGCAAGTGGACATGCACATTCGCTGGAGTGCCAGTGTCATCGCAGCTCATGCGAATGTAGATCAGAATCTTTCTTCATTGTTTTACTGTTAATCAGCCAGCAGTATAAACCATTAAGTGTAGTTCACAGATATAAAATACATATGTTTATTCAGTTTATCGCTAAGTGAATGCAACTTTTCAGAGTACATTCATGCAGAGCATCACACACAGTTTACTCTTGATTGACTTTCCTCTTTTTTCCTGTTTGATTTCTTTGTTCAGCCTGATGTTTTTCTCCAGAGGGACTTACACTGCTAAGTAAAAGTTATTATTTACCTGTTTATGCAGCTATCTAATTTTTACTGCATCAGTTCAGGTTATCTATCTATCTATCTATCTATCTATCTATCTATCTATCTATCTATGTACAGTAGATCCTTTATAGCAGCCCAAAATCACCAACTATTTTAATAAATTCCATGAAAGTTTCTCATCAGAAACATTTTTACAAAGTTTTCTTGTTGATTTTACTGCTCTAAGGTGCACATTGTATGTGGATTTTTTGTTTAAACACAGTAGAAGTGTACTGTGAAAACATCGGCTTGTGGTCGTTGTCATGGCGATATTTCAAGCAGGACCTTGGCATGAAATAAGTTAACATGTTATTACAAAAGGCACAACTAATTCCTGTTGAATTCCCAGACAAGTTTCTAACAGATCACCAGTGTATGTATGTATGTATGTATATATATGTGCTTTATCTACATATGTAAGAATAAAGAATAAATTGAGATGCATGTTAAATTTAAAAGAGAATTCAGTCTATAATTTAGTCTACAGTGGTCAGTCTACTACAGATTTAATGCTTCATCTCACGAAACATATAAATGCAATGAGTTGGAGAAATTGTTTAGAGTTAGAGAATTTTTTTCCCTTTTTTCTGTTCAGTGGCAGTATGTTGAAGACGATATTGTTCTTTAAGTCTGAGATCCTCCAGTCCGTTTCCTCTGAAAGGTGGTCGGCGTCTCCTGGTGCAGGCGGCGAGGCTTTGACTGAAGGGCTGCCAAGGGGCACAGCGATAAGGATGTGAGGCCAGGACGGGCTGCTGCGACCGCCAACAGGACCCCGTCTCATGCAGATACACCCACGGCTTCCAGCAGTTGCAGCGGGAGACACTGGGAAAGCTGGGGTGCGACTGGGGCTCAGGGCTGGACCTGCAAGTGGTCCAGTGGCCCTTAGAAAATTATTATTATTAATAATAATAATAATAATAATAATAATAATAATAATAATAATAAATTATTATTGAAACTGTTCAACCCCCCCCCCCGGACGCTTTTGTATTTTATTAGCTGAGGGCCACTTGTATTCCCAAATATGACACCTTTTAATGCGGTTCTCTGTTAACTCTATGGAAAATTTACTAAAATAACTTCACTGGGGTTCGTACGCCGTGCATTGGAGGACAGGGACGTTTCAGTGTCCCAGCGGTGAGTTCTCTGAATAAGACCCATTTTATTTCCCTGCTGTTACACAAAGTAATTTTTTACTACTGAAACATGTGGTTCACATTATCAAAAAAGCCATTCACTTTATAGAACAGTAATTCAAAAAGAAAGGTGTGATATTCCCAGAGAGACTGGGGAGTCCAGCACTTCAAAATGCAAAACACTCGCTTTCTTTTGGATTGTTGGCAGTTTTTCTTGGATATTTTGTAGTCATTTGTGAAGGACATGAAAGTAAGACCTTTTTGGAAATTGAAAGGCAGAGGAATCTTGTGGAAATGGGTACGAGGACTTCCTCACTTTATAGGGGTTTAAGTTTGGTTTATATTTAGTCATTTATTTGACGCTTTTCTCCAAGTGACATGTCGGATTTAAAGTGTCACGCTTACCCTGAATCACTCCAGTAAAATTCCTCAGCTGTATAAATGGGTAAATAATTGTAGGTAGATTAACATTGTCACTTTGGAGAAAAGTGTCAGCTAAGTAAGTAAACATGATTTTTCTTTCTTCCTTCAGGGTGAATGAAGATCACATGTAACTATCTATCTATGGGTCTGTCTGTCTGAATGGAAAGTGGTTGTTTTGTAACTTGATGTATTTCTCTTTTTAATGCCTTACTAAGTGCAGTAATGTATTTAATTGCCTTAATAGTGACATGACGGAATTAAAGTGTCACGCTGTCTACTCCTAGAGGGGTTTCAGATTCGTTCTGCTTTTATTGGGGAGGTCTTTTGTAAAACCCTTCCGCTGGTGCTTGAAGACCATCAAGCAGATGATAAAAGTGAACGCTGTAAAGTTATAGGGTGCCCCATATAAGGACAGCAGGGGGTGTCGTGGTTAGAGCCACTGCCTTCGGCTGCGAATGATCCAGGTTCAAATCCACCTGCTGCTGTAGCACCCTTGATCAAGGTACTGGCCCCGAACCCATCGGGTAAAAGTTATCCTGCTGTATAAAAGGGTAAATCACTGGCAGTAACTTAAAGCTGTAAGTTCCTTCGGACGTATCAATGTAAATGTGTAGTTTTACCGCATGTAACCGAGCCCGGGTTCCACCGCGGACTGCGCACGTGCCGACGGGTCGGTTTGCACTGTGCTCGGGCGGTCTGCGCTGGGTGTTTCAACATGCAGGTGTACCTGCTCCTTCCAGGCAGTAACGCAGCAACTGAGCAACTTGCTCCTGTTGTCATGGTGACTGATTTTAAAATTCCAAGCAAGTCTCTCTGTTGAGAAGGAGCTCAGATTATAAAATAAAAATATATAAAGATAAATAACGAGCAGTGGAGGACTGGGCGTTGACCAGATGCTCCCTTTATTTTTTTCCAGTTATTCTGTGCTAATCACCTGTAATGTGTTTTATTGCTTACAGTAGAACATTGTTGTGCAGCGATTTGGAAATCCCACCCGAGAGGGATGTTTTTATCAGCAGCTTGTCGGCAGCCCTGCTGCTCTCCCGGAGTGCGTGAAAAAGCCACTCGTATGAGATAGACTTTTACCTGGTTGTCGGGAAAAGGGATGAGTGTGATGACAGATGTCATTATCTGCCATTTCTTAGTCAGAGAAATCGCAGCTGGGCTCACAGACATCTGTGTGTGTGTGTGTGTGTGTGTGTGTGTGTGTGTTATAATTGACTTCTCTACATGCACTGGGGCATATGCTATGCATAATTGATTTTGATTTAATTTCCCTTCCGTAACCAGAAAGCATCTGTACTGCAGACTCTCAGAGAACCATTTTTTTTACAAGATGCTCTGATGATAAACTGGGCTCTCTGGATTGGACTGAAATATGAGAAATTGTTAATAAGAGAAATAATTAAGAAAATCAGTTTTGAATAGAGCTGCCTGCACAGTCAGCAATGATGTTACTAGTAATAGGAAGTAATATCAGTTTACGTTTACATTTACGTTTATTAATTTAGTAAACACTTTTCTCCCAAGCGACATACTGTGCATTTCATAGAAAATACAATGTGTAGATCACATTAGCAGGAAGAGAGACGTAGATGCAGACGTGTGATTAAGTACAGTTTGTTTCTATCCACCATATGAACCTATGTTCACTACATGAGTAGCTCCATAAAACTTTATCCAAATATCGGTGATTCCTAATCACCTTCCGAGTAATATATATATATGTTTATATATATATTTTATATATATAAACATTTATGTTACATTACAGGAGCAGCTGCGTGAAGGGTCATCATAAAGTTATGGTGCATGAACATTTTCACCTTACTTGAAATTAAGAGATCATGGGCAAAGTGAGTCTGGAAGAGGTGGGTTTTCAGACCCTTTTTAAATGTGGACAAAGATTCAGCAGTTCTGAGTGAGAGGGGGAGGTCGTTCCACCACAGCAGAGCCAGAAGCGAGAACCTTCATGCTTTACCTTTTGCGCGTGAGACCATCAAGTGGCAGGTTGGTGCATAAATGACACAGCAGCGACGCTGCTTGAATGGAGCTCACCCTGTTTATTAGCACCACCGGGAAAAGGAAGATGTCAAATCTGAGCAGTTCTGCCAATTCACCAAATATGATAGAATTCCTGCTGAGCGCCTGCTGATGTGTCTCCGGCAACTTCCGTATCCACACTCCCATATGGAAAATGGTTTTCTGTGTCACAAACAAGCACTCAATATTAGCCAGGGGATGCAGGTGGCGTAGTGGCTAGGTCCCGATTTGTAGCCCATCTCCTCCTGCAGTACCCTTCATCAAGGTTCTTGCACTGCCTTGGTACATCAAAAAATGGCCCACTGCAGAGAATACATAATAAGGAAAAAAAAAAAACAGTTTGGTAAATTTTTATTTAAAAATATGGTATGTACTTATACATATGTGCAAAAGCAGAATGTCCTTCCTTGTTACTTTTTCCATCCTCTGCTCTGCTTCATAATCATTGTGACAAGTGACATTATTGTGCAAGTTGGTAATTATGAAGTTGTTCTCTCTATTTACGCAGTAACTCTTGTCTATACAAATTTGTGTGTTTCTTTTTATAACAAGCAAACTGCAACAGAATGGTGTCTTCGCCCAGTAACATCTCCTGGCCGTTGTGGACAAAAAGCACCAAGTGGCACCTGGCCTAGTCGGTAAATTGTTCACACCTGCGCAGGACAGATGGTGTTATTTTTGATTCAAGCGGTTGAATAATTGAATAAATTGATCAAGTGCTGGGATTAATTGATTTAGTTCCTGTGCTCATAGATGATGTTGGCCCATCCTGCCCCTCGAATGCCCTCCCCGCAGTAGCATTTTAAAGAAAGGGGGTAATTTCCATTCTGCTGATATTGTCACATGGAGCTTTTCCTGAGCGAAATCCCTCACCACTGTTGCCAGCATATTTTTTCGTTCTCTCCTCTAATTCTGAAACTGTGCAGCGGCTATTTAAAGATCGACGGGCCGTCAATACCGCGTGCATTATTTATGTCTGCCTGCTCTTGGCAGGCCGCGATGGCCAGGTTTCGCTCCCAGAGGTCTTCCACCTGCGACTCATCGCAGCCAAACCCCTGCGGACAACGGCCGTTTTTTAATATGTCGCCGCAGACACATTTTTTTCTATCTTTAATAATCGCAACTTCTGAAAAACAACCAAAAAAGTCTCACGAATTTGTCATACTTCAAGTGTGGCTTCGGGATATTGCTGTGAGGTGTGTGTGAAAAGTGGGGGCCGAGTGGCCTCTTGTTAATTTTTCATTGTGTAATCGGATGACCGCATGAATAATGCAGAGCTCGTACGTTTCGTGGAATATATTTGGGTGGCAAGCGCTGATGGTGCTAAACAAAACCGGGAGGCAATCAGAAGCAATTTCTCCAGTCCACACAAGTGCACGGTTTGCTGTTAAGGCGTCGGAAAACATCCGCATTTCCGCCTCCAGTGAAAGCAGGAAAATTGACAGCTTGCGCGATTTTTGATGAAAGACACATATTTTATATCCATCGCAATTTCAGGGTTTTTGAAAGCAGCATGCTGAGTGCTACTGCCCCGGTTATATACTGTGCCGTGTTATAATCTCCACTTCACTGGTAGACATATTTCTCACCCGGTAAAATACAGTTTTCCTTCGTTCCCTTTTCACGTGCAGTCGGCTGCCAGACAGCGCACTGAGTTTAATCCCCTGGACTGTGCAGGACGCTCCCGTTTCTGTCTGTTGTGCCCTGTGCATGAGTGATCCTCTTTTCCAGAATATTTCTCAAATGCTGTGTTCGGAAAGACTTTCCTGCCTGTCAAGAAGGCTGAGAGGTTTTGATTTTCTAGTTTGTCTGCCTTAATTGCACTAAACTGCATGTGGCATAGTGAGTAGAATGACTGTCAAACTGGCTATTATTTGATTTTCCTCCAATGTATTTGTTAACGCAGGGTAACAATATTGTCAACCGGCTCCCATGGCCTAACAGATATTAACTAATTTGGCAGCAATATCATGGTACTCCCTTAGGTGAACTCCATGCTGTGCTTCCAGCAAAAAAAAAAAAAAAAGTGCCTTTAGACACATAACAGGGTTAATTTGTACCATTAAATCGCCCCGTTGGGAAAATTCCCTGCTGTGAGGGGGTCAAATTAACGTATTTCTAAGGGATAATATTTGGTTCCTGGATAAGAAATCAGTGATCAAAAATGAATTAAAATCTAAATTAAACGGTTTTTACATGTATGACAACGATAAGAAAATGATTATTTTTAGCTTTCAGTATTTTATTTTCATTCATTCTCACATTATCAATAAGTGCTTATCCAGTGCAGAGTTACAGGAGGTCCAGAGTCTATTCAGGAAGCATAGGTTGTGAGGCAGACTGCACCAGGGATGGAGACATTGAGATAATTTGGCTCACAGGTGTTTATGATATAAAAAATAATGATCAAAGAATCACTGCTTATGTCTTTCACTGTACCAAGCACGCAAACCACCATGCAGCGGTACCCTTGAGCATGGTACCTTACCTGAACGGATACAGTTAAACTGACCCCGCTACATAAATGGGTAAATCACTAAGTAGCTTAACATTGTACATGACTTTGGAGAAAAAATGGCATCTAAATTAATAAGGACTGTGCTAAATCTATTTTTTCACTTCTAATATTATATTTACCTTAATGGAGGGTAGTGGCTGCTTGAGGCTGTTAGCGTGACAGCAGATAGGAATTTCATACAGTCATTGGTTTTGTTATGGAAGAAACACAATGTCTGTGTGCTTTACAGAGTGAAAGAACTACTAGGCAGTAAAAGTATCTGTTGAGGAAGTAAAATAACCCTGTAATGGGTAAAAGTGCTTTTATACTGAATAATAAGCCTGTTGTGTGAAAAAAAGGGTACACATACTGTCAGTTTTATTTTTTGTTATATGAGGCCTGAGCGTACTGTGCTTCTATATCAGGTCTGGACTGTGTGATTTTTTGGGGGAATGTAGTCCTGACCTAGAAACAAAGATTGGTCGTAATAATTTAAAAAAATAAGAAAACACTGAAAAACGGACTATATTAACAAGACTTGTAATGACCGTCATATTTCTACGGTGATTTTTGGAAACCCGAGGAAGGTGTGCAATAGGCACTGGTGAACACTGGTGCGTACCTCCACAGGATATCTTAGACGTTCGAGTGTCCGTGACTCGTCCGTCACGGTCTCATCTGACAAGTACTGCTCTTGTGCAACAAAAAGAATGAGCCTGAATGCCCTGCACTCCTTGCAGTCCCGCAGACATTTGGAAATATAAACATTTTTCATATTATTTTATGATCTTAATGCCCATACAAATTACTGTGTATTATACTGTACCGCTCCATTCTGGTGTTGTAGACTGTTTAAAAAAAAAAATCCTTGTTTTTTCAGTGCAGTCTAGTAACTGTCAAGTGAATAATCTCCCACACCTGCTTTATGCACATCCCGTTCTGGGGGTCACCAAGTGGTGTCATGGTCAGTGCTGCTGGTTTGGACTTAAGGGTCACAGGTTTGAACCCCACTTCATGCTACAGTACCCATAAGCAAGGTACTTAAACTGAATTGCTCCAGTAAAAATTACCCAGCTGATAAAATACTAGTAGGTAGCATAACACTGTTAGTTGCGTTAGAGAAAAACTTTAACAAAATACAGAAATGTGATATAATATCTGTTTGCATGTATGTGTAGCTTCTTCAGAAAAAAAATGTTTGTGTGAAGTTTTGTAAAATGCCACCTTCTTTCTGTCCCTGACTTTTTGTTTTTAGCGGACCATTAAATTAAAAAAAATCTGACGAACGCAACAGTTACATAGCCAGGTTTCACACATCTTAGACGCCTCTCGTTGAAATTCCCGCCTCCCGTAGTCTTTCTTTGCAGTGTGGGGCGTGTGAGCCCGAGTGCTAATGGCTAACACCACTAACAGAGCACAGCTGGCGGCTCCGCGCACTCACAGTCGTTCCGTAGCGATTTTTCAAAGTACACTTCCTGCTGGGACATTGCTGTTTGCACCATTTTAATTATCGCTCTTAATTTTATGAAGACATTAAAAATAATTTAGCCAGACCGAGCGGATGTTTGAGAGGTAACGCTCGGGTCCGAAAAGGTGACGGGATTCACGCGTTTTACGACTCCGCGCTGCGCTCCTCGCGGTGACGGCAACTCTTATTTTTCGTTGTGGAGTCTGACGTCTCAGAACGTTGCGTTACGAAAACGCAGAAGATGTGATTGCGTTCACCGGTCTTGCGATTTACGGGGTGATACATCAGTCCACTGATGAAACGGAGGACCTCGGGAAGTGTGTGGGAGGAAGGCGAGGAGAGCTGGGGGAACGTGCGGCCCGAGCGTCGACAGCCCCTTTCCGGCATGTTGTGAGGGACGCCGACATGTGTCTGTCAAAGTCACTCTCCGCCAGAGATAAGAGGATGAGGACACCGTCCCTGGTTGACCTGTCAGTTCTGGTCATGAACTGCATCTAGGGCCCGAGGGTTTCTCCTCCCCACCTTTCATGGAGAGAAAACAATGCCATAGCCAAGCACCGGTGGCAATGGGGACGTGTTGTTCCTGTCTATAATTACCTCGCTTTTTGGGGAAGCGCGGTCCCCTTGGCTCCTACCCATTGGCTCCGGCTGGAACGGAAACTCATTAGAGGTGGCAGGTGGCTCCGGGTGGGTCTCTGTTCATCCAGAGCCTTGCCTAACATCCCATCTGCTTCAACTTTTTTGTCTTTCACAACAAAGGAGTTTATTATTCTGGCGGTTTGATCGTGGACTTGGTCGGGTGGGGATGACTTAAGCGCTCGTACTTTCCGTTGCTCTGGTTAACGCCAAACATTTCCATCGTTTCTCTACGAAATCCCCAGCTGGTGATGAGAGAAGCTTACAGTCACTGAGCTAAGTGCCGTCTTTTCCTTGGGTAGCAACTCAAAGAAGGACACAGTTTGGTTCGCATAAATTTCAGAACGCTGCTCAGGGCCAAATAACAATAATCATCTGTTCATGTTAGATTGTCGCGTGTTTCGAGAGTTCCTCTTTTTCTCATTAAAGTGACATGCCATCTAAGCGACGCTGATAATTCCACTTGAAAGCGGTTTTTCAGAGCTGCTAAGTACTGTAGTGGTGATGGCATTATGTAGCTGTGCGTTCGACGTGGCCGTATCTATAACACAGTGCGTATAGTGGGTGTTGCTAACGGTAACCTGCTACAATGTGGTGCAAGCAGGTAACCTGTTGTAGGGCATCCCTCACCTTCATCCTGCCTCTTTCTTCCCAACTCAGGAGTCCTCAGCCTGCCGGAGAGCCTGAACCTGCACCGAGACCAGCAGCGTGCCAGCAAGTCGGGCGATGTGCACGTGTACAGCCAATCGGAGCTGCGCACCATCGAGCAGTCCCTGCTGGCCACCCGGGTTGGGAGCATCGCCGAGCTCAGTAAGTTGAGCCCTTATTCTGTTTCACCCTGGTTACGGTGTTTCCTCCTTTAGACTCAACGACAAAATTCATCACTTTTCTAGAGTGCATTAAAATCAGCGTTAGATCTTATGGAGAACTCCCAGCCGTTTAACCTCACAGCAGACACTAAGTGACGTAGCGGTCAAAGCTGCCCCATCCACTCAAAGGACCCAGTTCTGAGTAGCCTTGATCAAGGTATTTACCCAAAATTGAAACGGTAAAAATCATGCTGCTGTTTAAACTGGTAAATTAGAAGTAACTTAAAATTGAGTCAATTTCGGGTGAAGTGTGAGCTAAATAAATAAATTTAAATGTAAGAGTTTGAGCTGGAGAATTAAGAAAAGTTAAACAGTATAATCTGGCATCCCGTCCTGGTTGTGTCCCCTCCCCCTTCGGCCTTGTGCCCTGTTTTGCCGAGTAGGCTCCGGCTCACCGCGACCGGGACAAACGGATACAGATAATGGAATGGAATGTAATAAACAATAAAATGTATAAGCTTCTTTGTTTGAAAGCACATCTGATATCTTCATTATATATAAAAAAATAAATGTATTTAATTTAATCCATAAACTATTTGTAGTGCTGCTAATTATTCACCTAAAACAATACAGAAACAACCCAGTGACTTGTAATTTGCTTTGGAGAGCAGCATCCGCCAAATAAATAAATATAAATGTAATGTAGGTTCCCTAATGAAATGCTTTTGTATCTATAAAACTCAGCTGCTTAGAGACAGATGTACGCAAATCGAGATATTTTTGCCAGGAATCTGTGATGTGTTGGACCTCAGCATTCTGTATGATTGAACTGTTGCCTGATTAAGGTCGTTACATGCTGTCTCCCATTAGCACTGTAGCACTTAAAAATAGTAGACGCCCCCGCCATTCCTGGTACGTTCTGTTAAATGCATGACAGCAAACGCTTCTCTTGAAATTCCTTGGTTTCTAAACTATTTTAAGCTTTGCATTTTGGCTTGCGCAATGCCAAAGGTTTTCGATGGCTGCGGACGAACCGATAAGAATGATCTACATTTGTCTGTCCAGAGGATGTTTGTGTCCAGCCTGTGCTGTGTCACGCTAATACTGATCTTGCTCATCACATTTAGTCATTTGCTCTTTTGTCTTATGTGTCATTTTTACATTACATTTATTCATTTGGCATGCACTTTTTTCCAAATCGATATCCAGCTCAGAGTGAAAAAAGGTGTATTTCACAACAGATAGAGGACTTAGACACATACGTGGGATTATTGAAGCACAGCTGTCAAACTGTTTGCACAAAGCACATTTTCGGGCAGTTACCTACAGAAGTGAGCTACGAACAGGAACACAGATTGATGCTAAGTAGCAGGTGGTGATGTGCTAACTTGCAAACCTTTCATTAGCTCAATGCAGAAGAGATGTCTTTTGAGACCCTTGCTGAATACTGAAAAGGATTCAGCAGCTCTGAGGGACAGTGGGAGCTCATTGTGCTGCTTAAGGGCTAAAGCTGAGAATTGATGGGCTTTAGATTTTGGAACTCTGGGTTTGCAAAAATAGGGGGGCGTGATGGCGCAGCAGGTTTGGCTGGTGCCTGCTGTGTGGCGGGTCTGGGGTTTGAGCCCTGCTTGGGGTGTCCTGTGACGGACTGGCATCCCATCCTGGGTGCGTCCTTTCAGCCCTGTGTCCTGTGTTGCCGGGTGGGCTCCGGCTCACCGTGACTGTTGACGCTGGTTTGCATAAATGACAAAACCGAAAGGCCAGAGGTGGACTGAGCTCTTGCTGGGGTGTAGGGAGGTTTTGTAGGTGTGAGTTTGTGGCATATGGTAAAATTCATTGAACGGTAGCTGACTGCTCTGAAAAAGAAAAGCATTAGCATGTGCTGGTCCCCTTTCACATTCATTCACGCTCCCAGTTCTACTGCTAGTATGTTTGTCACATGTAGTCAATGCATTGAGGAATAAAGGCTTTCTCCTGGGAAATGTAGTTTGTTTTCCACACTACATCCCTGCAGTTCACCTGTACAGCTTTATATTTTTTAAAAGGCTGCACTGCATCTTCGACTTTGAGTCCAAAAAGTGCAGCACAGCCTTTATAACTTGACAAAATATTAATTCGATTTCTCCACATGGCTCATTAGGTGGCTGGTTCTGTCATTAGATCCAAAATGTGTCCCGGGTGCTGATTCAGATTCTCTGAGCTGTTTTCTATTAACTTCGCAACAGTCACACATGAGCAGCATGAAATGTAAAAAAAAAAAAAAAATAACTCCTCATACATTCAACCAGTTAGCAAGGAGCACATGGTAGGATTCCTGCAAACCAAACCCAAAATAATTAGAGTAGTGTGTGGAAATACAAAAAATAAGATCAGATAAGATGCTTTTCTGCTAAGTATGTTTGCACATACAAGGAATTTGACATTATGGATGCTTATTCAGACAAATTTAACATAAAAGAACAACATTAAAGTAATACAGTACGTAAGAAGTAGCAAAGTTATGAAGAAAATACAATAAAAACTATAGAAATAGCACAGTTTTTTATTGGAATGTATTTGTGCATATCTAGGGAATACGAGCGTAGAGGTGGAAATAGCAGAGATACTATATGTAGGACAAAAGAGTTTTATTTCTAAAGAAAGGTGCTAGAGGAAAAAACCACCAATGTAACTGTGTGATGAGAGATAACATCTGAAAGTTTTTATCAAAATCATATACAGACACGATCAGGTACAGCCCTGCTTGGTTCCGTAGTCCATTTCACTCATTTTCTTCCCGGTGTCTATTTATATATAACGGAGCTCCCACAGCCGCACCTGATACTCGTATCCTTGACAAGCGTGGCTGATAATCCAGGAGTTTGGGGGGGTGTGGTCTATAATCCTGCGAGACATAGTAAAATTTCAGGTAGACATAGTCCTCAAGTTACAAAATTTTTGCATTATGGCAAACTGGACCCATTAATTTTATTACGTTATTTTCAAGTCAGGGGGCGTGGTGGCACAGTGGGTTGGACTGGGTCCTGCTCTCCAGTGGGTCTGGGGTTTGAGTCCCACTTGGGGTGCCTTGCGACGGACTGGCGTCCCGTCCTGGGTGTGTCCCCTCCCCCCAGCAGCCTTACGCCCTGAGTTGCCGGGTCGGCTCTGGTTCCCCGCGACCCCGTATGGGACAAGTGGTTCAGAAAATGTGTGTGTGTGTGTATATGTATATATATTTTCAAGTCGTGACATTTTATGCAGACTTCAATAAAATGAGCACTCATATTTCTTATTGACTCTGTCAGCGTGTCTGTCAGCGATTACACTTTATTTACAAAATTTTGTTTTATTTACAGAATGGTTTGTTTGTGAATCCATTGAAATTACTTTTTTACAATGGTTGCCAAACTAAAATGGGAGTGTTCTGGTGGTGTCAGAAAAAAAAGATTTCAAAGTGGAAGTGAAAATATTTTTGCCCAGCATAAAAAGGTAATAACAATTGTGTACTTTATATAATTGTTATATATTACTGATTTTAACATGAATGATATGTGAAATGGGGGTGTGGTGGCGCAGTGGGTTGGGCCACAGTCCTGCTCTCCGGTGGGTCTGGGGTTCGAGTCCCACTTGGGGTGCCTTGCGACGGACTGGCGTCCCGTCCTGGGTGTGTCCCCTCCCCCTCCGGCCTTTCACCCTGTGTTACCGGGTAGGCTCTGGTTCCCTGTCACCCTGTATGGGACAGGTGGTTCTGAAAAATGTGTGTGATATGTGAAATGAGTAGAAAAGAATAACAGCGCCCTGTTATACAATGTAGGATTCATACATGTCAATTGTTTCTATGTCCTCATGGTTTATATCATACAATTTAAGGGGTATTTGTGACAGTCCACATACAGTGGGGTTGCTGGAGCGGAACCTTTTCGTAAACTCAGAACTACCTGTACTTCGATTATCAAGGGTCCAGTGGCAAAGGGTCACATTTGTCCTGAATTAGAGAGTTAAACAAAGAAATGCCAAACCGGGCGATGATGAATGAATCAGTGCACATTATTGACTTGTCAGGGGATGCGGTGTTTATAGAAGCCATGAAACATGTCAAAGCCCAACTGCGAACAAAAGGGCACATATAAAGCGTCCATAGCTGGAATTACAGAGCCGCTACGCTACACAGTTCCTGCCTGTATATACAGAGTTCTTTCTTTGTTGTTGTTTTGTATTTACATTGTGCTTACTGTTTGACAGTGCTTTCTGCTCCTGGGATCTTATGTCAAAAGGACGAAGTGCTCAGACGGTTACAGTGCGTTCCCCATTGCTGCTGGCAAAGAAATACAGATGACAGGGTAGAGAGAGCCGCATTCTCCTGAGCTTCCCTAGCCCGGCCTGCCGCGAAACAACTCCAGACAGCAAAGTTGCTCTTACTACAGAACAAATTTCTAAAATCAAACCTAAAATACAGGACGCGCTCCAGGTAAGCGATGAAGCGAAGCGGATAACCTCCCTGTCTCATTCGGCCAAATTGTGAACCCTGGACACCCTAATGGAGACTGCACCCTCTAGTCCAGTTGTTCTGTGGAAGTTCGCAATAATACAAATGTCACGTTATAATGCATAGAGAAGAACATTTCCCTTCACTTACGATGAAGTACAGTTGTTATATTTGCATCATACACAGCTTCATTGTTTGAGAATTGGTTTTTAATCTTTTTATGTGCTGAATAATTACAGCTCTCTAAAACTGCGGAGGAATTGAGGGTATTCAGGATGAACGTTATTTGTAACATCCACATGTGCGTACCTGAAGTATCAGGTGTGTCTCACATGTTTAGTTCAGATGAACGCATTATTGGCATATCTGATACACATAAGATACAGTAAAAGCATAGATTACTTTGGTTCTTGATTAAAATGCATCCATTCCTCACATAACAGAGCTTATGTGATCTGTAAATTTACCCTAGTTGGCAAATTTCCATTGTGAGGAGGCCAAATTACCATTATTATTGAATAATACAGGGCCATGCACTGTATAGGGGAAGCTAACAGCATAGCACTTAGAGCTGCATCCAAAGGTTGCTGGGTTGAATCTCACCTAGTGGGGCAGTACCCTTGAGGAAGGTACTTGCTCTAAATTGCGCCAGTAAAATTACCCAGCCGTATCAAAGGGTAAATAGCTGTAGGTAGCTTAACATTGTAAGTTGCCAAAAACATCAGTTGAATAAATTAATAGTTGTAATTATAGTATTGAATCTGCTGTGTCAGTGGCGACGCTGTGTTTACCCTAATTGAGCTTTGTGATTGGTTGAGACTGTCAGCGTGAAAGTAGGAAATAAATACAGTAGTTGGTTTGGTTATATAAGAAGCAGTGTTTTGTACCTTGCAGGCTGAAAGAGACAGTAGGAAGTGAGTAAAATACCCATAACTGGACAAAAAAGATGTCGTGAATAATAAGCCCCTTTTGTGAAAACAGTTTATATATTTTCATAAGCTGCTGTAGTGGTTTTTTGTTATATACGAGGACTCAGTGAACTGAAATGTGGAGTACTGTACTCTCTGCAGGCTGCGGAGCTGCTGCAGTGGATGATCTATATTCAGTCTTGTTCAGCTTTATATTAAATGCTCTCCGTATTATTTGGTAATGTGTCAAGATGAAGGAGCGGAGTTTGGCGCAGTGGTTAACAAGACAGGTGGCAGGCAGAGGTATGTACCATGGTACCTCCTGGCTCTGTCGCTACTGTAAAAATGAATGAGACCGAAAGTGTGTGAAGTAAGAGGGGGTGCGGTGGCGCAGTGGGTTAGACCACAGTCCTGCTGTCCGGTGGGTCTGGGGTTCAAGTCCCGCTTGGGGTGCCTTGTGACGGACTGGCGTCCCGTCCTGGGTGTGTTCCCTCCCCCTCTGGCCTTACGCCCCTGTGTTCCCGGGTAGGCTCCGGTTCCCCGTGACCCCATATGGGACGAGCGGTTCTGAAAATGTGTGTGTGTGTGTGTGTGTGTGTGTGTGTGTGTGTGTGTGTGTGTGTGTGTGAAGTACTTGGCCTACCGGGTGCTTGAGGGGTTAAGTTCCGCTCCTCCGCAGGGTAGATATTATCGCTTGTGAGGCCGAGGCTCCGTGAAGAGCAGAGCCGTGCGAGGGAGGGGCTGTCGACAAGGGACCCAGTCAAGGTGACCTCAATGACAGGCATGTGCGAGGGCATCTGTCCGACATGAACGCCGATAATAACCTCCACGTGTAGCGCCACGACAGTCGTGGGCATCGCCGTGTCGCCTGCAAAAGGCCACTTGTCTTTTTAAAACGTGACGTGCATTCAAACCTAGCAGACAGAGTTTCCTGTAGGCTGCCTGGGAGAAAGGAGGCTGGTCCAGAAAAGCGAAACCACCAGTGTGTCCACATCAGGGTAAAATCTTCCCACAGGCAGTAGGTAGCCGTGCGGATGTGGACGTCCGTGTCCATCACTTCATTGCGTCTTCATGTCCTAAGAAGGACTCTGATGTAGCAGGACCTTAAAGGGACAAACTGGAATTGCTCCCTTGAAATATCCAATTGTATAAATTCGTACCATTGTTAGTAGCTTTCGGTAAGTGTCAGCCAAGCAGAAAAATAACACGAGTATTGAAATGCCTCTAGTTTAAAGGGGTAATATTCAAAATAAAAACACAATTGACACTGAGAAGCTACCCTGTCCGCTTTAATGGCCTTCCTCTTGGGGTCGGCCAGCGTTCGCAGCAAATATTCCTCAGTTCATTTCCTGTACATCATCTGCACATTTTTGCAATGGGAAAAAGTGTACGTTTCATGTACACACCACACACATCGTCTAAACCGCTTGTCCCGTGCGGGGTCGCAGGGAGCCTAACCCGGCAACGCAGGGCACGAGGAGACACACCCAGGATGGGATGCCAGTCCGGTGCAGGGCACCCAAGGCGGGACTTGAACCCCAGACCCACCGCAGAGCAGGACTCGCTCCAACCCGCTGTGCTACTGCCCCCCCCGCGTTTCATGTATCTTTATCTTAATTTTTTCCACAAAAAAACTCTGATGTAATTTTATTAGTTTCACAGTTTCTTTGCAGCATCAAAAAAATGAACTGGAAAATAAATGTACTTTCTTGTCACTCTTTTGATAGACAGTAATTTCTTATAAGATCTTGCTTGTATGGAATTTATGTTCAGCCTAAAGTGATTTACACAAATATGCACAATTCTTATTTTGATTATTGTTTCAGATGCAGAATAGAGAGTTTGGATAAAAATGTTGGCATTGAAATATTCATTTTGTGAGAAGGAGGCAGAACGTTAGTGGCTGTAGGAATAATTCCTAGTTTCCTTTAGGGGTATGAGTTCTCCAGCATACTGCGGAATCCTTTTCCGCACTGGTTGCGTTGCGGCAGGGCTGGGCTGGGATCTCCCTGCAGAGAGGCCAAGCTTTAATCAATCCCAGGCTCATTCCTCTCCCCATCTCCTACACTTGTTTTTCCATGGGAAACATATGATCCTGAACAGCTTACTGGCCACACCCACTTACAGAAGAGAAGCGTCTGATAGGTCACAGATGTTTCTGGTCCCGCCCACCTTCAAAGCAGAGCAGTGTGATTGGCAAGAGTGCTGCTCCTCATGCCTCTCGTATTGCCGTCGCCTTTCTTTGTTTTTAATGTGCAATTTTGCAATTTGCTACGATTTTCTGCCTCTTTCCAAGTTTCCATGTTTGTCTCATTTGAAATAATTTGTCATGCTTCCCTTTTCTGCTTTTTTATTCTGTCTTATTTCTGTTAATATTATTTCCTCCACACACAAAGCAAAAGGTAACCTGTGAGTTCACAGCCTATTATGTGTCATTACATCATTTTCTTTTCTCAAAGAGGAAAATTAATCATTTCAGTCTCATGAAATTTATTTTTACATTGTTACACAATAACTTGTTACAGCCCTTAAACAGAATTGTTTTGCAGGTTACTTAGATTATAAAATGCATATGGTATGACTATTACTAACATATAGCATTACTTGTCAAATTACTCTAAAAAATACTTTGAGTCTCTGTGTGTTGATGAAGCATCCCCACAAAGCAATTATACACACACACACACACACACACACACACATCTTCAGAACCGCTTGTCCCATACGGGGTCACGGGGAACCGGAGCCTAACCCGGCAACACAGGGCATAAGGCCGGAGGGGGAGGGGGACACACCCAGGACGGGACGCCAGTCCGTGGCAAGGCACCCCAAGCGGGACCCGAACCCCAGACCCACCGGAGAACAGGACCCAGTCCAACCCACTGCACCACCGCACTCCCCCATAAAGCAATTATATGTCAGGATTTTTTTAAATCAAAATTTAATATTTTGATATTTAGTAAAACTTCAATAATAAAAAAATTTCTACCCGGAAACATACCCTCAAAGATTTCCTAATTTGCCTTTTTGAATCCTCAGCTGAGCCTTGCTTTATTTGTTAATTGGGCTTACATTCCAATTTTTCCTCTCACATTACCAGGACACCACAGTGACAAAGGCAGACGTACTAGTGTTTCTGACCCCCCACAATGGTAGGAGCTATGAAGTGGAATATTAGCTGATTTAAAATCCTTCTCTTGGTTTTTAAGTACAGGCTGTCCCTGGATTTCAAACAAGCTCCATGTCCTCAGTCTGTCTTTAAATGGGATTTCTACTTAAGGTACGGCGGGTCTCTAATGTCAGTTCGGCAAACGTTTGTCTTAGTATATCATGTACCTTTCTATGCATAAAAAACATTAAAGAAACACTTCTGGATACACTAAAATATCTTTAACATTACATTATTACAGTAATAATAATAATACAATGTAATGTATTATTATTACAGTAATAGTAATACAATGTGATGATTTATTAACATTATTATTATAAAAAATTTTTAAAAAATTAATAATAATAAGAATAAGAATACAATTCACAGTACCAGTTTTAACCAGTTGGATAAGTCATAGAATTCAAGAATTTTTATTCCAAATTTTTGTTTTGTTTCATGCAAAAAATGCCATTTATTTGGGTAAATTTTGCCTTCAGGCACAAATTATAGTTTTGTGCAAGAAATAATATTTGTTATGTCCCCTCATAATAGGAATTTGCATAACTGGGTGATATCAATTTTACCATGTTAGGTGACGGATTGGTGTATGTCCTCAGAGACAGTCATTTTTCAGTGTCAACACTATTCTATTCACAGCACCTTGTCATCCACACGGAACACCTCAGCTGACATATATCTGACACACTTTTATAAACTAATTTTCCTTATTTTTTAAACTTTTACGTGTAACTGCTAAATAATTATTGCATTGTGCTAATTATTAATTGAAATGTAGTGTTTATAAAAGGACGCAATCCATGTTTTACTCAGCTTTTCATTTCTGCGCTCCCTGTTTACCTGAGAACCCTGTAGACAGGTACTGCTTGTACATTTCCTTTACAGCTTTGGGGTCTTGCAGTCGAGATTCTCCAGAATGATGTCACCGCCATCATGTACACAGGACCTCTAGCATTTACACAGGCAGCTGCTTTGGAGCCTTGCTTGATTAAATGTTATATGTTAAAAGGTCCTGCAAAATACATCTAATACAGGTCCCGTTGGGTACTCTGCCTTAGTACCCCCGAGCAAAGTACTTAACCTGCTTAACTTGTTCCAACAAAATACCTAGATATACAAAAGCATTGGAAAAATTAGTAAAGTAAGCAGTAAAGTAATGTAGAGGGCAGCAGGTGGCGCAGTGGTTAGAGCTGTAACCAGGCTATCGAAGGACCCTGGTTTCAGTTCCACTCCTGCTGTAGTGTCCTTGATCAAGGTACTTACAAGGTACTAACCCTAAACTGATACAGCAAAATTTACCCCGCTGTTTCAAATGAGCAAATAATTATAAGTAGCTTAATATTTTAAGTTCCTTTGGAGAAAAGTGTCAGTTAAATGAATACTGAAATAACAGCTAGATGTCTGTTGTTGCATACCTTATATTAATGTTTAAATTTAAGGTTTGCTATGTATAATTTATTTTATTTTTCCTTCTGGCATGATTCTCAAGTCGGCACCTACAAAACAAAGTGCATTAAGAGTTGTGTCATCGGCTAAAACAGTTAATATTTTTAATTCCTGTTGAAGTACAGCACAGTTCAGGAAAATGTATTCCTCATTTGGACCCAGGAAGGGTATATGTTTCAGCTAATTTAGCTGTTGCCTTCGTTCTTAAGAACATACACACGATGTTACAAATTAAATTGTTAAAAGCTGACAAGCTTTATTAGTGGAGGATGGCTGGACAGTTTGTAGTAATTGGGTCTTTCAGAGGAACAGTCGTTCCGATAATCGGCCCCTCTTATTTCTTTTTCGCTGTTGAAAACCTTGACATTTTCCCCTTGCTGCTGACTCAGTAGATTGTCTGAAAAGCTGACTGATAAGGTATGCCGTCTTTGCTTATGAGTGTTAATATTTTTAGCAGCAGATTAGTGTACTAGGCAGCATAGTGGTTAAAGGCTTGGAGTTGTGACGAAGAATTTTCCAGTTTAGGTCTTGTTCCCTTGAGAAATAAACTCCACACAAACAGCTCCAGTAAATAAAATGGGAAGCTCTATAAGCCGTTTGAGTTGTTTTGGATGAAAAAACGTCTTGCGAAGCAACTTTGAACTTCGTGTTGTAAATCTGTAAATAAATGAGAGATTTACAATTCGCCCTGGAGTCTCAAGGAGATCTCCTAAGTGTCTCATTCTTCATGTCTCATCTTCTTGAGGGCCTAGTGGTGATCATTCTTTTATTGCCTGAAGCCTGCTTAGACTGTGTTTCCTTTCCAAGAAGATCGAAATGTGTTGACTGAGCATCACGCTCTCTTCATATGTAACACGCTTATATGTGCCCTATCGTTGTTCGGAGTACAGTGCTGTCTCTAGCCACTCTCAGCACAGTTCATCGCAGCTGCTGGAGGTGTCACCTCTTCTTCTCTTCTTCTGCAGTTAAAATGTTCAGATAACCATTGAAAATTGTCACAACTTGCACAACCCACCGTTTCGCTGACTGCAGTCCATTAAAGGTTAAAGAATGGGTGTTTATTATTTGTGCTTGTTGATGAATTCCTCCATCCTCGGTGGAGCAAAGGAATTCTTTTGCAGAGAGTAAACATTTTGAATAGTTTATGGAAAACAGACAAGGGCAAGAGCTATTTATCTTCTTCTTTGTTGTGGAGACCTTAGGAGACCCAAGGACTGCAATGAAGGAAGTGTTCACATTTGTTTCTTATCCTGTTGCTAAATGCAGTATTATTCCATACTTACTATGTTATAGCTGTTGAGTTACACTGATAGGTTGCAAGGTAAAAGTTAACAAAGTAATATTTTAAACATTTCATTATGCATGTATAATTCTTTATTTAGCTTACACCTTTGTCCAAGGCAACTTTACAGTGATTTACCCATTTATACAGCAAGTTGTTTTTCAACAATTCAAGGTATGTACAGGCTTCCTTAATATAGTAAATATCCCTTTTCAAGAATTCTGAGCAAATGTCTTTTGTACCCAACAATTTGCTTAATGAGCTGTCAGCTCCCACTTCCCAAAAATAGTTTATGAGAAGAAATATTTGATCGTGGTGACTTTGAGCTTTTTGTAAGGTGTGGCTTCTCCAGCGCAGTTGTCGGATATCTGTACTGACTGGCAAGTGTAACTCAAAAATCTCATGACTCTTTATCATCTATAATAATGATGAGCTCTAAAGCAAAAATGTTAAAGGAAAGTGCTAAAAGTTGGAGAAGCAAAGCCTTACAAAAAATGGAAGTGATCAAATGCATAGGATTGTTGTTTCCATAGCACATTATGGCTTCTCAAAGCACTTTACAATCAAGAGGGAGTGTATATGGGTTACAGCTCTAAAACAATTAACAGTAAATACCAGTATTTACAAAATTGGGAGCCTTCAGACCCCAAGGCAACAGCCCTAAACACTATTGTGCTGCATTTGCTTAAAGTCTTAACTTTTAAGTCTGGCTCCTTAATAACATCCATGTCATTACTCTCTAAAAACATACTTCCTTCTTTTGATGTAATGCACTCATTGTATTTTTTCTCTGAGATGTAGGTCGCTTTGGTGAAAAGTGTCTGGTAAATGAATAAATGTAAATGTAAGTGTAAAATGCTTTTGTCATTGGCTTATATGGAACAGTCATAAAGATTTGAGTACTGTGTACCATGCTTTTTTAGTGTTCTTTAAAAAAACATGGTTCAAACAAAAGCCTCAATTCGAATCGGAATAGAGAAGCTTCATGGTTCTTTAAAGAGGGCGAAAGGGCTCTTCTCTCGAGAAAGTGTTGTGTAGCGTAATACCCAAAGGAAGCCATTTGTTTTAAGGACAACTTCTCAGCATGTTCTGGAGAAAAAAAATGATCGAAACACCCACACAGAAACACCTGCAGGCCTCCAACGGCTAAATTATATTACATGGCAGATTCCCTCTGTGCATGGCATCTGGAATCCAATCCCCAGTAACGCCGTTCGATTAATGTTCCACACTGGTGACATTGGGAGATGCCGCTCAGTATTCTGCACTTGCCCATGGACCTGGCCGTTGTCTAAATGGTGTTAACAATAAAAGACGGGGAAGGTTTTGTGAAAGACATTGTAGGAGAATATGAAGAGCAGTGTGAGTGAATGAATGAATCTTTGGACTATGGATGGCCAAGAAGGAGCTGATACTAAACTTACAGTCCTGGAACAGTAAAGATCTATGGGCGAGATTTTGATGTGCGATACCAGGTCTGAAATGGACAAATACTGTTGCGAACTTCCTGCGTGGGTATGTATGTGACTGACATGGCGTAACTTTCCCTAACTTTCCAAAATTTTAATTTCCCTAATTTCCTGCCAAAATTAAAACAAGTCCACTTTGAGCAAGGGTTGTGTTTAAAATATTCTTCGTTGCATTATTGGCATCAGAAAGTACGCACACACTGTCTGAAACCGTTTGTCCCGAACGGAGTCGCGGCGAACCGGAGTCTAACCTGGCAACATAGGGCACAAGGCTGGAGGGGGAGGGGACACAATCAGGACGGGATGCGAGTCCATCACAAGGCACCCCAAGAGGGACTCAAGCACTAGACCCATCAGAAAGCAGGAGGAGGCCAAACCCGCTGCGCCATCCCACCCCACCCTCGCATTAGAAAGTAGCTCTATGAAACACATCAGGTTCCCCACATACTTCACATTCAGACCTGTCTTTGGCTATTAGCAACAATTGTGTTGTGCTTTTCGTATAAGCTAGTAAATTTAATTTTGGGTGTATAGCTGTCGGCCACATGGGATTAAGCACAGAACGTTAATCTTTCATTGTTGAATAGATGGGTTTGGGGTAAACAGCGCTGGTATATTTATTTATAATGGTAAGCTCAGGGCAGGTGGAGGCAGGCGGAGATTTGAGGTCCTCTTTTCTGGCTGTAGGCCAAAGCCCTGTCTAGTCACCTCCACGTCTGAGATGCTGTGCTCCCCGTCTTGGCACCGTGAAAACACAGATGTAAATAAAATACGAAGATGGCTGCCACATCAATGCCTTGGGCGGGTTAGATTCTCCTCCTCCTCTTCTGGGTGTTTTTGTTATCTTGTTGTCAGTTACCTAATTGGCGAAATTAGAGGTTTATGAGTGTGTATGTGGAGGGTTTAATTAATGTGCAATTAAAAATGGCATCGCTGCTCAATCTGTGAAGGATCCAGAGCACAGCCTTGTAGTTTGTCACCTGACCTTCCTCGGGCCCTTTTTAATCACTGAACCAATTATAGCAGTGCCGGAGTCAAGCCACATGCAAACCACATGCACAATTGAACCCGGGTCTTCTGCGTCCAACGGAGGCAGCACTAATCACTGCTGTTTTTTTTTTTTTTTTTATCATAAATCAAAATAACTACAATTTTCCAACCCTTTACCAAAACGAAGTGAAGTACCATAGCTCATTCCCTCATGTTTCTGTACTAAGTCTCAGTTCAGCTGTCATTCTGTATTCATAGCTGCTTTTTTTACAACTGATAAGTAGTCACCTGGAAGCCCATGTAAAAGGCACTGTGGATCCCCAGCGACTCCTGAATTGCACATTAGGAATCGGTGAAACCCAGATGGGGCATACACAGTTTGCTTATGGAAAAGCTCAGATAAGGAGGAAAAAGCTGTGTTCTAAAATATGCTGTACATGTGATTATGTAGGAACGCGAGTGTAGTGATCAAGTTATGCGGTCCCTGTCTTATTTGTTCATGTACATCTGTAGATAAAACACGAAATATAATTTATGTAATATCGCTGCTCGTGAGCAGGCTGTTCAATATGTACTTTCCTTCACACCTAATTATACCTAATGATGTGTGACTTGTTTATGCCTAACACAAGTGGCTATGTTAAGATATTATTCATTTAACATGTGTTCTGCAAACCATCATATATGTCTGCATAACCTTTAAAATGTCCAGTAGACTGAATATGGTAAATTCTCAGGAGTTCCTGCTCTCTGCTACAATGTGCAGACTGATAAGTGATGCACTCGCCCCCTGAATTTCCATAATACCTTTCTCTAAACTACAGCTATGATACAAACAGATGTCCACTTTGCCTGATTTATCATTATAGAGGGAGACATTTTAAGTGTTTCATAGACTTTCAAAATCATTATTATATATTTTTGATTTTTGTAAAAAAATTCTTTTGCATTTTGTATATATTTATATCTATTAATTTTGTATAAACTGTATACATTTTGTCTAGTAAACAAGACTACTCTTCCTGGTATTTTGAAAAATTACCATTTTTTAATGTTCATGAAGTTTGTGTGAAGTTTGTATATTCTCCCCCTTTCTTGTGGCTTTCCTGTGGGTGCTCTGGTTTCCTCTCACAGATCAAAGACATGCGTTTCAGTTGGATTGGTGACTGTAAATTGCCTGTAATGTGTGTGCTTGTGGGTGGATGAGTATGTGTGTTACATTGCTGTACAGCTGTGTGAATGAGACTGAGAGTTTTATGTAGCGTGTATAACACTGTAAGTCACCTTGTGTAAAAGTGTCAGCTAAATACTAGTTAATAAATCACTGTACCTCACTTAGGAGACAAATAACTGCTAAATTATTAAATGCAAAAGTAAACAAAACATTAGATGAAATGACAAATACAAGAGCTAAAGACATGTTTCCTCTTCTGGTCTAAAACCCTGGTCTCAGAAATACTGTCCCCTCCTGTGACCTGCTGGCTCTTTATCCTTATTGAGTCACTCGGTGTTTACAAGAGACAGCTTGTCATCCTTCAAAATAGCAGACTTGCACTTAACACACTCAGTCCATCTCTAGCGGCCATCCGCATTGGCATGAAAATATAACTCTTAACATTGCAGTCGCCTAGGTTTAGGACATTAGAAACGAATGCAACCCTTTTTTGTTTCAAATTGCATTTCCTGCAATTTAAACATTTTAGCTTGAACAAGCTAAGTTTCTTTATGAAAAGCATGAGGGCCACATGGCACTCAGGGCAGTTTGTACCTAACCTTTATTCAGAAATTCTCCTTTCCACACATTCCTTATACGAAGGGGTGAATTTGTTGTATGAAATCACCCCGTTACACTAATTCCCATTGCAAGGGAAGCAGATCACCATTATTTGTTATGGAAAACATAATTGAAGCCTGTATGAATGTCACCTAAAATTAATTAATATATCAATGTAAATGACCTTGTTTATGCATGACAGTGATAACAAGAATTATTATTTCTAGCTAGTCTTTTAAAACAAAATCACTATCTGTTTTATTCGCTTTGCAAACACATAGACATTTTGGTATCAAAGGACAGTTTGCAGCAGTGGCAGTTAAAGTTTGAGCCCCACTCCTGCTGTTATACTATTGGCTAAGTTACTGGAATCTATACATACAAATGACCTGACTGGAGGTTTTGTTCTTCTGGATTAAACCGCGTGCTTCCCGTTCTCGTGGGTTTCCTGTGGGTGCTCTGGTTTCCGGTTTACACGGTTTAATCCAGAAGAACAAAACCTCCAGTCAGTTGACTCTAACCGCGGAAGCCTACGGTTTTTGATACAAACTACCCTTATGTTTAAGTGTGTAAATATTTGTAAATAGCTCAACATAAGTAGCTTCAATTAAAATAGTAACAATAGTATTGTTCCTGCTTTTTCAGTGGTTTATTACATTAATCGAGAGCTATGATTGCTTGAGACTGTCAATGTGACACAAAGTCAGAAATTTATACAGTCGTAGGTTTGGTTACGAAAGAAGCACAGTGTCTGTGTGCTTTACCAAATGAAAGATGTTGTAAACAGAGAATAAAATGCCCGATGTGGAGGTAAAGTGACAGCGTACCTAGGCACAAATGGTCCTATGAAAAATGAGTGGTTTCTGTTGAATGGGACCCTGTTATATGAGGGTCCTTTTCAGCAAACAATGGCACTGGCCAGCATATACTATGGTATCACTCTGCACTGTCCTGCACTGTCCTCCTAGATAGAAGCAGTATCTGCACGCTCTGAGCATCAACGCTGCCCGTAAATGAGAAGTTAGCGGTTATGTGTGGACACAATAAAGGAAGCTGGAGAAACGGTTCCTTCCTTCAGATTTTTCCCCATAGTGGTATTCTCATTAAATTGCTTGGAATGAAGAGCACTTGCACATAGCTCCTTGGGACTTATTTAACCGCTCCCTCTTAACATGAACTCACCCCTTTAATGCAGTACAGCTGAGTCAAGCTGAAACAGACGTTCTGTTGCATTTATTGCATTTTATCTGAAAAGCAAACGCTGTTAAGTATAGCATCTGCCTTGGGGAAACTGAAAAATTAACCCAGAAACAGTCCAGCTCTGGCAGAGCTGGAAATACATCTAATCTAAAGGATTTGTTTGGGTCAGTGAGGGTCAGTGGTGGACATGTCCATGAGCTTTCTTTATTTAAATCCACAGATGTAATGAACATTGACCATATAGTCCTGTGAACAAAATTCCGAGAAGCTGCGGTGTGCAGAATGCACTTTAAAAGAAGGTGCCTTTCTTTTTTTTGCATTGCTGTGATTTTAAAAGTGCACCCAGCTGTCGCTCTGTCACACATCCAGGAACTGAGAGGTTTTATTGATATGAAGGTGCATTATACCCAGTAATGGCATTCACTACCCTTGGGAACACCTCCATAAGTCTCCCCCACACAGTCTGTCACATGTCCGCGCTCTCTTTCCCTCACACGCACTCACTCGCCAAGAAACCGGTGTGAAGGTCCTTCTTGAAGTAAGAAAGCCTCTAGGTCATTTTTATCCGAGACCAAGCTGAGTTCCATCTATTTAATTGTGTGTACCAAGTGTCTTAGGGCATGGTCTTTTTTAAATCAGTTGATTTCATATCCAGAAAAAAATCCAATTTCAATAAGCAAATATCATTTTGAGACCATTTTAATTTTTTTCTTTTGTCCCTCCCAAAAATACAGTAATCACTCAGCTATGCAAAGTAATTATTTAAATATTGTCTGATTAGTTATCATTTAGCTACAGAATGCATTTAGTATTTGGGATTTGTTTTAAAATATTGACAAAACGTATAATAATGAAGCCATTTTAATTAGTAGGCTATAGTTTATTGATTTAAGTGGATTTTCAGCATTTTAAGCATATGTTATATGACCTTGTGGACCTCTGAGAGTTATATAAACATTTTTTGCTTTTCAACATTTCATTTTAAATTCTCCTATTAGAAAGTCAAACTATGAAATTAAACTTTAATACAAACAATAGCAAATTGTACAGTATTTTGCATGTTTTTACATCTGTGCAATGCTGTGAAGTATTTGTCCACTCTCCATTTTTTTCCCCAGTTCTGCAGCTTTTCAAATTAAATTTGATCAGATTTTTTGTCAGTTCTAGTAGTATATGAATACAACTTGAAAGAGGAAATAAGGTTCCTTTGTGCGGAAGGTTATGAACAATAAAGGTACAACTATTTATGTGAAAAGGGATAAGGTTTTGAACCTTTAGCTGCACTGACTGCAATTAAACTCTTCCTGTAGCTGTTGATCACATCAGGGTCTCACATCAGGGTCTCACATCAATGTCGAGCAATTTTGACCTATTTCCCCATGCAGAACTGATTTAGCTCGGCAACATTTGCAGGCCTTTGAGCATGAACAGTTCTGTTCAGGTTTTTATTTTAGTGCAAAAAAGCTGGAAAAATAGATACATTTGAAAAATGGGCCAAAAACCTTTTTACAGCACTGTATTTTAGGAATGCAGGTTTTTTTATATATAGAAACTGTGATCAATGGCTCTCAGCCAGAATATATTTTTCATATTCTGCAGCTGAAGTTCTGAACCGTGTCTCACTTCTTCCTCCACTATGGGCCACCATATAGGTCATTAATAGGATGGCCTGTGGTGGCATTTTCCTGATTTGCAATGATTGTGGACTGCGGCAAGTGACTGAATAATTGTGTCACAGCAGCGCGTGGGCAGAATTGGGAGATATTAGTGCGCCCTGCCAGACGATTGTGCTGCAGAGCAGGTGACTGAAAGGATGTGCCGTGCTGTTTCTGAGTCACCGTGTCACAGACGTGGCTGTGTGACAGTACAGGTAGAACCGACAGCTGCGTTTGCAGATGATGAGTGTGTCACGGTGCTAATCAAAGGCAGCCGAAAGCATAGGGGGATAATCAGATGTGTGACACCACCTTCTGGTTCTCCGTGCCCCACCAGGTGACCTAGTGTCCCGAGCAATGCACCACCTGCAGCCCCTGCACATCAGGAACCACAGCAACGGAACACCCATGCACCAGAAGGCCGGCTGCGTGCACTGGGAACCCGAGGCTCTGTACACACTCTGCTACTTCATGCACTGCCCCCAGATGGAGTGGGAGAACCCCAACGTAGAGCCCTCCAAAGTGACCCTGCAGACAGAAAGGTCAGTACTCTTTGCTCAAGAGTTCTACGGTCCTTTCCCCGGGCGTGACCTGGGAAGCTTTGGATTTCAAGCACATGCCTCTTAACCTGCACGCCACCTGCTGCCCAAACACGTTGTTGTGTTTGCGTTTCATTAATTTTTCCCCTGCTCTTATTCAAGGTAAAGGGTAATTATGGCGAAATCCAATAAATTGTGTGTATCGAGTTAAAATGAGCGGTATGCTGTACATGTCGGTGTTTCATCTTTTATCGTATGTTTGTTGTGTTTGGCAGCTGTCATGCTGGTGTGCAAAATGGAAAAGGTACAAATTAACTTTTGGAATTCTCATTTAATTACACACAGCTCACAGGGATTAACTCTATCACTCACTCGTCGTTAACTGCTGTCCATGTCAGGATTGCGGTGGTCGGGAGAATGTCCTAGAAGCACCGAATACTGCTTAGGGTACACCCTGAATAGGGCGCCAGTGCATTGTGGGGTATCTAGCAGGATACTGATGCAATAATTTACATTTCCTTTGTCACAAGCACCAGTGAAGAAATGATTGATGGAAACTTTTTTCCCCATTTTATGTATCCATCCACATCCACATTTGTCATGGCCCCCATTGTAACCACCCCCACTGGCCCCCTGGTAACCTTTTGCTTCGATGGTTTATGGTCAATTCAATTCAATTAATTTTATTTTATAGAGATAGTGTTGCAGAACACTGAACAATAGATATAATAGGATTGTCACAGACAAAGTGGTAACATATGGCCCAGTTCAACAAGTAATCGGGCTGGCAGCTGAGGAGAAAAAAACAAAATGTCCCAATCTACAGAGAAAGACAGAAAAATAAACCCGTGGCAGGCCAAGTACCAGTCGCTGCCCACTCCTCCTGGGCATTCTAATGTGATTGCAGTGGACTTGTGTAGATGTGTCAGTTGTCCAGACCTCAAAGGCCAGAATTTTAGCATTATTTAGGATGATACTGTATATTGCTTCAAGGGTCTTCCTTTCTTGTCTGTCTTGTAACGCTCTCAGAACAGCAAGTGTCGCTCAGGGGGTTGAGCTACATCATGGAATACTGCAATGTGAAATTCTCTCACAGAGCATCCATGAGCCAGGAAGTTTTGACATTTTAAATCTCAAACATAACTCACACACACACACACACACACACACACACATTTTCAGAACCGCTTGTCCCATACAGGGTCACGGGGAGCCAGAGCCTAACCTGGCAACACAGGGTGGAAGGCTGGAGGGGGAGGGGACACACCCAGGACGGGACGCCAGTCCGACACAAGGCACCCCAAGCGGGACTCGAACCCCAGACCCACCGGAGAGCAGGACCCGGTCCAACCCACTGCGCCACCGCACCCCCCTCAAACATAACTGAAATTCCTTATTTATTTATTATATATTATTTATTTATTATATATTTATTTATGTAAACTCTGTCCTATTTGTGTTACGCTAAATATTTCGTTTACAGGCAGTCCCTGGATTACGAACATCCAACTTATGTACAACCCATAGTTACAAACCACCCCCCGTGAAGCCTATTATTTAAAAAATTTGAATTACTGTACATACAATGATTTATAATAACAAACATAATAATAAACGGCTACTTTGCGACGTGCATCAAAACATTGTGGGTCTACATCGGTTCGTGGGTATGTGGGCCTGAGTTAGGACAAGGACTTTGTTGTTTTCAGTCGGACTGTCACACCCACAACCTCGCCCCAAAGGGCCGCACCTGCCCGAAATCGGAGCAGCGGGACATAAAGAAGCCGCACCTGCACACCCTGGTTGTAGAATCTCGTTTGAGAAACCCGTCTCTCCAGCGCTCTCGCGTGAACCCATGACAACCTACCTGTCCTTTCAAGTCCCTCGTCCTCCTCAATCCCTCATTCCCACTCTTGATGTCCACGGCTCCTGATAGTTGTATCGTCTCGTCAACTATGACATTGGATCCTCCCCAAGACCTACATTTGTGCATCGACCGACCCGTGCCTATCCCCGAGCACAAATCTCACCTGCTCCCTTGTGTACTGACAATAAAGATCCTGCGATTTGGTCCACACACCTACCTCAGTCTCCTGCACACTCAGTATGACACAGAGCACGTTCCTGTTAAGTGTTTCCTGTGTGTTACTGTATTTGGCTTTAATTTTTTTGTTTTTACCCTCCTAACCATGGCACCAAAGTGTAAATGTTATATATCAAAGAAAAGGAAAACAATCATGATTGAAACTAAAGTGGAAATAATAAAGCGATCGGAAAAAGGTGAAACGCCAACAAACACTCGAAAAGCAAACATTAAAGTTTCTTTAGTGTTTTTTTATACCTACACACACACATGCTCTGCCTCTCCTCCTCCTCTCTCTATCTGTTATAAATACTCTATGTAGTTACATTTACTATTATTATTATTATTATTATTATTACTATTATTGTTGATGTTGTTATCATTATTATCATTATATCATTACATTGTATTATTATTACTGTATTGTTACATTAAAGACGTTTTAGTGTATCCAGAAATGTTTCTTTAATACTTTTTATGAAAGGTACACGATATACTATACAATAAGACAAACAATTGACTGACGGTATATATGAACTGTAGCTAACTGTCCTGATGTACGTACAAATCTGACTTAAAGACAGACTTAGGAACAGAACTCATTTGTGATCCGGGGACTCCCTGTACTGTTTTCGATTTCTTTTTTTTTTTACTCCTTGTTAGATATGTGTGCACAATATTCAGAATTGCATTTTTAGCATAACAAACAAAATTGTCTAAGTAACAAATGTTTTATAACAACAACTATAAAAATATAACAATCATCTTCATCATCATTTTATTGCCATTTTTTAGGAGTCCTAATGCCAATTTATTCTGTTACAGTGCATTGTTACATTCAATCTTCATTCCTATAATTAATTAATCAAAGTGCTTATTATCAAAGGGGGTGCAGTGGCACAGTGGGTTTGGCTGGGTCCCGCTCTCTGGTGGGTCTGAAGTTCGAGTCCCGCTTGGAGTGCCTTGCGACAGACTGGCATCCCATCCTGGGTGTGTCCCCTCCCCCTCCGGCCTTACGCCCTGTGCTGCCGGGTTAGGCTCAGGTTTGCCACGACCCTGCCTGGGACAAGCGGTTTCAGATGGTGTGTGTGTGTGTGTGTGTGTGTGTGTGTGTGTGTGTGTGTGTGTGTGTGTGTGTGTGTGTGTGTGTGTGTGTGTGTGTAATGCTTATCAGCTTGTTATTTAGGTGATCCATTTTCTCTCCTTAGCTTTTCATTTGTTTACTGGATTTAAAGATGCACCAGTGAAAGGCCATAAACTTCCAGGATCATATCTGAGTGGACCTTGACGCATCTTTCAACAAGTCACCAATCAGTTTGACATTTGTGTCAAAAAAACATTCAGTATGAACCAGTACCAGAGGGCTCCTTCCTTCTGTTCCACAGGAACAAGACAAGAAAGTGCTCTTGCAGATCCCGGGGGTAGGTTTACATCCTTGGGTAAAAGACAGCGGAGCGGTTCTACTTTTGCTTCTCCTCAAAGACAAACATCTAACGGTATATCAGAATCAAAACTATTATAATCAGTCTCTCGTGATGTGTGCTGATGGGTGATTCTGATATGTTTTCTTTGTACTTGTGTGTGTTCAAGAAACATCCCAGCAAACACCTGCACACAGATACAGGGATGATTTAGTCTTTCGGGATGTAGTCTTAGTGTGTGTTTCATATTCATTTCAGGAAGTGCTATTTGATTCCTTTTAATTAATGTGTGCATCCTGCCTAATAAATGCATTTTTTTTACAAACAGGACTGTATGTACTCTGATTATGTACATATGATTTACTTGTGATTGGACCGAGGCAGTGGATTCCAAAGAAATCCGGTGCACACATGCTCTTTCATGCAGTAACTCTGGGACCCCTGCTGTGACCTATCAGCAAAAATTGTTCGCAGTCCTCATGACAGGTGCAGATAAAATGAGTTAAGAACGGGACTCCAGTTCTACGGTTCTTAATGAGCCCTGGCAAATATCCGCACTCGGCTGAAGGCGGACGGCCTCGGAGTCTGATTAGCAATAATATTCTTCACACCTCAGATCCGCTTCATTTGTGATATATAATACAGACATGAGCACAGACCTCAATTCAGAGATATAAATATTCTTTCTTATATTCTTACATTAATTTCTTTTTTCTTATATTCTTATTCATTCGTATACATTACAATATGACAGATACCGATTTTTTCCCTTTTAGATAGAAATGACAAAAAGAAAACCACTTTGCAGAAAGCATGTTTCAGAATGTGAAAACTCATCACGCTCGTGTGTTTAAAACATTTGTTCCATAAAGATATGGCAGTGTAACATGGGAATTTGCCCAAGAAGACCGTCTTTAATAATATGTCTGAAATGAAGATCAAATCATGTCTTGGAGTGTTTGTGCAGAAATCCAAGTAATTCCAAAGCGTAATTCCAAAACTTTTTCTCTCAACTGTAAGCGCTCAAAAGATATCCAATTTACATTTCTGATTTGTGTTTAAAGGCGTCACCAAAAGAGCCCGAGGCTTAAAACCTGCCGTACTCTACAACTTCCTATGTCCCCCAAAATCTCTCTTCAGTATTGTTCCTAAAGGCGAACGCATCAAATCAGCATCACCGCACAATAAATAAACGAGCAAGTTAAGCGCTTTCTTTGTGCCGAAAGGTTCGCGATGCCC
Organism: Scleropages formosus; assembly: GCF_900964775.1. Taxonomy (NCBI): domain Eukaryota; kingdom Metazoa; phylum Chordata; class Actinopteri; order Osteoglossiformes; family Osteoglossidae; genus Scleropages; species Scleropages formosus. The sequence goes on from NC_041810.1 coordinate 18,935,825, forward strand.
GGCTCGGCTGCACGTTAACCGCTCTTGCGTTCACGTGTCTGAAGAAGTGCCGGCGTGAACAGATCAGCGGCTCTTTCTGGACTTTCTGGACTGCTCCTCTGTGGCCTGTTGCCATTCGCTCTTTCTCACAGTCAGTACTTTGTGCCGAGTGACATCTCTCTGCGCCCGTCTCCCGCTTTACATGTCGACAGTGAGCCCTTGTGACCTGACACATGTCCTGTGTGCGTGACCTCACGGCGGTGGGGTGAGCCATACCCTTGCTGTACAGTCAGACTGTGGCGACATGCTGGTTCTGCTTGTCACAATGCAGCCTTCACTTCTGTTTCTCACTTGCAGTCCCCTCTTCCGAGAAATTTTCCACATTATGTTAATGTATGTGTTTATGCTAATTGGTGAACATTTAAATTTATATTCATTCATTTAGCAGACACTTTTCTCCAGGGTGACGTGCAACTCGGAATAAACAGAAGTGCATTCCACAACAGACGGACAGCTTCAGGTCCAGACGCACGATTGTGCGGTTTTGCCGGCACGCATTCGATTAGTGCGATTTTATGGAGCAGATAGGAGATCGGGAGAGAGATGGGTCTGCGAGAGATGTGTTTTGAGACCTTTTTTGAATGTCGAAAGACGTTCAGCCATTTCGAGGGACCGGGGGGACCTTATTCCACCGCATCAGAACTGAAAGCAAGAATCTGCAGGCTTTCAGTTTTGGACACCTTTCTTTTCAAAAAATTTCCAGTTGATGCTCATTGGTAATATAGTAAACAGAGTAAACAGTACGACTACTGAACATACCCCTATACTGCAGCAACCCCGTTCAGACTGATGCTCTTGTTTACAAAGAAGTGATTTATACAATTAAGCTGTAATAATGTAGCAATGTACCAGTTGTGTACCTTGATCAAGGATACTTACAGTAGGAGGTGGCATTCAAACCTGGGTCCTTTGAGTGTAAGGTAACAGCAATAACCACTGCACTGCCTCTAATGACACTTAGATTCCAAAATTTGTAGACCAGTTTCAATGTTACACATCAACCATAATATCACTGTAGTATAGTTACTGCTGTTCTCCTGGGATTCTGGAAAAGCAAAAGCTGAAAACCATATTTTAGGAACACCTACAGTAGGGGTGTCCAACCTTTTTTGTCCAAGGGTCACAATTGTTATTGCAAAATGGTCTGAGGGCCGCATATTTAAAAACCATAGTAAGAGACATAATGAATCTTAAATGTCTACATTGAAAAAAAATTTCATTACTGTGTTTTACTTAGTTGTGCTATGTGTTTGGGTGTGTCTCTGTCGCTGTATTACTGTGTGATCCAATAAAATGTTCTGTAATTATGGAAGGCATAGTATATATTAGTCATTTTACAGGTGTTCTTGTGCAATGCATAACGTGAAACAGCAGACTGCAGTTTGGACCCCCTGACCTACATTGTTAGACTATATTTTTTTGCTTCCAATTAAAAACTGCGTCTCATCTGAGGTCTTCTGACAATTTACAAACACAGTGTGATTTCATCAACCTAAGAGTTGTCAAGTCCAGACTCGTTCTATAATGAGCCGGTGCTCTTTTCAAGCACATGGTGTCCAAACTGTGCTCTCCACTGTGGAAACTCCAGTGATCTCTCCAGGGGGCACTGAGACGTGACGTTAAACAGACCTGCTTTTCTTTCAAGATGGATTGCCCCCTATTCCGCAGTGAATATGAAATTTGTCTTGCGTGTACCGTGACGTGGGTGAAATCCGATAGTTGAGCCCAGGGAAGGAAGCCAGCTTGGCTGGTTTCAGTCTTGAGGTTTCCCCAGCCTGAAGTCATTGAGCTTTCACTGAGAAAAAGAAAAATAATAAAAATCCTGGCATACCTTGCGCTCGGAAAGCATATTTCTAATTGGTGTAGGAAATTCGTTACAATTCCCCAGGGGAAGCCTTTGTAGATGTGCTTCACTAAGTGTTCTCCGAGTCTGCTTTGCCGACGGATGATACTTTACCTTTGAAATTGCCCATTTCCGTTATCTGTTTTTCTCAGAGGATCCGCATAATGAAATTCAAGCCCCGTTGCAAAGTGTACGCTGTCATTAGCACTGCTAATTCTAACATTTACTGGTATTTACGAGTGATGAAAGACACGCATATGGCAGAGAGACGTCTCCATCATTCGCTTGTTACCTCTCGCATGGCTCGACCGATTACCTTTGTCATCTTGTCCCTCTAATGAAGACTTTTAATCAGTGATTCCACTGGAGTCCATAATGGAACGGCTTCCAAATACTAAGAAGGTTCGCTGTGAGTTAGTACTGCTTGGCGTTGCTAATAAAAGCATCAACCAGTTCACCAGTTATGCTGCAAGTAGAGAAAAATCTTTGATTACCGATCGGACATCAGAGTTGAATCTTGACCAGTTTCTCCCTCTCTCTCACACACACTTTCTCTCTCCAGGGAGGATTTCTCGCCCCTAAACACAGGCGAGAGAAAAGATTTGTGTTTGCAATGGATGTGGGAATCATCAGTGCATGTGGCAAGGGATTTAAATGCATAGGAACACAGCGTCCTTCGACAAAATCAACAAGTGAGGAGTGCTTGTTTCATGGCCTCTTACAGCTACTTCACATCAACAGCCCATGTGGGTCTGGAAGGCTGCAGGGCTCAGTAATAACGCAAATAGACACTTAGAATTATATGCTTTTATTTATGTGATAAGTGTTCTAGGGGAAATCAAGTGGCACATCATCTAATGCATGAAGTCACTTTTGTGTACAGTATGTACTGTAACTGGAGCTTCTGAATTATACAACAGACATTTTGGCTGTGTTGAACTTTCTGACATATAAAAGGAATATTGTAAGCAGTATGTATTTGGGTTTTGCTGAAAGATAGACGCTTAGGCCTGGTATAAGGACAGCTTGACAAGAATAAAGTTAAAGCATTAAAAGCACAGTCTTTGAAACAAGTAAGAGTATTTCTTTTCATTACTAGTATGTCCAAGTTCTGTGTGGGGGAAATGAAGGAAACAGGTGCTGAAATACCAGTGTTTTTAATGTGTTTAATTTGTATTTGGTCACATGACTCTGCGCTGTTTCCTTGTGATTCCGCCTTCTGACACAGCTTTTAAAAATGGAAGCATGTGGAAACTTAACCGCAATATTTGACCTCTTAGCTGGGAAAAAATAATGAACATGTAATGTTTATGGCACATGGGGGGGTGCGGTGGTGCAGCGGGCTTTGTGGTGGGCCTGGGGTTCGAGTACTGCTTGGGGCGCCTTGCGACGGACTGGAGTCCCGTCTGGGGTGTGAATGAAAACTGAGGACAAAAAAACATTTTCTAAAGCATTTTGCTGTGGTTTCAGAGACTCAGCCCAGACAAATGTGCCCAGATAGAAAATTAATTCCTGCATTTTTGCCAATTTACACAGGATACAAGAAGCAGATAAAACAATGCAATATTTTTGGGAAACTAAGAGGTATATCCTGTATGGGGGGGTTCAAAAATAATCTTTTGAAATGTGGTTCATACTGGTTTTAGCACCCTGGAGAAAACAGCTGTGTGTCTTCAGACCAACCCAGTGTGTGTATATAGTAACCACAAGCCAATAGCATGTTTATCACCCCTGCAGGCCCTTCCTGGTACTGCCGCCCCTAATGGAGTGGATCCGTGTGGCGGTGGCTCATGCCGAACACCGGCGCAGCTTCTCGGTGGACAGCGACGACGTGCGGCAGGCAGCGCGCCTCCTCCTCCCCGGGGTAGACTGCGAGCCGCGGCAGATTAAGTATGCCGTTGCACAAAGTCATGAGACTGATTCACTTACACATACACACGCACAGGTTGTTTCAGGCTTGAGCCAGACGAGAAGATGTTCACTTATACTTTCAGTGTCATATTTATACTATGTTTACAGCGTTAAGCTACTTAACACTAATTCACTCATTTATACAGCTGGGTAGTTTTTACTATCATTTCAGGGTATATATCTTGTTCCAGTGTACTAATGGCAGGAGATCAGACTCGAACATGCACCGTTCAAGTCCAAAGGTGGCGGCATTAACCACTGTGATGCCTACTGCTCTGAAAAAATCTTAACCTTCTGATCTACATGCATTGCACATAACTGACATTAAGCTGCCTAAAATGACTGATAAGTTCTTATAGTTAAAGTCTTGCTGTCTGTTTCATCAAAACAAAACAAAAGCCCTCAAAATACTAAATTAAGTACTTAATTAAGATGTATGAGATATGCCCCAGAGGACAACAATCTGTAATCCACAGTGTGCTATTTAGAGTTGTGCTGTTGCCTTGCATTGCGTTACCTTGATGTGAAGTTCCCGCCATAAACTGAACAGTTCAGGAGTGACAGTTCCCCTTTATCGGTTTCCTTCCCTCCAGGACGGACGACTGTTTCTGCGCCTCGCGGAAGCTGGATGCTGCCTCGACCGAGGCCAAGTTCCTGCAGGACCTTGGCTTCCGCATGCTTAACTGTGGCCGGACCGACTTGGTCAAGCAGGCGGTGAACCTCTTGGGTCCCGATGGGATCAACAGCATGAGCGAGCAGGTCAGAAACGTGGGCCAACTTGTTGTTCTGGTGCACACCAATGTAGAGAGATAAAAATTTGTCAGAAATTCGCCTATAGTGCACCAGCGCAGACCTAAAATGTGTACACTGGCTCCTCTCAATGCAAATTTTTATGCCATGAATCTTCAAAGGCATACATTTTTTCTAGATTATTTATTCATTTCTAATGGCATTTTATTCCCTTGTCAGTTTTCTAAAATTTCTGTCTTTTGCAGACCAAAAAAATGAATTGTGTGAAAAATGGGAGCCTTGGGGAAATAAATTTTTAGTTTTTATTTTTCATTTAAGTTTTAAGTTTAATGTACGAGGTTAAGTTATTTGCAACCAAACTGAGTTACAAATGGACTTCCAGTCCAAATTATGAATGTAAATTGAGGAGGCAGTGCATTACCAATTAATCCGTTGTTAACGTTAATGAACCAGCTGTGACTCCGCTTACACACTATGTTAACCCTTGAAACAGAAGATTGACAGCTCTGTCCAGAGATTTCAGATAAAATGTTTCCACACTAAGTGGAAATATTGGCAATTTCAAGTGGGTCTGAGTCCTGCAGCTCAAATGGAATCGGATTTTCCATTGTGTTGGAGAGACCCTGGTGAATCACAGTAGAGAAAGCCCTGAGGCTGAGAATATTTCACCCAACTGCAGACCTAGTTCTGGAAGATTGGCGTCACAGTTCGCTCTCGATTCAGATTCAGAATCTCGCTCGTGGTTAGTGATGATGCTGTGGATTAGGATTAGGACACAGAAGGACAAAGTCCTGTAAGTGAGAACTGTTTACACGTGCTTCTAATACATGATTATCTATATCACGTCTTAACAATCCACTGATTGTTTTTGGCCTTGTTGTGATGACTTCTTTACCTGTCCTGTAATTTCAGCTAGAAATGGTTTTTATCTTGTTCTTCAAGAGTGAGGAAGATGATAGGCAACATGACTAATGCTGCAAGTCTTCACTATCATGGGTTTACTTTGACTGAAGTCTTATTGTCTTAATGTAAACAAATAAAAGCTTTGATGTGGTGCCATTCAAACGGAACTGTACCTGTGTTTTACCTTTCTGAAGTTTACATCACACTAGTGACAATATTAACAAGGAAATACTGAAAGTATATACAAAGCATATTGGCTGTTTGCTCTCAGTTTGGGTTTATTTTGTTGAATTTCACTCATGTTTGGGAGGGTTGTAGTCATTATTTCTTTTCAATCCAGATTCCTTGGCAAAAACGACAGAACTTTTGTACTACAGTATAGAAAGCCAAAGCAAACTTTTTAGGATTCAGACACTGGAGAACGAACTAACAGTCTTGCAGTGAACAAGATAAAACTGAGGTTACTCTCCTCAAAGGTGCTCTAATTTTGTTGCAGTTGTTGTTCTCCTGGCTTCATTTAGTAGTAACAGGCTAAACCAAACCTTACGGTGTTCCAAATATGCAAAATTGGTAATAAAAATGCCAATGTGTCACATTATTCCCCATACCATTACACCACCACCACCACCAATCTGTTCCATTGACCCCAGGGAGGATTTGTCTGTGGATTCTTACCTGGCCATCAGCACATCTCACCAGAAACTGGGATTTGACAGACCAGACATTGTTCTACCATTCTTCAGTAATAAACTCTTTGTGACTGTATGTCCACTGGAGCCTCATCTTCTTGTTCTGAGCTCACAGGAAATGAACCCTGTGTGGACTTCGACTGCTGTAGCCCATTCACTCCAAGGTTCGACCAGATGTGCATTCAGAGATGCCTTCCTGCACAATGCTGTTGTTCCTGTTAGCCTTAATAAAAAAACTGACCATTCCAACTGACCTGCAGTTAACAAGGGTTTTCATCCTCAGAAATGCCTCTAAGTTCTTTTTTAATTCTCTGTGAACTCTTTACTTCAGCTGTTTCAAAAGAACCATCACATCTGGTACCAACCATGTTCAAAATTACTTAGATAATGCATACTGCACATTCCAGTGCTTCTTCCTGCAGTAACTGAACCTCTAGATCGTGTCTGTATTCTTTACGTACTGAGTTGCAGCCATGTGATTTTCTGTTTATGTATATTGGTTATGCGTGCATGTTTATATGTTAATGGTTTCTCCATCGTTCAGTGAAAACATGTATGTACGTAATGTATAAAATGTGCATCCATTTTTACCCCCTAAATAGGACTGAGCTCAGGATTTCATAGGGGACATGTGGTGAGCCAGCAGTGTGTTATTGCACTGTTTTAGTGTTCTGGGTGACGGTACTCACCTCCCTGTCCCCACAGGGTATGACGCCGCTCATGTACGCCTGTGTGCGGGGGGACGAGGCCATGGTCCAGATGCTGCTGGATGCGGGAGCCGACATCAACAGCGAGGTCAGTAAGCCATGGCCAGTGAGGGGCGGGTTGTGTCAGGGTGATTTTGGCGTAATCGACCAGCTTCATCATCAGTTTGCACAAGCTCTGATGTGTTGTAAGATAGGATAAAGCCCTGCATTGTGCTGTTCCTCATCTCTCCCATCTCATTCCACTGTTGGCATGCTCTGTTCAAGGCCACACAAGTGAAACATTAACCACCACATTGGTCCTTCCCCTGCTACAGCGGACCGCGAGACCGCCGAGCGCAGTATGGGTTCACACCCTGGACTCTTTAAAGTCTGGTGGTTGAGTTCCATGCAGGACACTTTTAATTTTACCAAATGAACAAACCTATGAAGCTATGAGAAAAATGAAATCTTGCTGGAAGTTGTATTTTATTTTGAAAATGACAAAGTATGGCAACTTTGATAAGAATGTCAGCTAAAGGAAATAACAGTCAAATGTAATTGTTAAAGCGCTGTTCAGTCCTTTTGAGTTGACGAACTGTAAGTAATAAGTACAACATTTAAATTTATACAGCAAACTGACTAAGCAGGATAAAATCAAGGGCACAGGTAAAACCATAATTCCATTTATTAAGTTTTTTTTTACCTTCAAAAGAGGAAATTACTGTATCATCAATTCACTGTGGTGGAAAATGCCTCACCAATAATGCCTAAAATGGTAATGTCTGTATCGATTGATTGTGATTGTGTTTTTTGTTACTATTTCAGTATAATGGATGTCAAAGTTCAGGGCTGATTCTTGAACAAAGCACTGCATGTATGTAATTGCTGGTCAAGGTGTGCTGACTAGTTACACTGCATGTGTTTGAACAGTGAATTTGCTCCAAGGGGTCTGAACTTTTGCCTTCTGACTCCAGAGCCTGCAAATCACTGCTTCACCTCTCACAGTGACCATCACTAAAAGGTCACATATCCATATCCATATACATTGTCTTTAATCATTAGTGTACCCAAATAGCATAGGGGGAACAATGAGGAACTTGTACCCTAGGGGAACAGTGAAGTCCAACCTGCAGTCTTCCGTAGTACTCTTAGATCCTCGAGCTAATATGCTGCAGTAAAAATGTAGAGTTGTGTAAATGGTAAGTTGTTTTGAACAAACATAGAAAGAACGCAAAATAAACTTAATCACAAACTATTTAACTTAACTTACAAACATAACTGGGACCAGAAGTCTGTTTGTGACTCCACTTGTTAATAAATCCAACCTTTACGTCACTATTGATTAATTCATGGGTTACGATCTTTAAAAACCTCAGATCAAGGTATAATGAGTGAGAAATTTGCTGTCAGACTTTCATTTATTTAGTCCATTCTCGTAAACTGCTCATCCTCAACAGGGCTGCTGTGCTCCTGAGCCAATTGTGGAAACTCAGGGCATGAGGCAAGGAATGCCACAGACAGGATTCCAGTCTGTCGCAAGACTTATACTTTATTATCATTTATTAAATTGAAATAACATCTACATTTGTCAGCGTCGGGCCACTGTCACTTTGCTTTATTACCTATTCAATCAATAAAAGTGTAACATACCTTGATATACCTTGATTTATTCAGTAGGTAGGGTCTATAAATTGGATATAATTATAATAAATAAAAACATGGTGTTAGACTTTTCTTTGAAACATTTTACTCATTAAAATGAAAATAGTTCACATCTTTGAAAATTCGCAACTTGAGGCTTCGTGACAACCCAGTGTAATACTAATTGTAATAATTCATAACCTATAAGATGGTGGAAAATTACCAAATTGTAGAAGTGTTTGAATTTTGAATGCCCCTGCAAATCTCCTTGCAAATCTTACAGCTTAAGCTTCATTCATGCAGTTTGCATCGTAGTGTATATATTATACATATACATGCTCCACTGCATCATACAAAAGAAATCAATGCACATGCAACAAATCATCCTGTAAGAATCATCACACATACAAAACATCCACTGTCTGGCAAGAAGGTTGTTTTTTTTTGCTAGTGTTCAGTGCTTTGTTAATGAATCATCCCTTAATCATACAGCATCCGTCAACCTTGCCAATAACTGCAGCTATCTTGTCTGTCTGTACATGTAAAAAGATTGATGATGCAGAGGACACTTGGTAAGGACGTAGAGCGGCCAGGTCTGCTGCGGTGTCGCCTGTAGACGGCAGAGTAAAAGGGCAAGCCTGACAAAGGAACAGAGAGATGTCTGTGGACTAGTGTCCAGAGGAAAGCAGGGTCCCAGGTTCTCAGCTCAGCACCAGGTGTCCTGCTGGCCAGCCCAGCCACCCTCCTGCGCCTCCCTCCACATGCTTCCTGCTACCCAGACTGGCGATTTTAATTGCTGTATTTTTCTCCTGAACCTTACCTATGACTTCCCAGGTGCCAAACACAGTACACAAGTACCCCTCAGTTTACCCTGAAACGCGGCAGGGGACTCCTCTCACATTCGCTGTGTTACACGGACACGTCCCTGTTGTGCAGGTAGTGAAGTTTTCACCTGTAATTCTACTAACATAATACCTTCTATACACTAAATAATTATTATTATGGAATATTCATAATAATAATAATAATGACAATTACATGTCATTTGTCTCCTTACTGTGTAGAGTTGAATGTTCATGTGGAATATGAAACTTTATGTATTTATAAATTAAATGGGCTCACACTGTAATAGCCAAGGGAAGCTGAATGCAATGAAGGTTTTGACCTAAAACAGAGATATTAAGCTTCATTATCCGTGGCTATGTGTGGAGCATAAGGTCATCCAAATGGCATTTTGATATATTTGTTCATACCAAGGCATTCCTTTTAAGTGTGAAATTGCAAACCAAGCACCCGAAACAAGGTAAGGGCCTCTTTGATCGAGTCTGAATACGGGCAGCAGAGGCCTACGTTCACATTAGTCGAAGTGACCCACGAAATGGTTCATTGACATACAGGGACAGCTACTGAAACGTAAGAAACACTATTAAGGGAAAATAAACAGAAAAGTGTGTCGTAGGGAAATTGTGGAGACCTACATAACCATGATCAGGACGACAAATACCATTTAGGACACTTGATATATTCCTTTTCAAAGATAACCTAAGATGACCCTCATCATTTGCATACATTACAAATGACAACAAAAAAGTTCTGTTCTGATTGTTAACGAGAAAGACGTTGCCTGGGCAGCACAGGAATTGAAGATGACATCCTGGACCTATCTGTAAAGGTCAGTGTCCATCTCTTGAAAGGACTACAGAATGTATCCCAGCACCCAAAAAATGTTGACATGTTCCATCCATACAGGCAGAGTTAATAATTTCACAATTAAAATTTTGTAAAGCAACACATATTTCTTCAGTCGCATATTTCAGGGGTGTTTAAGGAGGGAGGAAGTCTGGTCACATATTCTGTGTGCGCAGACCTGAACCTCAGCAGTCTTTCGTTACGTCCGACGTGCAAATACTGAGAAAACGACTCATTAAGTGAATGATTTGCATACTACTGTGCCACTAGGACTACACTTGTGATGGTAGAACCGTTAGGCTTACTCTGTTAGAAATCTGCGGTGGGTTGGGGCCTCATATTAGTTGGGTTTTTGCTGCCCCCTCTCCACCACCACCGTACTCCAAAATATGAGTGTAATATGTGTAATATTCCCCATACCAGCTGCTCCTGGATGCCCGGGCCAATGTGGAGGGCTCTCTGCAGGATGGAGCGGAGAATTACACCGAAACCCCACTGCAGCTGGCATCTGCGGCAGGTAGGGCAGCGTCAGGGGTGCAGGGTGGTTAAAGTGCACACTGGGTTGCAGTTGATAAAAATTTAGATGTAATGTTAATCATGGTGCAAAGGCAACGCATTGAGAGGCAAATGCATAATGCATATGTAAATTTTTGAAAAGGCAGTCAGGTCAGAGGAGTACTTATTTTGTATGCTTCATTTACCTTGTATTGCTGCTCTTTTAACCTCAAATGAGCAATTACAGGTTTAACTGCTGATATTGATCCTCACCCGTTTCACACGTAAATGTTGCTTGGAAGGGGCAGGAGATCAGACCTTCATGAAAATATCACCCTCAGATTTGTAGAATTTATTTAAGAAAGCACTTCTACTCATTATTATATTGTTAAAAATATCATAAAAAGCACTAATTCATTAATTTATCTGATGCTTTTCTCCATCCACTTACAATGACTTACCTATTTATAGAGCAGGGTAATTTTTAATCAAGGGTACTACATCAGGGGTTAGGTTTCAAGTCTTTGATCACATGGTTTCCTCAATAACGATGCCTTGGAGAACGGGTCTTGTAATTCTGGGGGTCCCTGTTGCTCGCTGCTGCCATGAAAAATGTTATATACTAATCAGGCTTGCACAAATGGCTAATTTAAGCCTTTGTTTAGCTATTTAGGAAGGTTCAGACATTAAAATAGGCACATTGGGACACCATAACTAGGAAGTGTTCACACACACACACTGTCTGAAGTCACTTGTCCCAAACAGGGCTGCAGCAAACCAGAGCCTAACCTGGCAACGCCGGGTGCAGGGGACACACCCAGGACGGGATGCCAGTCCATCCCAAGGGATTAACAGGACTCGAACCCCAGACCCACCAGAGAGCAGGCACAGGCTAAACCCAACGTGCCACTGCACCCCCCAGAAAGCGTTCAAAGGAGTTCTAAAATAATGCTCAAAATAGATGCTCTAACATTATTGGTCCAGTAGTTTGGACCTCCTTGGTTTAAAGTCTTTGAACAGTTGAAAGTTGACAATTTGTCCAGGTCCCTGCTAACTACTCTTGACATAGTGGTTAAAGCTTTGCCTGTAACATGGGTTCAAATCCTGTCTCCTGCTCCAAACCTGAGAGCAAAGTACTTACCCTGGATTGATACAGTAAAAATAACTGCTAATAATTACTAAAAATTACTACTTTCTTGACTTGGGCAGTACATAGTAGCTGTGGAGGTGACACTGGAAGTGTGTCCTTCAACAAATGTGAGCGCACACCCTGTTGGTATGCTTTGGGAGTATGAATAATATTTTCAGGGCTGGTTTTAATGCTGGAGGGGGCGATGGCAGAGCGGGCTGGGTCCCGCTCTCTGACGGGTCTGGGGTTCAAGTCCTGCTTGGGGTGCCTTGGGACAGACTGGCATCCCATCCTGGGTGTGTCCCCTCCCCCTTCAGCCTTGCACCCTGTGTTGCTGAGTTAGGCTCCGGCTCGCCGCAACCCCACTTGGGACAAGCGGTTTCAGACAATGTGTGTGTGTGTGTGTGGTTTTAATGCAGAAGGTGCGACGGTCACAGGCATGCAAGTTCTGGCTCTGGTGACCGTGGTACTGTGGACTTTCCACAGGGAACTTTGAGCTGGTCAGCTTGCTGCTGGAGCGGGGAGCAGACCCCATGATCGGCACTGTGTCTCGCAACGGAATCTCTGCCACCCCCCAAGGAGACATGAACTCCTACAGCCTCGCCGCTGCACACGGGCACAGGTGACAGCATGCATGTGCATAGACACATATGCACGTACACACATTTGTTTTCATATCGCCGTGGTGATTTCACCTTGAATTGCACTGATAATAATCATTGGAAGTTGACAAAGATTTGGTTAGCCCTCGAAAATGGCCTTTGTTTTGTCCCAGAAATATGTATTTTTGGCTTCTGCTGTTATTGTGCAGGTTTTTTCTTTAGAAATGGCCCTAGTTTTAGCCCTACAATACAGTCATTGCTCGGTTTAACATCAATGAGAGGAACCAGAACCCTGCTGATACCCATAGATGTGCTCCTGGAGGATTTGCAGAATGTACCATAAAGAATATTATGTTTCAAGTCTTTATTTGCAAATAATTAATGAATATCAGTGTTTATTATACAATACGAAATGTGCATGACCAATTGCAAGGTCAATTTTATTGGTAGGTCACACAGGTTTGGTCAAGGACAGGAGTTAATGAAAATGTACTGAGGAACACGGTCCCTAAAGTGAGCAGTAGTGAACATGGTCCAAAAATCTCATGGTCATTGAAGTGTGTCATCACTGACCACATATGGCATGAACTGCACGAAGACGATGTGTATTTTTTTGGTGCTGCCGCTGTTGCAGACATGTTTTCAGGCACATGGAGTCCCACCGATGCCTCTGCCCAGCAGCCTCAGGCTGAGGCAAAGTTCTTAATGAGCCCCACGTTGGCAGGATTTTCCAGTCACCAGCGCTGCCAATATTAGTGAGAAGACAAATGGGTTTGATAACACGTTTTAACATTCAGAACACACAGAGGCGCTAGTCAGGAGCATGAGGACAGTGAGGACATACACCTGTATTCCTCTGCTGCATCCTTTTAAGAACTGTCAAGGGATTGTACCTGAATGAATGAAAAACTTTAGAAACCTCAGCTGGAAATTGTACTTGGTTGCAGCAGCGTACGATATACTACATATACACACAAGGAGGAAACGGAGAAGTAGATAAATGACTTAATAAGAGAATAAATACGTAAATAAATAAGCAAGCATATTCGTACGCAGGAGACGGCAGGGTGAAGTGAGGTGGTGCAGGGTGTAGTGAGAACGTACAGAGGAAGCTCAGGACCACACCATCAGTGAAAGTTCAGTAAGAGGTCACCGGCCTGGTACCCTAGTTGTAAGCGAAACCAGATGTTTTCATGTCGGGTGTTTCATGCTCTGTCTAAGGGTAGGCTGTTTTTCATTGTGCTGGAATGATGTTATCCTGGGGAATCACAATGCCTGGTCTGTGTCATAGAGCATAGGTTCAAATGCATGCTCAGTCTGTGTGGACATTGCATCTTCTTTCCTTGTTTATGTGGGTTTCCTTCAAGTGCTCTGGTTTCCTACCGCAATAGAAAGACTAGTGTTTCAGGTCAGCTGGTGACTCTAAACTGCCCGTTGTGTGTGTCAGTGTTTCCGTGTGTGTGTGTTTCTTTCAGTGTGTGGCTGCCCTGAGATGGACTGGTCTCCCATCTAGCATTGATCCTCCTCAGCCTTGCACTCTGTGCTTTCCTTGATAGGCTCTAGGCCACCACGACCCTGCCTTAAAAAGCAGGTTATACGTACTGAGTGAGAAATGCTATATTAAAAATAAAACGTGTCATTTCTAAAATGACACGCTCTATATTTCTGGCAATGTGACCAACTACTTTTGCTTATTTTTACTTCTATTTTTCACACAAAGTCCCGCGCCCGCTTCTCATACGGATGCCGGGACGTGTTGCGTTGGGATTGTAGATTATAACAGTGTGTCGCCCCACTCCCTCGCCCCCAATCTACAGAAACGTCTTCCGCAAGCTCCTGTCCTACACAGACAAGGCCAAGGGAGACGTTCTGTCCCTGGAGGAGATCCTAGCCGAGGGCTCGGAGCTGGGCGAGAAGCAGCCTCCTCAGCTGGATTCGGCGCGCACGAGCAAGGCCCGCCTCAAGGCCCTGAGGGAGGCCATGTACCACAGCGCAGAGCACGGCTACGTGGACATCACCATCGACATCCGCAGCCTCGGTGAGCGCTCCTCCCGGGAGAACCGTAACCTCAACGACACGTGTTTTGAACATTCAAGTTATGAATTATCTGATATACAAACATCTTAGTTTGTTTTTAGTTTCTTCATTGTTCTAGTTCCTAAAAATTCCTGTGTGTTACAGAACAAAAGCTGCCTGAGGTTCCATCTCCACCCGTTAGTTGCTGGTAAACACTTCCAGGCAATGGAAACAGACAAGAAGTGTGGCACCGCCTTCGTTCACCTCAGTTCCACAGTGTTTTCTTTGTTTCGTGCATGGGTGGAAGGGTCATTTTTATTTTGTTAAATTTATTATAGCTTTGTCTGAGGTTTTTGCCTAACCCAACCTTTGGAGGAGTTGTATGTATTCAGTTTTTATTGACTGTGACTTAGTGGTAAAATGACTTTGGAGCTACAAATAAATTGAGTCACAGACTTTCGAGTCCAGTTGCATTCGTAAATTAAGGTCCCGGTGTAATTTTTCGAGTAACTCTGGAAATGACCGTTCTTTTTTATGTCACATTTTGGATTAGAGTTATTAGAAGCTGTAGTAATCTTTTTTTTTCCCCGAGTGCTTCATCTTCATCAGGATCACAGGTCACATTTTAGCTTGAACATCATTTGAAGTCTGTCTAGGGGCCTGTTCTCTTATACCAGTGAGAAATTCGGCAAAGAAGTATTGCTCCGATAAATACGCAGCTCGGTAAACTTTCCTTTGAGTAAATGAGTGGGTAAAGCACCCTGATTTGTGTAAGCGATGCTATCAGATATGCACAGCAACTTGTGTGAAAAAACTAGCTGCCAGACAACATTTCTTTGCCTCTGATTTATGCAGAAGAGGTGAACCGAACGACTTCCTGCACATAAATTGTGAGCTCATTCATGCAGGCAGGCCTGCTATATGTACCCGTGTGTTCTTTCCTGCTCTGGAAACACCTGGAACTTGACCTTAAAATGCAAAATGTGTGCAATGACTGTTATTCATGAGAATGCGTGCTGGTGAATTTTGAACAAACTGCACTGAGCACAGTGTATTATTTTGGTGCTCAGCGGAGTTAAATATATGACTCTAAGGATGAGGAACTCTTCGTCCTCAGTAATGGCGCAGTGACAGTAATCTGTACAGTTTGTGTGTAAGGAAAGCAGTATTAATGGGCAGTGTAATGAATTGGTCATTACTGCTGTTTGTTTTCCTGCCTTGCAGTTCAGTTTAATTATCGTTTAAATAATTAAGTATAATAGATGCTGTGACAGGGTTACTCTGTGCGCTACTCTTTATTGCCTTTTAACAGGGCATGTCTGCCACCTAGTGCCGAGGTTAATAATGACATGCACACCCAGCCATACTCTAAGTCTCTCACACACACACACACACACACACACAGTCTGAAACCGCTTGTCCCCTATGGGGTCGCAGAGAGCCAGAGCCTAACCCAGCAACACAGGGTGCAAGGCTGGAGGGGGAGGGGACACCCAGGACAGGACACCAGTCCATCCCAAGGCACCCCAAGCAGGACTTGAACCCCAGATCCAAGGGAGAGCAGGATCCGGTCAAACCCACTGCACCACCGCACCCCCCCCTACTCTAACCCTGAACTAATTTGCTAGTTATAAGACATAGTTGTCCAGGTACTGGGTGTTTAAGTTCTCGACACGTTGAACTTACATGGTTCTTTGTGCAGAACCTTCGTAAGTGTGAATTTCCAATACCTTCTACGTTCTGTGTGTCGCGTTTTATGTATATGCTGTAGATTCTGTTAATCATCATTTAAGCCACATAATCAGAAATTATGATAAGAAGAAGATCCTTCTTTTTGTTAAATCACACAGCAGGATTATGAGTCTTATAGCTCACCAACTGTATTAGAGATGTCAAACTCTTTCTGTTATTCTATATACTGTACAGTGACAGTGACTTTTAGGCTCTTGTTTGTATTCCTGAGTTGTTCTTTGAATGCCTCCTTTGTATTCATGTTTTCCACCTTTTAAGAAGTGTTTTGATTTGTCACACAGCGAAAGCACGGTGTCCTGCTTTCCCTCACGGACTCATTCGAACCCGCTGTTGTGCTGTTCACGTTGCCGTACAGGCGTACCCTGGACCCTGCACACCTGGCTGGAGTCCCTGCGCACCTGCTTCTTGCAGAACCGCCGGCCGCTGATCCAGGGCCTGTTGAAGGAGTTCACCTGTATCGAGGAGGAGGAGTACACCGAGGAGCTCATCACCCATGGCCTGCCGCTCATGTTTGAGATCCTGCGGGCAAGCAAGGTGAACGCTGGCCGCTCCCTCTGTCCATCACATTTAAGACATTTTGCCTGGGCCCAGTGCTTGGGGACCAAGGTGGTCCACCCTGTCCCTCCTAACCTCGCTCGCTGTCGATCGCTGGTTATTGTAATGCGTGGTGGCAGAGGTCTAGAGTCTATTCTGGAAGCATAGAGTGCTATGCTATTCTAGGCTAGTCAGGGTACACCCGGGATGGGGGCCCACAGAAATTCCGGTAGTCGTTAATTCATTTTGTTGGGGGGACAGAATTCCTCGTTATGCCCTTGACAGGAGAGAAGCAAATCTGAATGAGATCTGTTCTGAAACCTGTTACTTTAAGATTTAAATTAACTTTAGTCTACAAAAAAATTAATTTAAAACTACTCAGAATAAAAGTTCCTTTTATCATAAATTCTGCTTTTTTTAACCAATTTATTCCATTAACAAACGCAATGTTTCTCACCTCACTGATGAGACACGAGGAGCCACAGTATAAACAGTGCATTTGGAGAGGACTGATATGCGTAACAGTGAATAGCTTAGAATGATGTTGAGTTTACAGAAGCACAAGACACACTGACATGTGCGACATCTTGTCACGGGAAGTGGCTCACTGATTCGTTCCCGAAAAACCAAAATATGTGCAATATGTGTGTTTGTCATGTGAGGTTTGAGGTTACATCTGCGTTTTTACATCTCTTTACCTAAGGAGTCTAGAGTCCCGTGGCAGTGTAACTGTCACCAGAGAGAGGGGACAGTACAGCATTTTTTTCTCTGTCTGTGCGTTTTTGTGTGTGTGTGTGTGTGTGTGTGTGTGTGTGTGTGTGTGTGTGTGGGTGAGAGAGAGAGAGAAGCACACTTTGTTCACACACCCCCATATTCCTCACCAGAACGAGGTGATCAGCCAGCAGCTGTCGGCCATCTTCACCCACTGCTACGGACCGTACCCCATCCCTAAGCTGACGGAGATCAAGAAGAAGCAAACGTCCCGCTTAGGTGGGCCCCCGTTTGGCACTATTTACCTGGACGGTTCTCTCAGGTGAACCGTAGTTCAGTCACATCTGCATGAAAAGTTCACTCAACCTGGGTTGAGCTCGTTGAGTCCTTTTTAAAATACACTGAGCCCTCGACTTACAAACAGAACTGGGGATAGAGGTCTGGTTGCAAACAGGCGGGTGTGAATGAATGAATGAATGAATGAATGAATGAATGAATGAAAGAAAGATCATTCATTCATTCATTCATTCATTCATTCAGTGTTTATCAACCACTCGTCCTCTTCATGTATGCTGTGTTCAAGAGCCCATCCTGGAAAACACAGGCTGTGAGGCAGAGAAAACAGTGGATGAGATGCTGCTCTATCTGAGGGATTTTTTTTTCTTTTATTGTCTTTAATTAACTGAAAACAACGTGTGCGACATTCGTCAGCGTCTGGCCGCTTTCGGTTCACTTTATTATCTATACAGTCGATAAAAACATAATAAAAGACACTCCTTGATTGGTTTCCTGCCTCTCTAAGAGTGCTGGACATTTCTGTTAACTCCTAATTCTTTTAAAATGGCTGGAAATGAAAAATAAATTCTCTCCAGAAAGAGCTGTTGGCCGTCAGCACGTCCAGTGTTCGTCCCCTTGTTA
The DNA here is from genome assembly GCF_900964775.1 of Scleropages formosus. NCBI lineage: Eukaryota > Metazoa > Chordata > Actinopteri > Osteoglossiformes > Osteoglossidae > Scleropages > Scleropages formosus. Next base: position 18,954,133 of record NC_041810.1, read on the forward strand.
CCGACGCTGATCAGCAGCACCGAGGAGGACCAGCAAACACCGTGGAAGTGAAGTGCGTTAATCCGGTCCTGCTCCGTTTCGGTGTACTCAACCCAAGAAACAGACAAGTGAAGAAAATGAAATTTCAACAAAAAAATAAATAAACAAATAAACAAACCAATAAATAAGTGATTATTTTTGTGTCTTTGGAAATTCTTAACAAGGTCCCATTGTTGTTTTGTTTTTTGTTTTGAAATTTTGTCCTACTTTAAATCTTCGGATGTTGATTAAATGAATAGCTTTAGTGGGGTACCGCATGGCTAGCTTCAATATTCTTTTTTATAGTGGCAGTGTATTTTTCCAGTGGTTTTGTGGTGATTCGCTAGAATAATAGAATAAGAGGAGCTTTGCTGAAAACAAATTGAATTCATGTTCAAATTTCAGAGCACAATGTAATGCATTTCCATTTGACCTGTTTCAGGCTGGATCCTGCTCGCATGCATTGGTAAACAAATAAAGAAGCACTTTAGGCCATATAAACGTGATGTTCATGCATGTATTTTGCTCATGATTTTTCTCCCTCGCTGATAAGCATGAATGATCCACAAGCACCGTCGCTTTTCTGCGTTAGTAATGCTGCTCTGCCGTCTTTCAGATCCACACTTCTTGAATAATAAGGAGATGTCTGATGTGACGTTCCTGGTTGAGGGGAAGCCGTTTTACGCCCACAAAGTCCTTCTCTTCACCGCCTCTCCTAGGTGAGTCAGCGCACGCTATAGACTCGGTCGCGTAATCGAGGCAGGGGGTGGCACTGGAATGTGACACCTTTGCTGAAATGGCTGCCAAGGCTGTGATTTAATATCTCAATTATGGGAGAATATTCCAGGTCAGAGTCAAAGTACTTGACAGTCCAGGGCTTGGCTGTCGAGGCCTCGGGTGGATGCTGGCTTAGCTCATAAGGCGCTCAAAGTGTGAAGCAGTGATCGAGTTTTCAAACTGAGTGTGTTACTCCACTGTTTATCCATTTATCTGATACTTTTCTCCAAAGTTTACTTGTACAGTTTGGTCATTTGTACTGGAGCAATTCAGGGTAAGTACTGCACTCGAAGGTACTATTGCTTGTATTGAGAACAGTGTTTTATTGCTCGGGATTCTAGAACTTTGGCTTTTAAGGACAGCTAGAAGATCCAGAAGAAGGTTGAGGAGTTTATGAACATCCACCAGTTTCTTGCACTAGGACTCTATACTGGGTTAAAGGAATTAGGCAGAAGCGATACAGAGCCTTGGACTTGGACAATAAAGCACAAAAGACCTTTTTTTTAACCGCACGAAGCAGCGGTTCTGCTTCTCGTATCCATCTGTAACTGAACACAACTGAAATATTGCGCTCTGACATCTGAAGTAATATGTGTATTAATTTGTCACCGGCTAAACCTGTTTATGTTTAACATTGGTGCCATTCAATGCTCTTTGCTCATTTTACTTAGATACATTCAGATGCATCTCTGTAAGCAATTGTGGTGGTTGTTAAAGCTATTTTTCTTATTTTTACCTAGTAAATAATCAGATAAAGTATGGAAGTAGAAAAGTATAAAGTATCTGGAAGTAGATACACATGCGCATATGTATGACAAAAAAATATTTTTGATATAGACACATAGAGATAATGAAAAAAGTATTTTTTATTGTATTTATTTCTTTCATTGTATTTTTTTCAGAAAGGCGCCTGCTAAGTTAATAAATGTAAATGTGAACATAACAAAGAAAAATAAAAATAAATCTGAAGTTGTTTTAATGTCATTATTTATGGTAACACATATGTGTAGGTTTGGCTAATTATAAAACTGGTCCTACTGTTTCTGTGTAATTGGAAATGGTCATAAAATTTGCTGTCCACCGGTGGAATATTCATAAGACTTTGGTCATACAGCACTTCAATGACAGTGGAGCCTTCTGGAAGTTGCGAATACAACAATTCTTTTGATAAAAAGGACCTTTTTATGAGTTGCCGGGTTAGGCTTCGGTTTGCCGCAACCCTGCTCAGGACAAGCAGTTTCAGACAGTGTGTGTGTGCGAGACCTTTTTATGATAGAATAAGAAATTAAGAATTATAAGAATAAAATTGCACTTAGAATAATGTTATTAATGGTTGCAGTATGTTTTGACTGATTCTTGAGTGAACTTTCAGTCTCGGACAGATTATAATTTTTTCCCCATGAGAACAAGTGGAAGTTTCTTCAGCACGTGGACATTCACTGCACAGATGGATTGATGGATTTTCAGCAGAGAATTAGGATACCAGCAGAGAGGTGTATTACTCATGAACTCGAGTTACACATTAAGTACAGCTGAACTTGGGTTAACTCCCCAGGGGAGCTCTCCTGTTGTGCCCTTGGGAAAATATATGTGTAGCACAGTAAATGTACAGTTGTAACAATGGTTAATTTCTTAAAGTAATCTGCTGCCAAGATGAATAACGCGATGTTTCGAAATGTCCCTTTCCAGGTTTAAATCACTGCTCTCCAACAGGCCTGCGGCAGAAAACACTTGTATCGAAATCAGCAACGTCAAGTACAATATATTCCAGGTAAAATATAAATTGGTAAAAACGTGATATCCCTGGAGGTGTCCTCGACCTTGAAAAAAAAACTGTATGAAGTTTGCAGCCACAATGAGAAGTCGATCACTGTCCCGCCAACCCTGCTACTGCAGGGTCACGCTGTACTATGTTTTACTCTGCTCCAGCTCTTAACTGCTTCGTTGAAGTCACCATTTGGGTTAGTGCAGCGATTCACTTGATTTTTCACATGTAAACTGCAGTTTCTCACCAGTCACTTGTGAATGGTCTTCACACGTCTCCATACTGGTGGAGTCTTCTGTCGCAGTGGAAGCACCAGAATAGTCTGTATAAAGTGTTGATGTAACTGTAACGATTCAAATCTGACTGCGGTTACAAAAAATCAAATACACTAGATCATCCGCTTATGAACTGTAAAAGTCCTGGATATAGCTATTATACATTTTTAACATTTTAACATTTGTATTAACTTCGAGTTCCCTTAAAATTAAAACGAATTTAAAGTGAAATTAGAAGCACATAATCTCCCCAAACTCCTGCCTAATGATTGTCGACTGATTTAACCCATGAGCAAGTGACACAGATACACTCACAAACACCAAACATGAGCCGTAAACTCTGTTCTAGATGGGAGAAGTGATCTTGTCACCGATGATAGTTATAGACTCAAAATGTTCACTTGAAGCTCGTTGTTTACTTTTTTGTCTTGCCTAAGTTGTCCTGACTTGGATTTTTTGTGTTACAAAGCAGAAGAGATTTGTTACTTTGCTTCACCATGACTTCTAAACCAAGTGCTTTTTCTGAAGGGCTGGAATTAATCAGTGCCCACTTTGTGTTTCAGTTGGTTATGCAGTACCTGTACTGTGGTGGGACAGAGTCTCTTCACATCCGAAACACTGAGATCATGGAGGTGAGTCTGGCAGATAGATAGATAGATAGATAGATAGATAGATTTTGTTGGTCTGAAATGTTATGTTGCTGCACATTTAGAGCAGAATACTGGAAATTAAACGGGTCCTGATCGAGATCTAAGCCCGTTGCTGCTGTTTTTGTCCCACCGCACAGCTTCTGTCTGCTGCCAAATTCTTCCAGCTGGATGCCCTGCAACGACACTGTGAGATCATCTGTTCCAAGAACATCAATACAGACACCTGCGTGGACATTTACAAACACGCCAAGGTAAGGCCAGCTTGTTTACACACCCGGGGGGGGTGGAGTTTGAGTGTCAGATCATCTCCGAAAGGCTGTTGGTTCATTATTCGTCTGAAAGAGTGGCCCCATTCTGTGCCGTACTGCGGGACAACCCTTAGTAGTAATATGCTTCCCAAACTCCCCGTTGAGCTGTTTTGTCTGTCTTGCTGTGCCGTGTCTCCGAGTAGTTCCTGGGAGCCCCGGAGCTGTCTGCCTACATTGAGGGTTACTTCCTGAAGAACATGGTGGTCCTGATTGAGACAGAGGCCTTCAAACAGCTGCTGTACGACAAGCCGGCGGAAAACTCGGCCACGAACGTACTGCAGGATCTGGAGAAGACCCTGGCCACGCGCATCCACTCCATTCATCTGTCATCCTCCAAGGGCTCTATCGTGTGACCGCCCCTCCGCCGGAACCCCAGAGCACACCTCTAACCCCTCCCCCCCCACCCATCTCTTCCAAAGGTTCCTTGGCATGATGTTCCCTTAAACATCATCGCAACATCCGCTTCTTCACGCTGCATCCCCCCGAAGGCTGCGTCGCTCGCGGGTTCCCCGCCGCGTGCCGCCGGTCGTCCGGCTCACACGCGACCCGTTCCCGACATCGCTGTGAACGTTGCTGTGAACGTTGCTGTGACATCGAATCCATCCGGCGGTCCTGTTCTCAGGACTCCGTTAGGTGGGAGCTCCGGGGTCGACACGATGAGCCACGCAAGGACGTAACCGTCGCGCTCCGTGGCGGCAGCCTCGTACGAGTAGAGGAGCGGTGCTGCACGTTATAGAAGCTTTGTGCAGCTGTTGTGCGCGAAGGCCACGGCTCCCGCCTAAATTACCCAAAATGCCTCGGATCTGCCCACACTGCGGGTGACACATGTATAGAAATCAACTGGTATCCATTTGCTTCCTGGACCGGGAATCTGTCTCGTTGTCGTGGAAAGTCCTGTAGACTGCACCTTCGCTGAACTGGAGTGTTGACAACAAACACTGAAGGGGGGGCATTCCTTACGTTTCTCTTTTCTTCGTTCTGTTTTTGTCATTTTTTTAGGCTACTGTTATTGCGGTGTTTGGGTTTAGACCAGACTGATAACTAGCATAAAACAGCACTGGTTCGTATTAATCAAGGTCATACGATCTGATGCAATGACATAATGTACATAAGGGAGCAGCCATGGAGAAGCTCTAGGGCAACTATAACGAGATGTTCTATATATTTTGTCCAACTGTGTAGATGTAAGCTTTTTGTATTGCTTGCCTTAAAACATTCATGGTGTAGGAGGACCAGTGCATAGGTGAGCCTGTGGGGGATCTAAGGGTCAAACGTTAAATGTGCTGAGGGCAAAGTAAATTTCAGCCGTGCTAATGGTTGCACCTGCGGGGGGTCCCGAATCGGACACGAGTGGTTTTTAAGCCGGCGTATTAAAATTTCCACTATGCTAATGGATGTTCTTAAGGGGACCTGAGGTCAGGGGTGAAAGGTTATACAGGTCAGCAAGTCAGATTTGCATTTTCGCTGTGCCAACGGCTATCCCTCCAGAACGAGGGGAAGCGGTGGATGGAAGCTGCTTTCGAAACCAAGTTCCTTCGGAGCCACCGGCGTGACGACCGTGTAGTGTGGGGCTGCCTATAACTGGGACACAGCCGTAGCATTAGATGCATGATGCTCTCCCGCCGCGCTGCTGATGCATGTCAACACTTGTTCGGCCGGATTCACCCTACAGCGCTCACACACACACTCCCCCCCGCACACACGCACACCGCTCACATTCGCCACAGTGAGGCAGCGCTGGAGCGGGGGTGAAACGGCCGGGCGACTGCACGATACACACTTTGCTCCTCTTGACTCTTCAGTAAGAGAAACGGCAGCTCCACTCACACTGCGAGCGACATTGTGGCGCCGTTCCTCTTTCCAAACAGGGTACTGACAACCAAAATACACAAGTTCTTAAACGTGTTGCGCTTTGCTGATGATGCCTGTTGCAGACATTGGTGTTGCCTGTTTAAATCTGCACTTCTGACGCTCACATCCATTGAAGCCGTTCGCTACGACTCCTCAACGCTATAAACACACATGGGAATGTCGGTTGTGTGACTTGTACTCCAGAGCCCTTATTAACCCCATTACTGGTTTGTCTCCTCCACGAAAGTTTAGAATCTCAAACTCCATCATCACTGGTTATGGGAAACTTTATATACGTGGAATCACAGCTTATTTGCACCCCTACAGTATTTTTCTATTTGTTTGAGCTCCATCCTTACAAGGAAGACAGAAAAGTCTAGGGAAACAGGTGTGTAAATATTTTGTGTAAATCGGAGATGAAATGGTTGCTTTTCCTGTAAATTGGATGTGCGTGTGTGTGTGTGTGTGTGTGTGTGCGTGCGTGCGTGCGTGCGTGCGTGTGTGTCTGTGTCTACACACATACACATGTGCTTCTTGCTTCTGAACTGCATTGCTTTCGTTGGCTATAACTGTACAATTGTTACTGTTTTAAGTGTATAACTAATGCAGAGTTGCATGTTACACGTATTAATGTCTTTTATTTCATGTTTGTTTGTTCTGTGTCATGCAGCCCTGACATTATAGGAACATGGTGCGGTGTCCTCTGTAACATAATGATTTTTGGGCCATGTGGTCCTCGGTCTGCAGGTGTGTATTTGGACAAATGAGGTTGAAAGGTGTCTCATCCTGATGATCATTAAACAATTGTGTCCCATATTTATATTCATTGTAGATATATGTATATTATGTATGATTGAAAGCGTATCTCGAGCATAATTGCGCTGTCCAAGCCGTGTGGACTGAACAAAAATAATCTGTGCAAGTAAAAGAGATCCAGTAGAGGATTACACACATAAACACATACAGAAACCACACACCTAAATGAAAATTCTGAGATCATCTACTGAAATATTAAATTTGCATTTACCCAGCTGCCCACTTCCGACTCCACCCACATACAAACACTGTTGTACATCACCATCGAATCCATACCGGAGCTGTTTCTTCTGCTGTTGTGTAAAATTACTTTGACATTCCAAGACAGCGATAACTGCAATGCATTCAAATTCTAATTAAGGCGCTTCTGTAAAATGACGATGAAATACAGAACACTGCCGAACTGCAAGGTTTATCGCGCTGATAGTGGAGGGGTTGTCTCAGCCATGATCTCCAGATGTCCTTTCTGAGCTCCAGAAATTATTTATATGAGCCACATGTGTCAAGTTTTCTTGGTCAGTCCATCCATCCATTCATTCATTCATTCATTCATTCCCCCACCTCTCATCAATGTGTTTGTTTGCTTCAAGGTCACGGTAGCCCGGAGCCTATCCTGGAAGCACAGGGTGGGAGGCACCACGTAGTTCAGTCATTTAGAATTAATATGTTCAGGTCACAGTCATAAAGTAGGCGGTCAAGTTGCATGTTGGTGTCCTGTAGATGGTACAATTTTAAGTAAAACCCCTGTATCCAAGTACCAGATTACGGTAGGTGAGGAAATCGCATGCTGATGGTTTCCTGGAGATACTGAACTGGAAACACAACCTGGCCAAACATGTATTTTGAGCTAAGTGACAATAATCACTGACGATGCAATATTTTTATTTGCATGTATTTTCTCAGTTGATGCAAAGTCACCACAGGTGGGTCATAGCTCAATGTACTGAGTGATGTACTTAAATGTAATATGTGCAACTTAATTAAACTGAAATGATTACTTTTTTATTGTTAACAATAAAATGTAAAACTAAACCAGCACCCCATGTCACACCTTATCAGGTCTTCTAGCAGACAGACCAATATACAGTTGCGAGAAAACGTTCTGTGGACCCCTTGGAATAACCTGAATTTCTGCATTAATTACTCATGAAATGTGGTCTGATCTTCATCTGAGCCACAATAACAGACAAACGCAGTCTGCCGAAAGCAATAACACATAAACAAAGGTGGTTCTTCTTGCCAATAACTGAATTCATCATTTAAAGAATCACAGCACAGGCTGGAAGAGGTGTGTGGCTTTGACTTCTCTGAGGAGCAACTGGTGCTCTAATCAATGAGATGATGGGGGTGTAGAATGGAGATGCCCTGCACCGCACATAAGGCACACAAAAGTTTCGTTACTGACAGTGTTTGCCCTTCTCAGGAAAGATCCATCAATGCAAACCATACCCCACTCAAAAAATGTTACAAGAAGAAATGTACAGAAACATAAAGGAAAAAAAGGCATCTGAAAAAGTAATGTGTCCCCAACCTCACCTGGGTGCTTTTATTCCCAAAAGAACATCATCAGAGCCAAAACAGATGTGGAAATCATCTTGGTTTGCTGACATATACAGCAGATAAAAAAGTTACTGCAGTTTGTTTAGAAAAGGTCCTCCAGTCGAAGTTGTGTATTTGTGAGTCGAGGATCCGGCGAAATGTATTGTAAAGCCACAGATCTGTTCAGCATCAGCCTCTTCCTACCCTAAGAGTGATTTTATCCGCCAACAAAACAACATCAAAACCAAAAGATATTGTGTAAACAATCTCATCATGTGATGACATCTCGTGGATACAAAGTTACTGTAACAGGAAAGGTCACTTTCATTTTCAGAGAATTGCAGTACTCGCATGTGTCCACTAGAGGGCCATCGGGACCGAACAAATATCGTGGAAATAATAAAATCCGTTTTCTGACATCTAGTGGATAAAGAGGGTATTGCAACGTGTTTGGAAAAGACCATTTTCATTTTTAGGCAATTGCAGTACTCGCATGTGTCCACAGGAGGGCCGTCAGAGTGCAAACAGCTGCCAAATTAGCGCATTAACACATTGTTGTACAGCCCATTCACGTCTTTACTTAGTCTCTCCCAGAATAACTAATGCAGTAAAAATATGTTTTCATAGATGAGTAACAGTCCTCATAACATTTCATCCAAAGCGAGCGGGAGAGCGTCAACCTTCCCCTGGGTGAGTCAAAACAGCATAGATACCCCTCATCTCAGTGTAACACGGTGAAGTATGTTTATACTGGTGTATTTATGCAGTTCTCATTTTTGGCCACAAGATGGCAGCGATTTGTTTCCTTTTGAATTTGCCTCAACCCCTTAGGCAATTTTCAAATAATAATAAGTTCCACTGGCCTCATTCATATCCACATCCATAAATACACTGGTAACTAATGAAGGAAAAACTCTGAGAAAAAGATTATTAAAGAATATGGTGAAAACCTCCCATGAAGGAAAACAGGGTGTTGCGCTTACTGGTGCAAATTCTACAGGTGCGTAACTGTGGTAGTGTTAGAGTTCTATTTGGTAGTGTAGTGGTTTGAAACTATTACCTTTGTATCTGAAGGTTATAGGTTCAATTCCCACCTCCTGATGTAGTGTCCTTGAATAAGATACTTTCCCTGAATTGCTCCAGTGACATTATCCAGCTGTATAAACTGGTAAATAAGTGTAAGTTTATTTGGAGAAAAGCATTAGCTAAATTAATAAATGTTATAACCACTGTGCTAGACAGTTTATTAAATGAAGATAGAGCTGAAGAAGAAGTGCAGTGTTCATGCAGATGACAAACATTCCTCTCCATGGCTGTCTCACCCTTTTGTGACAGAATGTTATTTCGGTTCATTCTGAAAGAGCTCAGTGCTTTTTTTCATCACAATGACAGGTGGGTTAACGAAAGGACTTCGGACAGCAGCTTAGTGCTCTTGTGCTTAAAGTAAAAGCCTGAGGTGTCGAAAATGTTCGGCTCAAATCTCTGGATCCCGATTTACTTTTAAGCCTCGGTTTGTACCAGTGCAACAGATACAATGTTTTAAACATTACGCCACGTTTTCCACATAGTTTAATTATCACAAAAACAATACTGTATAAGGGGGCACAGTGGCGTAGTGGGTTGGACCGGGTCCTGCTCTCCAGTCTGTCTGGGGTTCGAGTCCCGCTTGGGGAAGCCTTGCGACGGACTGGCGTCCCGTCCTGGGTGTGTCCCCTCCCCCTCTGGCCTTACGCCCTGTGTTGCCGGGTAGGCTCTGGTTCCCGCGACCCCATATGGGACAAGCGGTTCTGAAAATGAGATGAGATGAGACAATGCTGTATATACCATGTTTTCACTTTTATCCAGTACAGTGCAGTTTTTCTTAGACAGGTGAACAGTTAACTATACAACCAATGCAGTTTGGTACTGAAACTTCCATCTTACACCTAACTGCTCCGGCAGAGACCGAACAGGCACCTCTGGGCCCTAAAAGTCATCTTCCACAAGTCATCCCACAACACGTCAGAAATGTTCAACAGGAGTCATACCTAGTCAGCGTGACATCCAGGTTATGTATTCGAACCCAAGTCTGAATTTTCTTTGTGTTCTTACAGACAAGATGTGGAGGATGTAAACGCGGTATTTTCCTAGAGAGCTGCTGCTGTCTTCACAGTCGCAACATATTTAAGTTCTGCATTTTCACTCTTGATTTCTATTGTATTCAACAGGTGCGTTCATGACTTTAGCTTCACTGCATCTCCTCTCTGGCTCGTGGCTCGGTGTTAACCTGTGAATCGTTGTGTCTTCAAAATAAAAGAAAAAAAATACAGAGAATAGTGTTTTATCCTAAAACACACATGCCTAAACAGTCTTGTTTTCCTGTTCAGAATTTAAAAAAAAAAAAGTGATGGACAGCGCACATGCTAAAATGATTAATTTACAAAAAATACAAACACACACACTCTGTAACCAGGCGGAGCCACGCACTAACAAAAGTGACACCGCTTCAGAATGACTACTTACTGGAGTATATTTATTACTGTATGTAATAAACGGCCATCCGTTGGAAAGCAAAGATGCTGGGCTGTCATGCAGTGACACAGCACTGTAACATTATGTAAAGATGTAAAAGTGTGGCAAAGATGACAGGAAAAGGTCATTTTGGAGGACTGAGGCGGTGTGTACGTGGCAGGTATGGCTTCGTGGGCTCGGCCTGTTCCACGTCATCGCGGGACAGGCCTCCACGGAGAGCCTCCACCACGGTACGAGTTACTGTAAAAACAGGACCGAAACGAAAGCACCCTGCATGTCTCTGGGAACTTCAATAAATCGTCACACGTATCGTATTGTCTATGGTCAAGCGTCCTCAGCACAGGCTCTTCCCTCCTCTCGATACGAGTTACGCTTTCTGAACACATCCAACAAGCAGACACAAAAATGTCGAGAGACATTAGCCTAGCAATACCCAGTTCTACAATGTGACCCTGTCTGTAGTTTGCTTGTCCTGCCTGGTCTTTAGCGCAGACCACTTAGTACAGCGCAGTCGTACATCAGCGGTACCTGCTTTTACTGTGGCTCCGTGTGGGGAAATCATGTACTGTACTGTATGTTGTAACCCAGTGCTCCATTCCTCTCTAACTTCCAGGAAATTAAGATCCAAACATTCATGTTACTAACTTGTTACAGACAACATTCTTTTATCTTCGCACCCATGCATGTTCCGTCACTGTGTACTACTCATGAACAGGCTTAACCAAAGCGCACTGATATTAAATCAATTTAATGTACCGACAGCAAAATGCTAACTGTTGCTAACAGCGATGCTAACACCTGTAAGGTAGCGAATGGCAAAGTGCTACCGAAATGCTAAGTGGCGCAATTAAAGTCTTTTATTTATAGTTAGTACAAACGTCAAGTGGTTCAAAATAACCAGATACATTTTTTCAAGTATACAAAACATACATTTATTTGTATACTTCTACTTCATTTGTTTCCCAAAACAAAATGTACGGCTTGTAACGTCATCTCAGATACCGGTGGTCGCATCCGCTGTATAAAATTATAAAACTTTTTAGTCTTATAATTTTTTATTATAGTTTAAGTCCATTATCTAAGATTACTATGAAGAAATTTCTACTATGACTTATGTACTTTAGCCACATTAAAAACCTGTAAAAACAAGACTGAAAGATGAGGGGAATTGTGTTCGTATATGAGTCCTTGGGTTTGATATTCACTTTTAAAGAAATATACATTATGATAAGCTTTAACTGCATATAAAATAATGCAAGTCTTTCATAATTGGTGTAATTATCATATTGGTACATTTCTACATGCTGAAAAAGTGACAGAATTCTACATTTGAACACTACATTTGGTTTCAAAGACCTACGGTATTTGCAGGTGATTTCAAATTGTGAAGATATGAAAGCGAAACGTACTCAGTTTAACTTTTTTCGTAATGTGTGTTTGTGTTGTAACATGTATTCTTCATGTTGTTCTTTTCATTTTTGAAAATGTGTGTTTGTGTTGTGTTCAGTATTGTTGTTTGTTGCTTCAATAAAAATATATATATATATATAAAAAAAAACAGCTTCCTGGGCACTGACCACCGTCACAATGTTCTTTAGTGGTGGTCCCCCTTGTTTACACCATCTGTTGATTTACAGTAGAAAAGCAGCAAGAATGGTACTTTTAACAACTGTTTAGGCTGCTACAGAGTAGTACTTTGTACAGGTGAAGAGGTGAGTTCAAGGTGAATCCAAGTGCGGAGCAGGAAGCAAAGACATAGGAACAGACTTGCGGGTCAAGACTGAGACCGTAACATCAAGAGCAGATCTGCAGAACTTAGCGAACAGACAGCAAACAAGACTCTGCGCATTGAAGTGAGGATTGAAATCACAGGAGAATACAGAAATTCAATCCAATTAATTTTCATAGGGTGCTCTTCTCACGAGAGTGAGAGAAAGTTGCTGGCAATGGTCCAGCATTACAGGCTGTGGTAAGAAACAGTTATAGTTCACTATTAGGACAAGCCAGCTGGCAGCTGAGGAGAAGAAAACAACAAACTCCCACTGAAAAGAAAAGGAAAGAATGGACACATCTCTGGGGGTTCAAGTACTAGTGGCTGCCCACCCCTCCAGGACATTCTCATGTGTTGACAAGAGATGTGCGTGTAAAGTCTAGTACAAAAAGACACGAACAACTGTCAAGACTGAGCTGTGTCTATGGAAGCTAAGCGAAGGCAATGAAAACAGTGCAACCCTACTTCAATGCACTCCGTAACTGCGCATGGCGAAATCCATCATTTCCTGACATTTTGCTTGATGTGATTTACTGATTGCTCAGTCAGCTGTGAACTGAAAAGGTGAATCTTGTGAAACCATGTCCAAAGCTGTGAAATGTGAGGGTGAGTGTGGAACTCCAGTGAACCGTGAGAATAATGGTGTCTTTGAGGATTGTAAAGGACTAGGCTGACAAAGCCGGTAGTGACAAGCGATTGCGTTTTTGCTGTCTCTTTCTCAGCCAAGACCACCCCCAGATCTGGGGGCACCACCCCAATAGCACCGCCTTTGGCTGTGAAAGAGCCATGCCATACCATGGGGTTGCATGAGTGCTGTTTCAGAAAACTCTTTTCTCTTAACCAAACAAATTGAATGTTTTTTTCCCAAGGATCATACAGCAGACATGACTTTAATTCGGATACAGAATTTTTCTTTAATCCGCATTCATCAACTGACATTTAGCATGGACAATAATTTAGTTAAATGATGTGGAAGACTGCAGGCAGTTTGTGAATTAAAAGAATTTTAATGCGCTACAAATCCCTCTTGGGTTGGTACCTTCAGCGGACCTAAGATGGTTTCATACCCGGATATGTCGATGTGTGAGTCTCCCCAACCGCGATCCCACAGCTGGTGAGGTGGATCCTAAATGAATGGCAGCAGCAAATTCAGTTTTTTGAGGCACAGAGGTTCCAGTGCAAAATTAAGTCTCAACTGAGACATTGAAAACATTGTGAATTTGGTAAATATTTCCTGAGATTTTAATCAGCTTCTTCAAGAAATGTAATACCTATATCATGAAAATGGCCAGATTTGCAAAATTTTGGCTTTTATAGAGGATTTTGCTCAAGAGCAGGATTGTTGCTGTTAATTGCTCAGCTATATTTAATAGATAGTGAAGAAATCAAGTTGTCTATGTAAATATTTTCTATAGACTGCAAAAAAAAAATGTATTTCCAACTATGCAAGGAAGGAGGAACACATTGCTGGTTCTTTGTGCTCATCAAAGTCAGTGTCAACCTCATGTTAAATCCAGAACCTCCGCTTGACAGAACAGTTTTGATGGGTTAGACATCGACTATGAATCTAAACTCTGATGAGAAAAAAAAATTCCATACAGAACAATAAACTGAAAATGGTTACTGCAAAAGTACAGCAAAATGTCATGTCGTCAGACTATATGAAGCAGGAACAGTTTAGTGAAATTTGCCGCATTTTTTTCACACCATGGCATCACCTGGACAACACAGGGCAGCTGCCAGCTGTATCCATGGCAACGTAACTCATGGGCTGCAACACAGAAATATACACATGCCCAGTAATTCCTCATCCAGGAACAAGACCCCCTGGCGCCTTTATTGTGTCCAACCTCTCCTGTTCAAGGGCTATAAATGTGAATGTGAATGGGTTTGAGGGTCGCAAGCGACAATGATATACAGAATCTAAAATGCTTACACTGATTTTTTTTCATATTTTTTAGGTGGAGGGTGTATTCAAACATGTGTCCAGATGTATCGTCATGTGATAATACAGAATTTATGTCACTTGTAACAGGGACTGCATGCAGTATGGTAATAATTTTACAAATGTTCTTGTAGACTGGATTACGTTTGATGCCCCTTCCAACCTACAGGGACAGATGATCATCCCAGTAGAGCGAGGCCAGGTATCTGTGGACCAAAGAGGGTCATGTAATTTTGGTAAGATTACATGCAGCCTTGATTTATGGAATGACAGCTAGCAAATGATAATCTGTGGACCTTTATACTTATTGATTCATTTTAGCAATCTGTAACTGTCTATTTTCTAATCCATCAGTATTATAGTCTGCACCTTAAAGCAATTAAAAACTGCTTAGGAAAAGGTTGGTCTAATGCATGTCTAAAAAAATGTTAAATTCCATAAGGCACTCATGTACAGAATTGCAATGTTTTTTCTCCTCTGACTCTAAAACCAGTACAGAACAGGAAGAAATGAGAAATAGCCGTGATGTATACTTAAAATATAATGTTACATCTGTACAGGGATGTGGTGGAACAGTGGGTTTGGCCAGTGCCCCCCAGGTAGTGAGTCTAGGGTTCAAGCCCTGCTTGGGATACCTTGTGCAGGGATGGCATCCTGTCCATGGTACATCCCCACCCTGTGCCTCTGGGAGGGCCTCCAGCTTGCTGCAACCCCACTCAGGAAAAGCGGTTGGTGACATTTGTTGTTCAATTCATAAGGTGCTCAAGTTAAGAGCTCAACAATATTTCTTATTAAAACATAAGAGAAAAAGAGAACTCGGTCTTTGACAGGTAGCATAACATGATATTTCACAGAAAGTGTGACAATATTGACTGCTGTTTCATCACTGAAAAAAAATACGTTTGTTGGATTTACTCAAATGAACTATGGACATCATTGCTTCCACATAATTAGTATGGATTCACAGTATCCTACACGTTCACATGGTTTCAATATAATAATTTTAATCAGATCTATTTTAATAAAGTGTACATGCTCTAATTAAGTTATCCTAACATAATTCAGTCATGTAGACTTAACATCAGTCTTTTATATTCAGATACATGTTTGAATCATGTTATTTTTATGTAATCTAATCATGTCATCTTTACATCATTATGTTTGTTCAGTTTTAATAGTTTATTTTGTTACTCAATATGTTCAATTTTATCTTCAATAAAACAGCTTTAGATTCAAAGGCTTTATTTCATTAAGTGATCCACCTGTCCTTTAATAGCAATATGAACAATACTCTTAAATGCACTGAACTTAGAAATACAGAGATTAGCTCTTAAATGATCATCCATCCATCCATCCATCTTCCTCCGCTTTTATCCGGGGCCGGGTCGCGGGGGCAGCAGTCCGAGCAGAGTACTCCAGACCTCCCTCTCCCCGCACACCTCCTCCAGTTCCTCTGGGGGAACCCCAAGGCGTTCCCAGGCCAGCCGGGAGACATAGTCTCTCCAACGTGTCCTGGGTCTGCCCCGAGGCCTCCTCCCAGTGGGACAAGCCCGGAGCACCTCCCCAGGGAGGCGTCCAGGAGGCATCCGGAACAGATGCCCGAGCCACCTCAACTGGCTCCTCTCGATGCGGAGGAGCAGCGGCTCTACTCCGAGCTCCTCCCGGGTGACTGAGCTCCTCACCCTAGCCCTAAGGGTGCGCCCAGCCACTCTGCGGAGGAAACTCATTTCTGCCGCTTGTATCCGCGATCTCATTCTTTCGGTCATGATCCAGAGTTCATGACCATAGGTGAGGGTAGGAACGTAGATCGACCGGTAAATTGAGAGCTTCGCCTTACGACTCAGCTCCCTCTTCACCACAACAGACCGGTACAATGACCGCATTACTGCAGACGCCGCACCGATCCGTCTGTCGACCTGCCGCTCCATTTTTCCCTCACTCGTGAACAAGACCCCAAGATACTTAAACTCCTCCACTTGAGGGAGCAACTCCCCCCTAACCCGGAGGGAGCAATCCACCTTTTTCCGACTGAGAACCATGGCCTCGGATTTGGAGGTGCTGATTCTCATCCCCGCCGCTTCGCACTCGGCTGCAAACCTCCCCAGTGCACGCTGCAAGTCTTGACTTGATGAAGCCAACAGGACCACATCGTCCGCAAAAAGCAGAGACGAGATCTCGCGGCCACCAAAACAGACACCCTCCGTTCCCTGACTGCGCCTATAAATTCTGTCCATAAAAATAATGAACAGAATCGGTGACAAAGGGCAGCCCTGGCGGAGTCCAACATGCACCGGGAACAGGTCTGACTTACTGCCGGCAATGCGAACCAAGCTCCTGCTCCGGTCATACAGGGAACGAACAGCCCGTAGCAACGAGCCCCGAACCCCATAATCCCGAAGCACCCCCCACAGGATGCCACGAGGGACACGGTCGAATGCCTTCTCCAGGTCCACAAAACACATATGGACTGGTTGGGCAAACTCCCACGAACCCTCCAACACCCTAGTGAGGGTATAGAGCTGGTCCAGTGTTCCACGGCCAGGGCGAAAACCGCATTGCTCCTCCTGAATCCGAGGTTCGACTATCGGTCGGATTCTCCTTTCCAGTACCCTGGCATAGACTTTCCCAGGGAGGCTAAGGAGTGTGATCCCCCTGTAGTTGGAACACAATCTCCGGTCCCCCTTCTTAAAAAGAGGGACCACCACCCCGGTCTGCCAGTCCAGAGGCACCGTTCCCGAACTCCACGCGATGCTGCAGAGGCGTGTCAGCCAAGACAGCCCCACAACATCCAGAGACTTGAGAAACTCGGGGCGGATCTCATCCACCCCCGGAGCCTTGCCACCGAGGAGTTTTTTGACTACCTCAGCAACTTCAGCCAGGGTAATGGACGAGTCCCCCTCCGAGTCCCCAGCCTCAGCTTCCTCTACGGAAGGCGTGTCGGAGGGATTGAGGAGATCCTCAAAGTACTCCTTCCACCGCCCGAGAACATCCTCAGCTGAGGTCAGCAGCGCACCACTTCCACTGTAAACAGTGTTCGTGGAACACCGCTTCCCCCCTCTGAGTCGCCGGACGGTTTGCCAGAATCTCTTTGAGGCCGACCGAAAGTCTTCCTCCATGGCCTCACCGAACTCCTCCCAAGCCCGAGTTTTTGCCGCGGCGACTGCCAGAGCCGCGCTCCGTTTGGCCCGTCGGTACCCGTCAGCTGCTTCAGGAGTCCCATGAGCCAGCCAGGCCCGATAGAACTCCTTCTTCAGCTTGACGGCATCCCTTACTTCCGGTGTCCACCACCGTGTTCGGGGATTGCCGCCGCGACAGGCACCGGAGACCTTATGGCCGCAGCTCCGAACAGCCGCACCGACAATGGAGGAGCGGAACATAGTCCATTCAGACTCAATGTCCCCCACCTCCCTCGGGACCTGGTTGAAGCTCTGTCGGAGGTGGGAGTTGAAGACCTCTCTGACAGGGGCCTCCGCCAAACGTTCCCAACAGACCCTCACTATGCGTTTGGGCCTGCCAGGTCTGTCCAGCTTTTTCCCCCGCCATCGAATCCAACTCACCACCAGGTGGTGATCAGTTGACAGCTCAGCCCCTCTCTTCACCCGAGTGTCCAAGACATATGGCCGAAGGTCAGAAGAAACGACTACAAAGTCGATCATCGACCTCCGACCTAGGGTGTCCTGGTGCCAAGTGCACTGGTGGACACCCTTATGCATGAACATGGTGTTCGTTATGGATAAACCGCGACTAGCACAGAAATCCAATAACAACTCACCGCTCTGGTTCAGATCAGGGAGGCCGTTCCTCCCAATCACGCCCCTCCAGGTATCACTGTCGCTGCCCACGTGGGCGTTAAAGTCCCCCAGTAGAACGACAGAGTCCCCAGTGGGAGCGCTTTCCAGCACGCCCCCCAGGGACTCTAAAAAGGCCGGGTACTCTACACTGCCGCTAGGCGCATAAGCACAAACGACAGTGAGAGACCGTTCCCTGACCCGAAGGCGTAGGGAGATGACCCTCTCATTCACCGGGGTAGACTCCAACACATGGCGGCTGAACTGGGGGGCTATTAATAAGCCCACACCAGCCCGCTGCCTCTCACCTTGGGCAACGCCAGAATAGTGGAGAGTCCACCCCCGGTCGAGTAGAGTGGTTCCAGAACCCAAGCTGTGAGTGGAAGTGAGCCCGACTATATCTAGACGGTATCTCTCAACTTCCCGCACCAGCTCAGGCTCCTTCCCCGCCAGTGAGGTGACATTCCAAGTCCCAAAAACCAGAGTTGGCGCCCGAGGTTTGGGTCGGCCGGGCACTCGGCCCCGACCACCGCCCAAATCACAACGCACCGGCCCCTTATGGTTTCTCCGGCAGGTGGTGAGCCCACCGAAGCTCTTAAATGATCATGCTTATCAAAACTTAGTTTAAATTACATCTCTTTGACAGGTCAATTGGAAACAGTGTGACTTAAAAGCAACTTGTATCTGAAAATATGTAAAATATGTGCTGATGTATACACACAACATTTTGTTAACAAGACCCTGGCATAAGCAACATAAGTTACACCTCACATTTCTGTATAAACATTAATCTGCATGTCTCTATAAACAAACAGAACATAACAGCACTAATAATTTTACTTAATAAAATAACTTTGTCCTCGCAGACTCTTCTATACTCTCTTTTTCAGTTCAGTTTCAGCAATACACTGACCCAACAAATATTATTCACATAGTCCCAACACAACTGGATTAAGTAAACATAGATGGATTGTACACTATGAAATTAAGTTGAGACCAAATGCAAAAGAATTGCGTTAACTAATTTTAATTAAGTAAATTGAACAAGCAGTAAAAATCATGTTGAGTGAACACCATCTGTTAGAAGTCTAAATAGACTGGAACATTTTATTGCAGCGTAATCATATCACTTTTTGATGACTGTTGAGTTTCACTCGGACTTTATGCAATATAATCATGTTCTCATCTTAAACATACATGTATCAAGTTGATTGTAAATGTATTGCTTTAGTATTTTCAGTAGAGCTACTTTCCATTTTTTCAGTGATGGTCAAACTAGAGAACACTGGGCCAGTACATTTGCATTAATTGACTAGAAAGTCCAATACTTTCCACTCCAGAGACCTCAGTGTTGCTGTGCTGGAGACTGGAGAACCCAGGAATACTTAGAAGTATACGCCATACAAATAATTTGGCGTCCCGTCCTGGGTGTGTCCCCTCCCCCTCCGGCCTTACGCCCTGAGTTGCCGGGTAGGCTCCGGTTCCCCGCGACCCCATACGGGACAAGCGGTTCAGAAAGTGTGTGTGTGTGTGTATTATCATTAAAATTACCTTTTTATTTGTTATTTACTTTTTTGTTTTTCTGGAAGTGATTTTAAAATTTGTCATATAAAGACAGCGGGAGGGAATCCACAAGTAATTGTTTTGTGTTAAAATGCACACTTAGATCTAATATTAGAACTAATTGACTGATCTTACAGTAATAAACTGATCTTAGAACTAATCAGCCTGTTGTTTAGGTTGTCCATTTTCTTGCCCCAGCTTTTGGAGTTCTTTGTTGGATTTAAATATCCACAAATTAAAGGTCATGAACTTCCAGGATCTGACCTGAATGGGTCTGGATGCACTTTGAAGACATCAACCATGAGTTTGATAGTTTTCTCAAAAAACCTCCGAAATGAGCCAATACAAGTTGACTTAATCCAAATCAAAATGAAATTAATAATATTAATATAACCTTTCTTTACCACACTCATCCTGAAATCTATTCTGCCTTTTTTTGTGTTTCCAAGAACCTTTGCAGTCTTTCTGATTGACATATTATTTTTATACCAGTTTAAAGAGTCTGACCAAGTGATATAGCACTTCTGCGTTAAAATGACATTATATATCATTATGATTATTCAAGTAGCTAAATTATTTCTATGATTATAGCATTATAAAAATGTATATTAAATTAATATGAGCTTGTTAAATAGATACAAGCCAGTGAAGGGGAGCAGAGTATTCTCATTTGTCAGTGCCAGAATAGAGCGTTTTTATATCTGTTCTTACTGTTTCTGTTTCCATGGTTTGAGTCTCCATAGTGATGGTTCATTTGTCACTCTCAGTCCATAAAAAATTCCAGTATGACGAAACCTTGAAAATTCATTGAACCTGAAACGTACAGCAATATTGTTAAAGATAATTTTTTACACAGCTGAATGGTTGTTACTAGAATAATTTGATATTATGTACCTTCCTCAAGGATCCTACAGCAGGGCATCTCAGGGACCTTTAACTGGCACTTTTTATATTATAAATAGGTGTCGTGAACCACAACATTATGTACTTAGTATGAAAAAAAACTTTCCTTAAGATAATGGCTAATATACAATGGTGGGGTATCATCAACAAGGGGACAATGGAAAGAGAAGGCAGCTTTGGCATTTTAAACTTGCTTCAGATTTTATTTTCATTAGAAAACATAAAAGAATGCATGAATTGTCTAATATTTAACATTTTTTCCTTTTTTTGCTATTTTATTTTCAAGTTGCCATGTAAGTACAAATCTATCTAAGGAAGATTCCTACAGAATGATTTCATTATGGTTCTGAAAGTGACAAACAAAAAATATGCTTATTTTCACACAATGGACGGCAGTTTTCTGGCAGTAATGAATCCTGTCGCTTCTTCAGAGAAAATCTTCACTTTTACAGTGAGTTGTATAAAACCGCTTCCAAAAAATGAATATATTGGCTGTATTTTCAAAAGCATTGTTAAGGTGACACAATTCAGAGATGCAGGAATAAGACGGCCAAGTGAGATCCAACCAGTACCATATGCATTATTTAGACCACGCAGATTTAAAAGAAAAAAATAAATGTAAATATGAAAATAATGCAAATATTCCACAGAATGGGAAAATGATGTACAGTGTGAGCCAACTGTTCTGTGTGTTTTTTTTCTCCCTTCTTGTCTTCGTCTGTTAGCGGGGCTGTGCAGGTTGGACTCCATGTCAACAGACACAGTGGTGGTTTTACTCAGGAGCTACAGAAGAGACCTCTGTTTCGGACGTTGACGCCTCTGAGCCATCATCCATTTTCTTGCTAAACGTCTGATAGATGCAGGAACGGAACTGGTGGGAAAAGAAGGGGAAAAAAACAGCAAAATTATTTTTTAAATAGAGTATATTCATGAGTCCGAACGTCATGATGCACACGTGGAAAAGATTTTACAGCACCTGATGGGCAGATAACTCCTCAGGAAGCATTCCCACCTGTCGGCTCATAAATACGTAGATAGTGGGGTTAGAAATGGTGGCGCCCTTGGCAAACTAGCCAAGCATGGCTGTAGCCAGCGGGTGGAAGGCATAGCCGGGGTTGACTGCAGCGAAGCAGGCAAAGAATGTATACAGTCCCCAGCAGACACAAAAAGCGATGATCATGACCACCACCATCGTTCGCACAGCAGGCGAGGACAAGCGTGAGCATGTAGGACCTGCTCGATGCTGAACTTTGCCTTCATGATCACGCTCCTGATGTCTTGGTACCTGTGATCTGCTTAATCTACGAGGTCTTTGTCTACTGTGAACAACATACCGACCAGCTGATCGAATGCTCCGGGCCCCTCTTTCAGAAGTGGGACTACTGTCTTCACAAAGGTCTGCTCTGTCTCTTTTGCTGACCATGTAGTTATTCTGCAAAGCAACATTTAGCAGTGAGACATTGCTAAAGACATGCAAACATGTGCCCGATATTGAATGTACATATATGCTTTTATCAGGTGAAGAACATATTGAACTGTCCATATGCAGATGAGGGTTAAATACTCTCCAACTGATCACATACTTACTAAGCTCCACTGTCTGTAAGAGTGATAAAAAATGATTAAGGCACTTACTGGCTGTCCACACAGGTTGGTTTTGGTGGAGACTCTGAGAAGCGTTCCTCATCAAACGGAACTTTATCGCCGTCTTTGAAGGCTTCGCTGAACAACATGACTGTAAGAAGCCAGCTGGATGTGAGGTTGCCTTGGTAGTTGTTCTGAAGAAGATCCTGCACTGCATGGAGATGTTGAATAGCAACTCTAACACCTCATATTCTGATGCAGCAACAGGCACTACTAGGCGAACAATTGCTGACTTCTTGTTAAAAGGTTTGGGAAGCCTTGCACTCTCTGAATTTGGTATTACAAAAGAGTTGTGTGGACCAGAACATGTGGTGAATACAGGTGGGATGAGTGTCTGAAATGGTGGATGAGAACGGAAGACAAACAGCAAACCAGGGAAGTTGCACACTAGCTAAGAAGGGAATAATTTGCTTTCAGTGCAATTTATTTTCATAGAGCACTGGACATACAGAGAGTGATAGAACAGAGGGACATGGTACAATGCAGATATCCATTCATAGATATAGTGCTGCTTGAAAGTAAGCCTTAATAAGTTATTCTTG
Organism: Scleropages formosus; assembly: GCF_900964775.1. Lineage (NCBI taxonomy): Eukaryota > Metazoa > Chordata > Actinopteri > Osteoglossiformes > Osteoglossidae > Scleropages > Scleropages formosus. The sequence continues at coordinate 18,976,799 of NC_041810.1, forward strand.
AGTAAACTGTTCATTAATTAGGTCATATAACAATTATCTGAACTACAAATATGGTCTGACAATTTTCAGCTTTTCAACATTACAATTTCATCATCTGACTTACACATACACTTATTCTGTTCTCAAAAGAAAAATTGCAGCAACAATGAATAGTTAAATACACATATGAAACCTCAAATTATTCTAACAGCTCAAAAAGATTGGGGGTTATGCCTGTGTCAAGTCCTCCACTGCCCAGCTGAAATTCTTACCATTCAGCAGTGCATCTTCTGTACTTGTCTATATACAACCAAGCAGAACTGTTGCTCAGCAAGAGCACTTAGTTGCAGAAAAATAAAACTGAAGATAGCCACCCCAGCAATGGCAGAAAAACAAAGACCTATAAAAGCACAAAGTGGTAAAACAAAAGGAAAAGCAGGGGGGCAAAAGGATTAGCAAAGTGGTATTACACGATGCAAAAGGCAAAATGAAAAAACAAGAAGCAAATAAGTACAAATTTAATTTTACTGAGTATTTTATTCATATACTGATTATTTTATGTATTATCTTGCTGTTTTATACATTACTTTATTATTTGATGTATTACTTTCCCAATTCAGTTTTTCATTTTCAATTTGTTTTAATGATTACTATCTTGGTTATAACATGGCGCTCAATGTCCACTAAAAAAACAAAAACACATACAACAAGTTTTTAAAAAAAGTAATTTTTATTCAGAATTCCATCATACTTACATGACAGAACAGATAAGTGAAAGGGGGTGGAAATATAGGTCGGCTACAAGGCAGTTCAGGGTATGGAAATGGAGCAGAATAGAAAACAAGGAAAGTAGGGAAGGAACCTGAGAGTCAACACAGACAGCAGGACTCGGCTTGAATACCTCCAAGCAACCCAAACAAGATAAAAGAAAGACATGGGAGGACTACACAGTGATGTGGAGGGTGATGGGGCAGTGGTCGCTGCCCATCACTTTGTTGCGGATCTTGCTGTCGCACAGTGACGGCAGCAGCCTGCGAGAGATCACAAAGTAGTCAAGACGCCAGCCCACATTCTTTGCACGGGCATTCATCATGTAGGTCCAGAAGGTGTAGGCGTTGGCCTGCTCAGGGTACAGCTCCCTGAAGCTGTCGACAAAGCCAGCGGCAAGCAGCTGGGTGAAACCCTCGCGTTCCTCGGCTGTGAAGCCAGCATTCTTGCGGTTGCCCTTGGGGTTCTTGATGTCGATCTCGTGATGGGCTACGTTCAGGTCGCCACACAGTACCAAGGGTTTCTTCTGGTCCAGCTCGCTCAGGTAGGCTCGGAAGTCGACGTCCCAGGTCTTGCGGTAGTCGAGACGAACTAGTCCTCTGCCTGCATTGGGCACGTAGGCCGTGACAAGGAAGAAGCTGGGGAATTCTGCAGTGATGACACGCCCTTCCTTGTCATGCTCCTCTTTTCCTGGAAAAGGGAAGGTGGACAGAGTGCACACTGATGACGCGATTCATGGAAAATTGGTAAATGCTGAGAGACAAGCACTATTGTCCACAGGGATCAAGGCTCTCCCTTCGCATACAGATTTTTCACCAGTGTTGACCCACGTGATCAACTCAAATCATTCATAAGTTTTTTTTAACAATCTCCCTCTGTCCCTCAGAGCTGCTGAATCCCTCTCAACATTGAAGGAAAGTCTCGGAGCACATCTTTTTCGTACTCACATCTCTCCTGATCTCTTACCCGTTCAACAACTTTGTAAATTATTAATTTATTTATTATTCATTTTTAAAAGAAATAACTGATGTCCTGTCCTGGGTGTGTCCCCTCCCCCTCCAGCCTTATGCCCTGTGTTGCCAGGTTAGGCTCTGGCTCCCCGCAACCCCAAATGGGACAAGCGGTTCAGACAATGTATCAGAAATGTAAATCTGTATACCGATTCTACGAGCAGCTACTTGTGTAGCACTTATTTACTTGGGCAGCTCATGCACTTGTAAAAAGCATAAGAAAAAAACTTTTTCCAAATTTACTATATTTGGACAAACAAAACCAGTAGATGTTTTGCAAATAACTTTCCTGTTACAGCTAGATATGTGTTGATGTAACAAGTGAGGAAATTTGCCAACAAGTTCCAACAGACTCGGTTTGTAATCTGCTCCAACTGTTAATGAAATTTTGACTAAGGCAACTTTTACCCTGGCTAATTCCTCTGAATAATGCCTTTTACATTTACATTTATGCATTTAGCTGATGCTTTTCATCAAAGCAACGTACAATGTTAAGCTATTTACAATTATTTATCCATTTATACAGCTGGGTAGTTTTACTGTAGCAATTTGGGTACTACAACTGGAGGTGAGAATTGATCCTGATACCTTTGGGTGCAAAGGCAAAAGCTCTAATCACTATGCTACCAGCTGTCCAGTCCTTTTAGTAAAATATCTCCAGCCTAAAAGCCAGGAAAATGAACTTAGGATAGAAGCAAAAGTATGTTAGTGATGGATGGTGCACCGATGCCGTAGGTGATGTTGAGGGGCTTTGTCTTGCACAGCATGGCCACGCCGCTGTAGCCCTCTTTGCCCTCAGAGCCAGCCCAGTACTTGTGGGGGAACTCGGGCATGGAGGTGATATCCTGTGGGAGTGACTTCTCTGCACACTTGGTCTCCTGCAGGCAGATGACGTCTGGCAATTCCTCACGCACCCACTGCCAGGAAGAGAAAAATTAATATAAACTGGTCTGCAAAAATGAAAAAGAAAAGTACCTGTAATCACATAAAGCTTATCTATCTGATATCGCAATTCTCAGATTATTCACTTATCCCCGTAAACTGACCCTAATTCGTTCCTGAAAACCGACAATGTTGAATTGCATAAGAAAATTACTTATTCCATTGTTTCTTATGGGGAAAGATTCCAATTCATTTCAAGACCAGCCCAAGTTCAGCCAAAAATTACCCTAAATAAGAAAGTCAAAATAATATCTAAAATGTAAATATCATAAGGAGAAAGCTGTGTAATGCTAAATTTTATGCAGTTATTTTTTTGGTTTGTTCCCAGAAAAATAATAAAAAAAGCATTTCATTCATTTTTTTAAAATCATCCCAACTCCCCCACTAAGCGCTTTTCATTCACACGCATGCTCAAGAAGCTATTCGAAATTGCATGCATGCATGGTTGTGGAAGCAAGCATGGGCCTGTGTATAAAATCTTATCCACCATTCTACATTTGACATGAATTTTGTTTGCATTTCAATATACTTTATACTAAACTTTATTCTTCTATTTTATAAATAAAGAAATTGGTTAAATATTTATTTTATTGTCACTGTTTAATCTTCTTAGCCACTAGCCACTTCATTGCTGTTGATGATGATGGTGTCATAATGGAGCACTCATTCTGGGTCAATAGGGAAAGAACAGGCATGAAAATATCAAAGTGTCTTCCCATAATGCACTGCATTTCACGGTCTCTGACACAGCTGCTTTGAGTAATTTTTAAATGTGGTCTCAGTTCATTGAACCGGATCCAATGTCACACACATAGACAGAATATCGCAGACCGCATAAATTAAATTCTGAACCAGCTGATAATAAGTAGTACAGACATCCCTCAGCTTATGCAAATAGACCATTCTTCAACACCTTATGTAAGTCAAAAGTTACGTATATCAGATTCCCCCTCCTCCCCCACCATTCAATGTAATATTAACAATTTTTCCATCTCAATTTTTGCACCTTGACATTTCTTCGTCATTATTGTTGTTTTCATGCTAGCTGTTCCTTTCACGTGCTCCTTTATACGTGCAGCATCCTTCACTATCGTATTCACAGTCGATAGGGCTAAACCTGGTTCCCGTGCTATAGACGATAATCTTTGTCCATCTTCATACTTCATTATTATTTTCAATTTCATTCCCAAATTGATTGCTGTACCCTTGCAAAACGGTTGTTGTTGTCCTTCAAGTGTACATTTATCACCAGGCATTGTGAATAATGGGTAAAAAATATGCGAAAAAAGCTGTACACTAAGGAGAGGAGATGCGTTCAAGGTTCAAAACACGCGGGAACTGAGAAGATGCAGCTTCCTGCCTTGTCTGGCTACGCCGACTTAAGCTTAATGTATTTCAGATAATTTGCGTAAGTGCTGTCCATAAATAATGTGTATGCTGAGAATTTACATAAATCCGGATTTATGAAAGTCATATTTACGTAAGTAGAGGGGTGTCTGTATTACTCTTGGATTGGATACGTGAAAACCGGACATCAAGAGACAAAATAAGGGGAAATGAGCGTACACCGATTGTACTGAGGCCTCCTCCTCATTAGAGTCGAGTCATGAAGTAGATCAAGAACAAGACCTGTAAAGAGAACTTTGCTCCTTCCCCCAGCACTCACATCCAATCCCTTCTTCTTAACCCAGGCCCGCAGCCCATCCACGTTCCATGAAGTGATCTTCATGTTAGCAGTGCGGCCATCTTTAGTACTCAGTTTGTCTGGAGGGTCTTCATAAAGAATGGGGGCCTCGGGTTCCTTCTCCTTCTTACCCTTTTTGGCAGGGGGGGCTGTGGAAGAGATCATTATGCAAAGGATTAACAAACAAATCAGACTTCAAACAAACTACTGGTGCCAAATGTGTAAATTGTAAATGTATAAATCAAGAAACAGGTGTATTCTGGTAAACAAGAGTGAGTCCTATTACTGAACAATTCTGGGGCATTATGGTGGAGGTGGCCACATGGGGAAGGACAGAGGCTCAGAACAGCAAACGCTACCCTTTCATTGAAAAGACCAACCAAAACAGAGGGAGTGTCCACTTTAACACTGAAAAACGCAGCTACAAAACTGTAAATAATTCCAACAAAAGAATGGAATGTTCTAATATTGTGAGCTTCTCCATTCTCTGTTAGTTTCTTTGCATCCTCTCAAGTCCTCAGACCAGCTACAGTAAATTCCTTCCCGCACTGGTCCCACAATGGCCAGCAGCTGGTCTTCACAGGGGGTGTGCCCCAGGAAGCTGTCAATCAAACAAAGCCCTGATCATCCCATGACATAGCTCCACCTCCCTCCACATCCCCCCGCATTACATTTAAATTGATTCATTTAGCAGACGCTTTTCTCCAAAGGGACGTACACCTCAGGAAAAATACAATTTGTGCATTACATTAAGAGAAAGAGACATGTGATTTTTAAGTAAACCTAGTTTGTTACTTTCCACTTGATGCACCGATGTTCATCTCTTGAGTAGATGCACAAAACGCAGGATAGAGGAATCCTGATCACCTTCCTACAAGTGGAAGTTTTTTTTTTTTTTTTTTTAGGTACACAAACATTTACATTACAACACAGTGAAAAACATTTCCATCACCTGCACTGTTGTCCTGCTCCCCATCTCCAGTGTCCTTCTTCTTTCCTCTCTTCGACATACCTGCTAACCCCCTGCGTACACACGCACCCTTCAGACACACAGCACGCACACACAGTGACACACACAACACTGGAACACAACGGTGCCTGGTCAGCTGAATATTCATGAACAAATGAATATTCTTTTTAAACAAGTTTACAACTGACATAAAAATGTCTTTCACATTAAAAAACTTTTAATACATTTATTATAATGAACTAAAATTTTAACTGTAAAATGAATGCATGTCAATTTTGTTTCACCAATTTTTGTAAGATTTGCAAAGGCTTAGGACTTATTATTATATTTTCAGAGTGGTCATTTTTGAGGGGTCGCCAATGATTAATAAATAAAACATTGTGACACATCAGACTCGTGCACAGAACTGGTACAGATAATTACAGTAACCTGTGACAACGTAGTGGAAATAATTTGATTTTGCTGCTGGAGTAGGTAAGCCTGAAAACTGAAAATAGTGCATTTTTAACTAAAAAAATGGGATGATGGACAGCCTGCGATGTAACATAACAAAATGGACTCTGAGGGTGGTGCACTGGCTCATGGCCGCTGTTCGCAGCAACTACTAGCCTGTCTGTGTCTAGTCTAGCTAGGGGCCACCAGATGCATTAGGGAAAACTCAACGGCTCAGCGATCGTCCGCACATGAGTATAACGCCGGTAAATACACAGCAAACAGTTAAGCCCTACTCAATCTTACCTTTCAGTTTCTCAGTTCAAATGAACAACAACCCTACCATGCACATGTCCACAAAACAAAGCACCCACAGGCACGTCTGAATCACAATAGAGTCCTGCTTCGGATTTAGGTGTCCTTGTATTTGCCTGACTTTATTTTTTTGTCTAAAACTATTAATGAATAATAATCAATTTAAACACCACTAAAACACCCTAATTACACACACTTACAAAACACTAGTGTGTTTTGTTAAATCACGATAAAAAGTAATCGGTTTCATTGAATTTTCCTGTTGGGAGTTATTTAAGACACATAAATATCTTACTGTACTCCCGCGAAGAGCCACACGGTGTATTGTTTCTATCCTTAGTACAATTAATCCCCGCCCAGCACCTTCTTTCACCAATGATACTACAGTTCTTCGTGAGCCCGAGTGCAGCGATTGGCTAAGAAAGAGAAGGGGCCGGACTATTGAAGACCAGCTTTTAATAGGCCAAAAATTGAAAGAATGTATATAGTTTATTAGTATAATAAACAAAGCAACGGTGCAAGAAGCAGTATAAAAAAAGAAAAATCTATAAAAAAGACAAATAGAATACTAATACAAAAATACAAAGACTTAAGTTTTAGGATGGTTTGTAAGCATGGAGATGGCATCGTGATTTTTATAAAGTTATATTGCCAAAGCAATAACTGAACAGTCATATACAAAAGATTTGGCATAATAATAATATCTGACTGAATGAAAAGGCAGTTATCCCAAACATCTTCATCTGAACAGACATGTAGGTGTCTTGGCCTGGTAGAAAGTGATGGGATACAGCAAACCCTGATGAAAGACACCTGAGTGAGGAAGACAGTCAACACTGAGCTAAGTTCAAAGAACAAGATGATTTTTATAAAATGCCTTGCACTACCACTCCTAGCTAAAAGCTTGGAAATAGTGGACTGGCTAATGTTTGAGATACAAAAGATGGATCCATCATCCAAAGGCTGACACTGAAGGAATATATATCAAGAGACAACTGGTAACACAGTGGTTAGAGTTGCCTTTGGATCCAAAGGTCACAGGTTTGAGTCCTACCTCTAGCTCTATAAATGGGTAAATAATTGCAGGTAGATTAACATTATGCAGTAGTGCAGTGGGTTTGGCCTGTGCCTGCTCTCTAGTGGGTTTGGAGTTCACGTCCTGCTTGGGGTGCCTTACGGTGGACTGGCGTCCCCTGAGTGTGTCCCCTCCCCCTCCAGCCTTGTGCCCTGTGTTGCCGGGTTAGGCTCTGGTTTGCCGTGACCCTGCTCGGGACAAGCGGTTTCAGTCAATGTGTGTGTTAACACTATAAGTTGCCATGGAGAAAAGCACCAGATACATGAATAAATGTAAGAGACAAAATGGTGGACAGAGAAATGTTGAGAAAGGGAAGCATTGAGAAAGCTAGTGCAACTCAAAAGATATATTAAGAAAGCAGAATTGCTGAAATGCAAACCGCTATGCGGATAGTTCTCCAGCAAATGTGATAAACCAGCAGTTTTGCGAAAACGCAACATATGGCCTTGTTATGCAGCTCCAGACTGAAAGGAGAGACAGAACGCAATCTTTGCAGCACAGGACTAGACACTGAGCACCAGGTACCACAAGAAGAACATTTTGAAGTCCAAGGTGGATAGCAAATGTAGAAAATGCCACTCAAAGGAGGAACATTTAAGTCACATAGTTACAAGCTGCTCTGCTCTTGCCCTTTTTGGACCTGGGGGTCCAAGTCACTGAAAATTACTTTGATCATAAGCCTGAAAAAGTCATCAACATTAGAGATATTATCATCACCTGGGACTTACCAATAGTCACAGATCACACAATAAGAAAGAGTTACAGAGTAACAATACACAGGAGAAGAGGTGCCCATCCATCAATATATACACAAACACTTTCTGACCCGCTTGTTCCATACGGGGTCGCAGGGAACCAGAGCCTAACCCGGCAACTCGGGGCGTAAGGCTGGAGGGGGAGGGGACACACCCAGGGGGGGACACCAGTCCATTGCAAGGCACCCCAAGCAGGACTTGAACCCCAGACCCACCAGAGAGCAGGACCCAGTCCAACCCACTGCACCACCACACCCCCCCATCAGTATACAGTACATTTAAATTTACATTTATTCATTTAGCAGACGCTTTACTCCAAAGCGACATACATCTCATAGAAAGTACAATTTGTGCATCACATTAGGAGAAAGAGACATAGCTGCAGATGTGTGATTCTTAAGTACAGTTAGTTTGTTTCCTTTACCATATGGACTGACGTTCATCATACAAGTAGCTGCATAAAACTTTACCAGAATATTGCCAATTCCTAATCACCTTCCTAGTAGTTTTTTTTTTTTTGGGATATAAATATTTATGCTACATTGCAGGAGTTTAGTGTGTTTCATCGGCACAACTAATTTTATACACATGCATTGCCAAAGCAAAGGTTGAACAATTTTATTAGCAGGAATATTTTGTTAAATAAATAAATAAATAAATAAAGAAATAAATAAATGGGAATAAGTTTTATAACCTCAAACTCTGATAGTAATAGTGTTTGTGTGCGTGTGTGGGTGGGTGGCTGTCTGAGCACAAAGTCTAAGAGCTCACTGTACACATAACTCACTTTTTCCCCGCACTTCATTACTGGAACTTACAGTTCCGAATACAGTACATTATGTATTTTTCTCTCAGTCCTTCAACATTTTCCTGCCAGTGACATCTGAAACACTGCTGACTCATATCCTACCAAATGTTGGAGGAAATTAACTCTGTTGTACGATCAATTTCTCCTAGTGATGAAAATTAGGAGTCTCCTGTAGGAAACCCTACACTGGGTTTACTTTGGGTTGTCCCACATTGTGTAACACCCTTCTAGAGTTATCCTCAGCTGAACTGAAGCCAGAGCTGTGGTGCTGAAACTAAACAAAGTGGCCTTTTTTTAACAATATAGATGCACATATTTAATGTTACTCCAGGTTATATGCTCAAAGAAAGAAATTATATATTAATAATACATAAAATATAAAATTAATAGTAATTATAAGTGAGCCTTAAAAAGTCAGAATAATTTAAAGGCACAGTCACACAATCCATTTATGCCGTACGTGTAGAAGACATGCATGTAAGATCCTACGTCAGCTGAAGTTTCCGTTCAACGGGTGTAGTGCGGGTTACCTAATACTTGACCTGTGCACAGAAATTGTTCTCTTCGTATTTCAGCATTGCTTCATAGTTCATGTTAGGTGATTGAACAGAATCGTACAAGGCACAAAACAACCTTTTCTCTCAAGCAGTGTCCTTATTAAACTTTGAAGTATACATCATAATTCATATCCACAGGTGAATGGACCTTAAGATTGTACTCCTTAATTAACAAAATATAGCCAAGACTTTGCACTGGTAACATACTATGTGCCTTAAAGTAATATATTTATTAAAGTCCCATCTATTACACTTATTTATATTTAGTCCCACTACTATTTCCAGCACTGTGTTCATATTCCTTAGAAACACACATTTCCACAGTTCCTTGTAAGCAGTTGTACTGTTTGTACATTTTATTATTTTTTCTTCAGGCCTTGTTTCTTTAATGCTGTTTTGTTATGTGAAATTTGTCTGTATGATGATCCACCATGTCCAATTCCTTGTACATGCAAATGTACTTAGCCACAAAAGTACTACGCTATTTATTACAATACATATTACTTGTTGCTTGACAAAAGATATAGAAGACATACAGTATTTTCATTAAGAGTTTAAATGAGCACAAAGAATCAATCACATCTAGAGTAACTGATGGCCCTGTAGAGAAAATTTCTTACCCTTAAATATTGAAAAGGTTCTTTGTAAACTTTGTCAGCCCTAAATGTAGTCTGACATTGTTCTGTGTCAGCTATAGCGTAATCTTAATTTTATGTTACACTGTCTTAAATATGTGTGTGGCCATGTATGTGTGTTGTGATGGTGTGGTATCCTGTTCAGGGTGTTTCCTGCCTTGCGTCCTGTGTTTGTCAGGATCCACTCCAGATCTCTGTGACTCTGTAGTGGTAAAAGATTTGTGAAAATGCAGGGATGAACTGGGTAAGTGGATGTATATCTTAAATATCTTACTATACACACATAATGGGTAGCTGCTTATCCTAAGACAGGTTCATGGAGGTCCAGAGACTATCCTGGAAGCATACCCTGTACACCCTAGACTGGACACCTGTCTATTACAGGGTAGCCACACACACACATATATATGTATATACACTGTACATATATAAATATATATACACACACACACTCTATGGGCAATTTAGAGTTATCAATTAACCTGAATTGCACATCTCTTTTGACAGTGGGAGGAAACCCATGAGAACATGGGAAGAACATGCAAACTCCACACAGACTGAATGGGGACCGACCCCACAGCCTGGGGTCTGTGATACGCTTGAGCTTCACCGCGCCGCCCCATCTAAATCTCCATGTACGTATATATGCAGTGTGATTGAAAACTGTGATCATATGTTCAGGTCTTAAGTCGTTTTCATCAGCTATCTGGAACCATACATCAGTCTCACAGTTTTTTTTTCTTAAAAATTGTGTACTGAGTAGGCTTTAATACTTTTTATTATAATGATTAACTGGAAATGCAAAGGGTTATATTTTAAATATTGAGATCTGAAATTAACTGAATGACCTGTCAAAGAGGAAATTATTGTGAAATGTTCCCAGAAGCAGTTTTGTAATCAATTACTTCAATTACTCACATCAGTCTTGACAGTATAAATTCGAAAACAGAAACCATTCAAACATATAACAACTGGAAGAGTTACACTGAGAACCTGAAGTCAGAAGCTCAAAATGAACTCTTTTCTTTTTCTCACATTTTCAGGGGTCTGGTAAGAATTTATTTTTGCTTTTTTTCTGGTTTAGTCTGTAATATAGGTGTCACCATTGTTAAAAACGAAGTCAATAAAAATAGTTTTCATCTCAAAAAAAGTTGAGGCAATATAAACTTACAGAGTTTTATTGAACAATCTGTTATTTCTCATGTACTTGCAAAGCAGTTTCCAGAATGCAACACCAAACCTTTTGATGCATGATTAAATCTCTACGTTCTTCTGGAAGTCATTCCTAATTATAAAGTTTTGTGTAAATATGTAACTATTTGAGTTTTATTTACTGTTTACCTTAACATCCTTTTTTAATGTTTTCTGAAGCTATTCTCTTGTTGACTCAGCCCATGTAAAGTGGACACCAGGGCAGGGTAAGTGAAACCCTCTAAAAACATCTACATGTACTGTTATACAACTTATATTTTAATTTAACAAATAAAGTAACAAAATAATTTAATATATTTTATTTCTTCTCAAATTTTCAGTGTAAGAATTGTCTTATACTGCTTTGAAGCTATATTAGTACGCATTTCTATTTTCATGACATTCACGTATGTTGGGGTTTATTATTTTCATTGCTAACATTTAAAATCTACTGTCTTCCAGATGTTGAAGACAGTTCCAGTTTTTATGAGGATCTCTGGAAGAGCAATATAGACATTGCGAATGCAACGCTCCAAACCAGATTCCTGCAGGCGATGCAGATGGGAAACCTTCCAGTAGAAAAATACACCATCTTTGGCATGCAGGATCTCTACTACATGATCAATGTCACAGCGATGCTGCGTGAAATGAGTGAGAAGAAGCCCATGCCAGAGGACATTAAACAATTTTTCAAAGGCCGATTTAACAGTTATGAGAAGTACTTGGCATACTTACTGAACGACTTTTCCTTAACGGTAAGTATTTTTACGTCTCTCCTCCTTCCCAAAGTTACTAAGTAAAGTTACTATGGACTGAGGGAGTTCCTAAGGCAAGCAAGAAGACACTGAAAATAAGCATAGACTAAAAGTAAACGAATAAATGAAATAAAACATAATGCACTTAAAATAAGGTGATGTTTGGTGGGAAAACTTTACCAAAAATAAAAAAGGGGCACTGGGTGGCAGCGTGACTGGAGGTGCCCCTTTGCACTTGGGTTTGAATCACACCTCCCGCTGTATTGCTCTTTGAACAAGTCCTAGAAATTACTCTAGTTCAGAAGTACCTAGCTGTGTAAACTGGAAAATAAGCTGCCTGACATAAATCGCTTTGGAGAGAAGTGTCAGCAAAATGAATGAACATAGATGTTATCCTAACATGTCTCCATTTCTCCTCTGTAGAACGAGTCTGTTATTGTTCCCCGCCCTGCAATGGCCAGCTACATTAATAATTACCACAGGGTGATGAAGAAATATGAGCCCATCTACTTTGTGGTTGCCCTACTGCCCTGTTCCAAGCTCTGGCCTTATTTGGCTGAAAATGTGAACATGACCGAGAACAACCCCTATTATTCATTCAAGAGGGACAATCAAGGAGGAAATCCAGCGAAACACTTCAAGGGTCTTCTTGATGGTTACCAGCACAAAATGAATAAGAAGACAGCGCACCAAATCTTTCGGCAACAAATGGAGCATGAAAAGAACTTCTTCCAGTCTTCCTACACTGAGAAGCCCATCCTTTTCTGAGCAATGCGACTAGACAGGGAAAAGATTGTTTTTAAGGATGTGCTAGTCAGGAAGATTTCTAATATATAGTTATTAAATTGGTCTTTTAAATTATTGCTAGTCACAATATAATAATTATCTTTGAAGTTACTACTTTTTACATGTCATCTGAATTTGTATATGTTAAATTATATTATACTGTTATTCATTCCTTAACATTATGCTGAATCCCTCTATGTTTTTTGTGCTGACTGCCTGAAAAATTAAATTAATAAATCAGTATGCAGGCATCTGAATGAGATGTAGATTTTTTTCATTGAAGACAGCAGGTGTGACTGACAGATTTTTAATTCAATTTGTTTGGTTACAAACAAAGTCTACAAAGCGAACAAAGGAACATAATCGGCTTCCGCCAAAATACACAACAGGTGATCCTTTAAAAACTAAATATACAGAAACCATGCTGTTAAGAACAGAGGTGCATCCTATATATGTACACACACACACACACACACACACACACGACTGTGTTCTCTACTTCCTGTAAAATATACAGCAGAGTTAAGGGTCCCTCATGCGACTATAGACCCGTCTATGGATTGTTCTCTGTAGCAGGATTGTTAAAGCATAGAAAATGGACCTCCAGAGACACATATCTGGGTATCTTCTCTGTCCCCATACATCTTACTTCTTTCTCTTTCCTCTTTTCTGCTTGTTATTCCCTCCTGCCCTTCACTTTCTGCGGTTCCCCATCTTCCTCTTTCTGTCAATGTGCCATCTGGACCACCACTGCCTTCCAGGCTTTGTCCTTGTCGAACTCAGCCAGGCTTCCATTTGGTGGATGTCGCTAGGAGAGCATCATGTAAAACAACAAATCAGTACAAGAATGCTGATCACAGGTTAAAAGAAAGCTCTATACCAGCTGCAAGTAGTATAATGATATGGTATGATGGTACTTTTAAAATGGTATGCTAAGAGTGTATTCTTTGACTTGCAACTGATGAACACTTGACTGGACCTTTATCATCATTTTCCCTACAAAGCAGCATATGAGGGGATGGATAAATTTTTGCAAACATTCTTATCATGTGAAGTAATTCAATGACAATTATAAAGGCAGCTTTACAGGTGTGTCAAGTTAAGTTGAATATCAGTTACAAACAGTGTTTATAATCAGCAGTGGGACCGGGACAATTGGACAGAAACTGAAGTGATAATCAGGACTTTATTAAGTGAGTCTCTGTAGAAGAGTGACCAATTCACCTGAAACACATATCTTTGGACTGTGGGAGGAAACCAGAGCAGCAGGAAGAAACCCAAGTTAACATGGAGAGAACATGCAAAGTCCATACAGATCCAAAGTCCAACAGGGATCAGTCTTATACCGATCATAGAGACCAGACACTGTGAGGCACAAGTGCTACCTGCTGTGCCACTGTGCTGCCCGAAAGCTTTCCAAAGTGTTTTTTTTTTTTTACCAGATCCTGCCTTTATGGATAAACGTATATGACTGTTCACTAGACTCCTCGGTAAAAAGGCTGGAAAAAGTATTTTTCGCAATAGTACTACCTCAAACAAATGCCCATTCTGAAATCCTGACAAATCTTTATATTTGTCATTTCATGCTACATTAACGCTGCCAGTCTGCATATGATCCAAAGACACTTACAGCGTACTCTGATTAACACAACACATCTGACACTTGTGCTCTCTTATTCCAGGCACATTTTCAGCAGCTGAGCTTTACAGAGATCACAGTCAGGGCTGCAGACATGGGAAGGTACAACTAATGGGATTATTACCAATGTACCGATATTGGCCCCAATTGCATACCTCGTAGTGTTGTGAGGGTATCTGTGGACCCTCGTCCCAGTCTTGTACCCCCTGATGGTACTGGATCTTATAGATGGCACAGTGCACCACAGTGGCCAAAGTCAGCACGGCTTGCAGTAGCAGTAACAGCATCAGGATCAGAAGGAGGACGTCATAAGATTGCTGCAGATACACACACACTTTTATTACTGTTAGTCATTGTCATACACCCATGCAGAATATGCTTTTTTACAAGGAAACTTATTATATGCCAACAAGTTCTGTTGTAGCTATAATTGTTTTTACATTTTATCTTTTCTGCCATGCTGAAATAAGTTTTTTTTTTTTTTAAAAAAAAGTCATTTATACAGCTGGGAAGTTTTTTTTACTGTAACAATTCTGGGTAATTACTTACCCAGAATTGCTACAGGGACACTACAGCAATGATTTACAATTCGAACCGGAGCCCCCCACCGAGTGCAAGGGGGCACCTACAGCCACACTGCCACCTGCTGCCCCTTTTTTATTTACAGTTTCTCCACCAAACATCAGCTCAGCTGTACATACTGACCACAGATGACATCTGGATAAGCAGAGCATGTGTTATGGTTTACTGGTGACCAGGAAACATGTTGTAGTGGAGAGGTTCACTGTGACAACACAGCTGTGTTATAACACCAGCTTGAGGAAGTGCAACAAGTCATTGCTACATGGGTTTGACTAAAATCACAGGACTATCCAGTTCTATTGCATAAAAGAGGAAATTTTCAGCACAAAAAGTTTTCCATCAGCCACCTTCTTGGGAATTTTTGGAGTACACCCAGTGATTTGGCTTCCACTAAGGAACAAGGTCAGCTAGAAGGGTGGAACAAGGACCAGGCTTTTGCTTTGGCCACTGACCTTGGCTGTGGGCACCTCATGCAGGAAGATGTGGACAAATCTCAGCACACTGCACGACAGGAAGCCTGAGGCAGAAAAGAGCAGCGGCGAAGTGACGCTGCTGATGGCGATCAAGACCTCCACCTGTGTGGGAGCAGACAGGGAAACTTCCATCGTACAGCCCAAAGCTTCCTTCAACTGTTGCTCAATGATCTTCTCAGGGGCCACAGGGCCATGTGAAAGGATCCAATTAATAGAAACCCTCAGCTAATGGGGTCAATTCACTGTCGAATCCCCCTGTTAGGAATGTTTCCATTATTAGGGGGTTCAATTGCTGTTATTTTTAATGGGGAAAAATAAATAGCTGTATTGGCTATGATATGTCATGTTCCATCAATAAAAGTTTGAAATGGGAAATAGGGAGGGAGAGAAGACGGTAGAGGGTGTTTGGGTTCTGGCTGGGTGAAAAAGATGCGGATGGCTTCTACAGAAGACCAGTTTAATGACAATCCATTTAAATCCATCGGGAACGACTTATACAGGTGGTCCTTGACTTACAATGGGGTTCTGTTTCAACAATCCTGTCGTAAGCTGACTTCGTTGCAAGTCAAAAAAAAAATCCTCTAACATTATACAAACAATCAGGATATATAAACAAACATGCATGGATACTGTGTTTCATAGGGCTTTGTTAAATTTTAATTTCACATATCACTTCCATTTCTAAATCTATTGCCTTTTGCTTTTTCTTTTCAGGTTATTGTAAATCAATAGCAATTGCTGATAGACATGCTGACTGTGTCATTAGGAAATATGGCATTTTGTGGTAGCACAGCTAGTTGATATAATCGAGATTCAAAAATAGTATAATGAGATCGTTGGGACGACTATCGAAGTCCGGGTCGTCGTAAGTCACATATGTTGTAGATCGAAGACCATCTGTATTGCCGCCCACTGAAGGAGTCCGATGGTGAAATATAGGTGATGCTGGGCAGACTCACCAGACACTTGTTGGGGTATTCTGCTGCTACGTGACTGGCAATGGCACTGGGGAAACACTTGTGGACACACAGTGACACAGTCAGACAAGTGCAAAAAGCCATATATTAAGTCCAGTGTAATGACACAAGCCCCCATATTGAAGCCCCTCAACTCACAGCCACGAGGATCCAGAAGAATGTGACGGACAGGTACGGTCCTGGGACCAGGGCATCCATGTTGAGCGCTATAATTCCACCAAACACTGCAGAGATCCCCACTATGACCTCAATGACCTGTGGAAACATCAGGGCAAAAAGCAAAAAATCCAAGTACAAATTTAAAAAAAAAATAAATAAATAAAAATGGTCCTTTGATTGTAAGTTTCAGATTTTCTCAATCTAGCTATAGCCATTGGCCTAAAGTTGCCAGTTTTGGGTAATTAAAACTAATTTTGCATTCCCAACACATGACTATGCATGAAACTTATGAATTTTATCTTTCCATACCTGTAGATGCCTATGTCCTCCGCCAGACTGGGTAAGATTCTTCACTACAGTTCAAGTTTATACATGGTAGGTTGTTTTACATAGTTGTCAGTGTTATTAAAAACATAATTACTGTTTTTACATAGACCTACTCAAGTTATACACAAATTAAGCTAATAAATACATTATGCCACTATATATAACTTTTTCCTCATCCATTTTTCAACTAACTGAATTTGCACAATTTATGCTAAAAATGAAAAGGAATTAAAAGCAGGAATTATGCCTTAGTTGCCCAGAGTATCCACTATCAGCCTGGCACCCATTAGAATTCTATGTCTAAATTAAAAGGTACACATATATAAAGTATATGATAAAAAGTTATTTTTATTGTAGATAAACATATAAAGACAGAAAATTATTTGTGACCATAACTGAAGTTCACCTATGAACATCTATGACTCCTGACTGAAGTTCTAGGGAACAAATAAAAACTATTTACTGCGCAGACCGACAATTTGTTTAGTAGAAAATGTTACCTACAAAAGTTACAACATTTCAAAGACTGTGGAGGCAATGTGTCATATTACGTTTATACAGTATGTAAGGTGGTGGACCTTCTTTAATTCTCCAATAAACCTCTGGTTCACTTAATTATGAGATTAGAACAATCTGGTAACAATTCCCTGAGTGTTGACATTTTCCAAGTCTTCGTGTCTCACAGACTCACAGAGTAGGCTTTGAGGAGTCGGGCAGGGAAGGCGACTGGTGTCAGCACCACAGGTCCTTCATATGCTGTCGCCTAGAGGAGAGGTGGAGGGTACAGGAGATGGGGTGAAAATGGAATTGCACAGACACACAGATGTAAACAACTTCAAAAAAAGAGCATAAATAGTTGGTAGAGTAGTGGTTAAGGGAATAAAACCAAATCAGATGTAAGGAAATGGTGTTGGTTTGATTCCAACTAAGGGTGTAGCTATTCTATCTCTGAGCAAATCTGACTGTCCATGTATAAATTAAGCTGTGAAACATGTTTTGGTTTAAAATATCAATGAAATAACTGCAAAATAATAACGGTAATAGATTCCGTTTTGAAATTGCATGACATCCTATGTCGATGAACTTTAACAAAATCATTGCTGATTTAGTGCCATCCTCCTACATGCTGCAAATGTTTCATTATTAGAATGTGGCACCAATAAATTAAAATCCCAGGAAACAATCTAAAAAGATTTAGACATCTGATAAAATGATTATATTACACTGTGACACTGAAATGTCCATGTTGTTCTTCACATTTCCCTGAAAACACACATCCACACACACCTTCCTCTGGTTGCAGCAGTCCTCGGCGGAGCGAGCCGACAGGATGACGGTGCTGGCCATCAGGACCTCCAGCAGGATGAGCAGGATCAGGTTGAAGTTGATCTGTGGGGCAGAGTGGAGCAGCTCTGAAAGCTGTTAAGTGGGAGGCCGTACACCTTACCTTATTTACTAATTTAGTTGATGCTTTTCGCCAAGCGACTTATTATGATTTACTAATTTATACAGCTGGGTCATTTTTGCTGGAGCAATTTAGGCTAAGTACCTTGCTTGAAGGTACTACGCCAGTAAGTGGGATTTAAACCAGAAATGTTGTTGGGATCTAGAGGCAGAAGCTTTAACCGCTATAGGACCTGCATCCCCCAGACACCAACCTGCATCACAATTCATACACCTGGGTTATTCTGAAACAACTTAACTACATAAGTTTCGCAAGTTCATTTGCAATAAAAAAAGTTAAATGAAAATGTAATCAATAATGAGGGGGGTGCGGTGGCGCAGTGGGTTGAACCACAGTCCTGCTCTCCGGTGGGTCTGGGGTTCGAGTCCCGCTTGGGGTGCCTTGCGACGGACTGGCGTCCCGTCCTGGGTGTGTCCCCTCCCCCTCCGGCCTTACGCCCTGTGTTACCGGGTAGGCTCTGGTTCCCCGTGACCCTGTATGGGACAAGCGGTTCTGAAAATGTGTGTGTGTGTGTGTGTGTGTGTGTGTGTGTGTGTAATCAATAATGATTATGAACAGATGAATAAGTAAACAATGAATTGTAATAAATGGATTTGTAAATGTTACACCATGTGCGACATTAATGATACTTACTGTCAATTTTGCATTCAAAACACTGCCGTTTGCAGCTTTTCCACTCACTCACAGACGTGCAAGTTGGCTTTTCCCGAAGAAAAGTCAGGAGTACACATTTATGCTGAGGGATATATGACATACACCTACCCCTAGAAATGGACTTACATTGATGGCAGAAGGGCTGAGCACCAGTTTGCAACCGAACCAAACTAAACAGGTGGTTGTAACTGCGAACGTCGAGACGAACATCACCTGGAAATCCGACACCTGCCAGACAGGGACACAGAGGCCACCAGTGATCCCATCAACCATTACCAGCAAGGATGGAGGCATGCAAAACTACAATAAATTTCCTTTCATTGAAGGCCAAAAGGATTGAATGACAGATGGTCAAAGTTTTACATGTGAAAGTTAGTTTTCTTACAAATATAGGTGACGACTTCATCACAGTATAAAGCACTATAGAAGAAGTGAACGGTAGAACACATCCCTAGCTCTCTCTGCAGAATGACTCCGCTCAGTGTGTAGAGTATTGTGTGTAGAGCGTACCCACCACAACATATCTGTTCTTGGCAATGGCAAAGCTCACCACCGCTGCTGGAATACACTGAAATGGGCAGAGAGAGAAAGGACAGGATGTACCACATAAAAGGGCAGATTTGGAAAAAACTGACCCCACACAAGCATTAAGAAATTAGTAAGACCAGAAATTGAAAAAACCTTGTCTCAACTTGATATCTGTCACGACCACATCTCACTCGACACAACCCTCCTTTGCGTTCTCAAACCTACCTTGCTTTGCTCTTCGAAGTCCTGTCCCCTCATTGTTCCCCAGTCCCGTTCCACATTTCTTTGATAATGACCACCCGCCTTGTCCCGTGACCATGATTTTGGATCCTCGCCTCTGTTCAGTTCACCAATGGACTGACCATGAGAACACGTATAGTCCTTTGATTCTGAATAAGCGATCCTGCTCTTGGGTCCATCCTCCTCTGTTCATCATGATAATATCTAGATTGGTCCCCTACCAACCGGTTATTTTAATAAACTCAGGTCTACTACTACTACTACTACTTTAAATTATTTTATGAATTTTTCAAGGAAGTTACTAAAGACATTCAAGATACACAGGACAAGATGTTATACCCTATGCATATTTATCAACGTCTGTACACAAAGACCCAGTCCAACCAACATGAAACCAGACACCTCCATGACCTGAGACCAAGAAGCTTAGCTACCTACTCCAACAAAGCCAGAACACACCGCACCCACCCAACTAACAAATCCAAAACAAACTGTAACCAAAACAAGCCAAACCAACACACCCACCAAGCCAAAATGACAAATCCACCAAACCAACACACCAAACCCACAAACCCACCAAGCTAACAAATCCAAACCACCAAATCCACCAAGCCAAACCAACACACCAGACCCACCCAACTAATAAGTCCACCAAACCACCAACTCAACCAAATCCAAACCAAATCCAAACCAAACCACAAAGCCAAACCAACACACTGAACCTACCAAACTAACAAACCCACCAAGCCAACACACTGAATCCACCAAACCATCAAAGCCACCGACCAACTAAACTAGCAGGGTACAAACATGAGTACTTCATTGAGGTTGTCAAGTGGGCGCCTCCCTTCATCAGTGTTTCGTTGAATTAGGTCCATGACACCTCCAGGAGGCTCAACAGTGCAGTCTGGCGTCCCAGACCCACCGCCCTCCATACACGTTAGATAAACTCCACCAACTCCACAACCAATTAAACCACAGCTCCATACATACCTTCTGGACACTGCACCTTCACATCCACCAGCAGAAACTGAAAATGGAACACTCCACCAACTTGAACTACCCTAATTACAGGCCACACCTCCTTAATTATCACCAACTGCTTCCCATTACTCACTACCTGCCACTAATTTTTCCACCATTACTCACCTCCATCCAGCCTGCAACCCCAACTACCCTGCTCTCTTTTCAACTATAACCACTGACTTGCCTTCTCTGCTGCCTCAGACAGCTCCTTCACCGCCGCCTTTAATGAGCGGCCTCTAATATCGAACTCTCCCAAAAATGATGTAACTGATTTAGCCACAAATCCTCTTACATCCACCTCCACCGGTCTCACCTGAGCCCACCCACGGTCTCTTGCCTCTGCCATCAGATCTGCATACTTTGACAGCTTCTGCTGATAAGCCTCCCCAATAGCATCCTCGAACGGCACTGTTAACTCTACAAAGTACACAATCTGCTCACACTCCGAGTATAACACCATGTCTGGACCCAATGAAGTAACCGCAATGACCTGCGGAACCTGGACCTGCTTGCCCACATCAGCCAGCGGTTTCCAGTCCCGTGCATTACCCCACCTACCATGTAAAACTGACCAACATAATCTCTGCAGCTGAATTAAATAATGTTAATGTTTCTATCATAACCAAATAAAAACAGAAAAAGGCCAAAGCAAGTATTATACCAAATAATAATGTCTCTATCTTTTGGTCTGTGAACATGTAATTTTAAGTATAGTATCTAAAAATGTCCTTTTTACCAACACAGCATTCAGTATTCAAATTTGTCAGTAAACAGAATTTTCAGTTTCAGTATTTATATTCACATTTTTTAATTTAGCAAATGCTTTTTTTCAAAGCAAAGTATTTATAACAGCAAGTTTCACAGTGATGAAATTTCCTTTTTCTTGTAGATCACACTATTTATTTTGAGCTCCTTACTGAAAGTTGTCCACTACATCCTAAATGAGAGGCTGCTAACTCAGTGCCTTTGACAGATGGTGGTTTGGAAAGTGCGTTGTCCTTCAAGATACACCCAGTTTGGTTTACAAGAATTCAGCTTTGATTTCAGAGCCCTACTTTCGCTGACAAGACATCTCTTGCGTTTACTAGAAACGAATTTGGATTTCATATCCCTTGTTACAGCTGGGGAGCACAAAACATTTACATTTATTCATTCTGCAGACACTTTTCTGGAAAGCAAATAAGTGATTAAGTAGCGTTTAGCTGACACTTTTATCCAAGCTCACTTACAGCACTATATATACTACAGTAAATTCACACACTTTTGCAGGAGAGCAATGTAACATAAAACATAAATGAGCTGAACAATTGCAGGCAAAAAGCTATAAATAATAATAATAAGAAGAAGAAGAAGAAGAAGAAGAAGAAGAAGAAGAAGAACTGCTGGACTACTTGTCAATTTTAATGCAATTTGGTCATATTTTACCATATATGGGTGTCAGTTTTAGGGCTCAGGAAGAGAAAAATTTTTACCTCTGAAACTAACGGCAGTTATGGCTTCGATTTACAAGAATTCACCTTACAAAGGGTTTTTCTGGATGCATTACCTTAGTAAAGAGAGGGAAGGCTCTATAGTACAAAGGATAACTCATCTGAACTCAGAACTGATCATCCTTCTAGGCCTCCACTGTTTCTCAACTGTTTTTAGTTAAATTGTCACCATGTATGGCTTCTTTAGTGTGACGGTGACCTGCTGCCAGCATGGTTCCCTGACCCAAAGTACCGGATGAGTGGACTCACGGAGCCCGCCGCACAGCGCAGGTAATCCATGGCCTCAGGAAAGACGTTGCCCAGGTAGAGGGAGAAGCCAGCAGTCACGAGCAGACTACCCTGAACGACACACGTTGAACTGACATTAAAACACCAACGGCCAATCAGTCGAATGAGACAAAGGCATGATCTGAAGTACTGCCATGGTAAGTTATGCATTCAATTACACCATTTACATCATGGTTTCATGGTATGAATAAGTATCATTACATTTTATTTTTTATATTTATATCAGATCCATTTCTCCAAAGCAAGTTCAGCTCCTTGCAGTGATTTTAGTTCCACTGTAGATGTTGCTGTGGAAGGGGCAGGAGATGAGAGCTTCATGAAAATTTGTTTCACCTTTAGATGAGTTGCATTTAAGAAAATACTAATTAGCATTATTATTAACAATATCATCAAAAGCACTCATTATTCATTCAGGTGGTGCTCCTCTCCAGTGCAGCTTACAGTGATTTATCCACTTATACAGCATGGTAATTCTTACTGTATCAATTCAGAGTAAGTACCTTAATCAAGGGAACTACAGCTGGAGGGGAGATTTGAACCTGGGCCCTTCATGACCAAAGGCAGTGATTGTTTCACTGTGTTACCTGCTACTGCACACAGACTGGGCCTTCAGTGGATACACTGTATGAGTCTCCTGTGGATGCTATAATTTGATTGATCAGCCCCAAACATGCATCTGCTTTATAACCAAGCACCTGCCCTTTACCGAAAGTGGGCCATCCAGCCCTCTCTCACCCCAATGAGGACGCTGTAGAGCCAGGCCCTGTAACTGAGACAGGGGTGCATGTTCTGGGAATGGGGCAGCTGCAGGTCGCTGGCTCGCACGTCCACCGTGTAGCTGTCCCTGTCGTGGCGCTCCCGCTCCGCTCGCCGACCTGTCCTCTCCAGCGTCGGCATGCGGTCGTAGGTGAACTCCTCCCTGGCCAGCAGCTCCTCCCTCGGTGCCAAACTGGAGCCCCGAGCCAGCTGGCTGGCCAGCGGCACCTGGTCCACTCTGAGCTGTCAAGGACAGGAATGGGACAGCTGGCCTCACATGGTGTTGTTCTGCTAAGCTACCTGCTAACTCCGCATGCTGTAGTTCTTCTGGGGAAAGGATTACCTCTGCTGGAATCAAGAAATGTGGATAAGTTCAGCATCTCCCACTCTAAGCACTCAACCCCTCACTCTCTTAACCGCTGGTGCGAGTCAGGGTCGCGGTGGTCTGGAACCTATCCCAGAAGCATGGGGTACTAAGCTAAGTAGGGGCTTGGGATACTGATCCATCACAGGGCACAGCTGTCGGCACTGGCAGGTACACTACTCCCCTTTCAGACATGTTCCAGTTATCTGAAAAACTACTGTGGGAGCGGTGGCGCCGACACTTTCTCCCAAATACGACTCAGAGTAAACAAAAGTACTATATTTCTAATGAGACAAACAGCTATGGGTGCAGACACATTTTTGCGGAAGCACAGTCAGTTTGTCTAATGCCACTGTTTTTTCCAGCACATATTACACAAGTAGCTCTTTATAGAACCTGTCCAGCGTTACATGTCACTCAGAAACTTTTCCGGTAACAACCAAGCTATCGCTCCCAACTATATTTGTAAGTCTGGGACCCCCTGCTTTCATACATTAATGAGACATATAGTCTTTGATTTCATAGGTACTACAAATGTGGTAATGACAGACAAGCAGTCATAAATATCAGGTTGTAGAAGAATTGGGATATCAGGACAGAAGAGACCCTCCTTAAATTGTGAGAGGGATTCAGCGGCTCTGAGGGACAGAGGGAGCTCATTCCATTACACTGGAGCCGGGACCAAAAACGTTTGAAAGTTCAAACTTTCGAATCTGGACCACTTATGAGAGCAACCACTAAGTGTGTGGACTTCACATTAATTCAAGGAGCCCTTAAAAGTGTACCATGTTTATCTCTCATCATATTCAGCAGATCAAGTAACCTATAGAAGAATAAGAACAGAACAAGTTCCCAAATCGGCTGCTGTAAAGCGCACTGCACCTGTCTGGATGTCTGTTTTCAACACTCTGCCTTTTTCAGCACCGCAGCAGGAGACACAGCAAGATACAGTATATGGTTTTAGTATTTTAGAGAAAAATTGAGGATTTTAAGCAGGAGGGCAGAAATGCTGGAAATGTGTTTTTGTTTGACTAATCAGAAGTATGAGAGTAACACGGCTGCCCGAAAACCACGCGGGCCTGCTTCCCAAGCACCCCCACCCCCAACCCCAGCCCCTGCCCCTTATCCCTGTCCCCATTTCTCTGCGCACTGCCTTTCTCACATTCCCTTCCCCCACTTCTAGCTGCTCCCCTCCTGTGCTGCACTTACCTGTGTGTCCATGGGTTGTGAGCCCTCCAGGTGTCTCTCCTTTCTGTGCGTCTTCTGCGGGATCTGCTGACTGTGGAGGGACGGAGCTGCTCTCACTTTCCCGTGGCTTTCCTGCTCTGTTTTCGGAAGGGGAGAAACTTTTAGAGCAGATCTTTTCAAAGAGAGTACCAAAAAAAAGGTCTCAGGAGCAGGCTGCTGAGCACCAGGGCCACACAGCTCCTGAATGACAATGAAGGGCCCAGAAACGGGGCTTACGCTGGGGACTGGGGCGGCCGGAACGCCCCTGCCTTCCCCGCTGCGCTGGCTCTCAGTGCACATAAAACCCTCCGCTTTGCAGCCCCCGTACTTGTCAAAATGACCGTCGGGAGGTGTGGGGGCCACATTCCTCCCGCACATCACAGCCTCGAAGCGTCGGCAGCAGGACAGTAAATAAAAAGGCTCAAAGAGCCCGAGGATCGTACGGTGGGGGACCCCTTGGCATTTTGCCACTTGTGTTTCTTTAGTTATACCTGCAGATATATCCTTATTAGCCAACACTATTGAAACAATAACTGGTGAAGTGATTCTTCACTGTTTCTCAGTGGAATTTCAGATATCTTCTATAATGACAGTAACGCACAGTTTGTAAACTGTTACACAGTGTTGGTCATGTCTGTACTCCCTAAATAGAACTTGACTTGTTAGGACAGTTGGAGTATATTATTGTTTTTACAAATTCATTATTATTTGTTCTTTTTTATGTTATTATGATTTACATTTATTCTTTATCATACTGTATATTGTACAGTCTGAAAAAGATTAATTCCAACAGTGGGTAGAATATCCGTCTTTTACAGGCAGTGAGGAAATGTAACTGGATGAAAGTAGCAAGTGAGGTTGGAAATGGTTAGGATTAGGGTTAGGCAGGGAGAACCGCAACTCCTCCATTCTGAGATTTATGCAAAGGTGGGACTCTGAAGAAACAAAACAGCAAGAACATCATAAAAGTAAGTGTGTGTGTGTGTGTGTGAGAGAGAGAGAGAGAGAGAGAGAGAGAGAGAGAGAGAGAGAGAGAGAGAGAGAGAGAGAGGGAGGTGAAACATCCCTCATCAAACATTTGTGGGCTGCTGTATCCTTGGATACTCTCATGAAAGACCAGCCCACCCCCAGTACTGCTGTATGTCCCTAACCCCACACGCACTGCACAGACAATGTCTTTTATGTAAAGCAGTATTGTATATCTTGCATATATATTATTTTGATTTTGGCCATAGAGCCCGTATGATAATGTTTATAAACTGTCAGATATAACAGATGAATTCAAACATAGATCAACATTAGCTTTAAGTGCTTCTAAGTGACCCGTGACAAAACTATCAGCTAAATAAATAACATTAATATTTTTCATAACATTAATATTAACATTGATAATAATAAAAGCAGTAATAGTTTTGCTTTATGTGGCATTGCTGCTTTTCATTTATATCCTTTTAATTTAATACCTTTTATTCATTCCTTATATGTGCAATGCTACATATTCTGTACTTGTATGATGCATCACAGTCTGGGAGCTGAAGAAGTTGAACTTCATTATACTTGTACATGACAATAATGGTGAACTGAAATGAAATGTACTATTATTATTATTATTATTATTATTATTATTAATAAGAAGAAGTAACTTTTTACAAAGCGTAAGAAGAAATAACAAGAAAACAATGTTTGGCTGTGTCTGGTGAGGGTGTACCGTGTACTGTGTAACATGGTTCAGTTGGGTACTGCTTCTGATTGTCCCCAGTTAGTGTTTGGTGATTCAGCCTCCCGCTTCTTGCAGCACAAACAGTGCGGAGAACAATGGCACACTTGTTTCCTCTGCACGCTTGTATAATTCCTCCCCTCCTCATGTTCCTCCTGGGCTCGGCCTTTTCCCTCTGTCCCCCTCTCACATGCACACACACACACACACACAGTGGTACCCATCTACCCCCACCTCCTCAGCCTTTTTGTTTGCCCCAGTAAAAACTCTGCCAAGTCTCCAGCGAAACAGAACGAAGACGCGGTCAAACTCTCTTTGCCCAGCAACGTCTAACTGAATTTCAACGTTCTCATGTAATTTTATGAAATTGTATAGTGGGATGTTTTGCAGCTACCAAAGTATAGAAAAAGTATTATTCAAAAGAATGTCATTTTATTCTTTTGCCATTTTCCCATCAGATGTTTACTGTGATGAATTAGTCGGTTCCTTGAGACCAGTTTGGCTGTATCATATTTAGTAAAGGAGATCTGCAGTCAGTATTTAAAGTCAAACACTTAATACTTTCTCCCCAACACCTTCCTACATTACACACTTTGTTCTTTGCCCTGAGCCACCTGATGCAAAGGAGGAACATAACGCTGTCCCGTGCTTTATAAGGCGACCATAACACGGCAACATACCACAGGTTGTGGTGTCATTTTAAAGTAGACTTTAATGTTTCTTCATATTAATAAACATAAGAAAATAATGGCATCCCATCTGCTGTGTTCTTTGCATCATACCATATTTCCCCGAGATCCTGCATCGTATGAGCTGTTGATGAAAGTAGAACAAATGAAGTAAAGTCTTACAGCAAATGTTTCATTTATTATAGCTTCATCTGATGTTTTGAACCGAACCTGTGAATTAATTGACGGATTAAGCTGTGTTATTACGCTTGTATATACTGTGACAAAGTGGCAGGACTTACAGACAGTTCAGGTTACAAACACACTTCCAGTCCCAGTTGTGTTTGCAAACTGACATAAAGCTGTTGTTCAAAAAAAAGTGAAAAAAAAACAGTAAATCATCCCTTGTATAAAGGAATCTCTACAACAAAACACCACGACGATGGCTGATAAAAATACACACCTTTTTTCAAAGAAGAGGCTTTTTATTCAGAACAGTAAAATTTTTCCATGTCACGTGATCGTTTTACTTCCACAACAGGTATTTCATTTTCTGACTAAACCGAGGGTATTAATTAACCTCTAAATTATCCTGGACGCAATGACCCATATCATACATTAAAGTAATCCAGTCAAACATTCGTGAGTAACACTACGGAATGCCTTTTAGCAGCATAGCGTCCCCTTGGATTATAGTGAAAGAGAGAAGCAGTGATTTTGCGGTTTATTTCTTTATATCATAAACATGCATGAGCCAAATTGTTAAAATGTGTCCTGAAACCGGTTGAAAAGTAAGCGCAGAAAGGTAAACATCAATAAACTGAAAATATGTATGACACTGAAAGAGAACAAAACCCCCTGGACCCATTTTTAAGGAAAAACAGTAAACAGATGCGATCGCACTAAGCGGGTGAGGAAGCGAATGAAGCCCGTTATGTGAGGAACGAGTAACGCCACACTACGTACTTCGTTCACGCAGTGCAGTAGCGCGGCCAGAAGGGGGCGCCAAACACTGGCAGCGTCGTTTCTTTAATAACGGGAACTGGGAGGCTTTGGACAGATATGGTTGGATATAAGGATTTTGCATTGTTCAGAAATGAATGCGTTGCAGTTTTTTTCTACTTTTTATAAAGACTGCAGTCATTAAGAGTAGAAATGTCACATCTGCATGAAAAGAAGCTTCAGGAGCAGTTAGCTGAGGGGACTCTTCTCTATAGTCATCAATGGCCTTTTCGGGTCTTTAAAGTGATGAGTGTCGGGGGCCACTCGCTTTTTTGGGATTCCAAAATGTTACGGCTCTTTTGTCAGATATTCATAAGTAAGTGGTATTGGCTTAATCCAACCCTGCATGCACTGATAGGCGCTTTATCAGCATCCCGAAGACACTTTCACAAAACCGCACGTGGGATTTCAGCCGCACTTTTCTTCTCTTTTGAAATTTCTCATTCACGACCGGTTGCTAGTTTGCTGCCACATAAAGCTGTAACTGCAATATTCCAAATCAGCTTTCAGTTGATTTTTCAAACTGAATTGAATTTTTAGTAGCACGAAGGGCTCTTCTTGCTTTTTCTTTCAGTTCATTGATGGTCAGGTTGAAATTTCCAGTGAAACTAATTTCCAGCCCAAGTAATGTGTAGTTTATTTCTTCAGTTTACTAATGTCTGGGGTGAAACTGAGGGGTCCTGGTAGTGTAATGGTTAGAGCTGCAGCTGTTAGACCCACAGGTTCAAATCACACCTCTAGCTGCAGTACCCTGGAGCAAGGTACTCACCTTCAATTATTCCACTAAAATTACCCAACTGTATTAATTGATACGTAACTCGGGGGGTACGGTGGCACAGTGAGTAGCACTGCTGTCTCACAAAACCTGGGTGGTACGAGAGGACGTGGGGTAGATCCCTGCTTAGTCTGTGTGGAGTTTGCATGTTCTATTCGTGTCCCTGTGGGTTTACTCACACAGTCCAAATATGAGAGGGTGTGACAGAATGTAAGAACGTACTGAATTCCGTATGGAAAATCAAGAAGAAATAATAGAAATGCCATAAACATCAGTCACAGTGGAACATGCATGAAAGCTGTTGCATATTTGATAACTTCATGAATATATGAAGTATATTCATGTACTTTATGCACAGGAGCAGTGCTGCTGTCTCACGGCACCTTGGTAGTATGAGAGGATGTGGGTTCAATCCACGTTCAGTCTGTGAAGTTTGCATGTTCTCCCCGTGTCTGTGTGGGTTTCCTCTGGGTGCTCTGGTTTCCTCCCACAGTCCAAAGACATGCTGTTTAGGTTCCCCATAGTGTGTGAGTGACAGAGTGAGTGTGTTCCACTGATGTATGGATGAGTGACCCATTGTAAGTAGTGTATCTAGCAGTGTAAGTCACCACGGTGAATAAGGTGTGTGCGCTGATAACACTACACAGAGCTCACTGGATGTCGCTTTGGAGAAAAGCATCTAAATAAATAAATGTAAATGTTTCCTGACATCTGGGCCTGTTCTGGACTTTTATAGGATGCACAATTATACTCTTGGACCTTTAGTGTTTTGTGACCTGACAGCTGTTTTCAACCTCAGTTATTATTCAGTATATTTGCCTTTATCTACTTTTTCCAGTTAAACTAAGAAAATGAATTCATTTTTGTTAGATAAACTGAAATAGACACCCAAGTACAATTTGACTATTACTATTATACCTCATAACTAAATTAACAAACAAAAAAACAAAAAATTTCATAGGAAATGTCAATCTAAAAAACAAGAAAAGAGAACTAACAGGTAAAATACACTTAAGTACAGTATGTACACGTGCTTACTGCACAATGAGAGTACCTCCTTACACTTGGCAGATTGTGATAAATCCTTGTGAAATTCCTCCCAGCGGTGCTGCCCACAGCCCTTCACGAACACACGCTCTTGTAAGGATCACACTCAGAGCAAATCTATCAGCAATGGCAATTCAATAGCCCTTGAGTGCTGATACAGAAGAGCACAAACTAGTAAAATAATGCTCAGTCCAGACAATCAAAACCTCCTTATACCCCATATACAGCCAGCCAAAAACAGTACACAGATCATAAACAATGCGTTAGGACATTACTTCTGACTTATTGCTGAGGTGAAGTACAACTATCCCTCCTCAGTTTGGACTGAAACTCAAGCTTTTCAGTGTCCACCTACAGAACGTTCTCACTAAAGAATTTGCATGAATCCCACAGCACTTTGAAAACCAAATAACTTTCAATACAGTGCAATAAATGGAATAGAGGGACAGTATGTTAAGAGCACTAAGGAACATCCCAGAATTTATGGACAACCTTAATTTTTTACCAAACACTGGCTTTTGCATTTGGAAAATGATGTAACAAAGTTTCCATGGTTCCACCTTGATGTCATTTAAATAGGTTGAGAATACATATTCAGATTGCATATTCAGAGCAGGTTCTCTGCCACATGCCTTGAAAGAACACAATATTACCCGTTTTCTGAGGTTCTGCGTCTGGTTTGCAAAGAACGTCATAACACATATCTCAGGAAAAGAACATCTCGAGACGGGATTGTGATGAACTCTCAGTCTCCCTGAAACAGCTGCATAATTAACACTAAGACTTTTGTCCAAGGACAAATATTCTCTTCCAGTTGATGTCAGCTAAGAAGCTACAGAACTACAGTATACTTCTGTTTTGCTGCATTGAAAAGCTAAATTTTCTGCAGGTGTTGGAACCTTTCCCAACACACACACTTGGCCCTTGGCATTACTAAGGATTCAAAGAATGGAATAACCTTGCCTGTATTCATAAATGTCCATTTTCTTACAATTCATGAAATCCAGAACTATTTGTTGTCTTATTTCTTTCTTATGCTTAATGATGTTTTGTTGACATTAATATGCATAAGGGGGAGGAAAAAAAAAAAAAAAAAAAAAAAAAAACTACACATTCAGTTTTTTAAAGGTATAGTTTACCAAGAACACTTGGAGTCGAGAACAACCAGAACCACAGTGTAATGGAGGCACGTAAATTTTTAAAATTTTTTTATTATGAAATACTGTTAAATTTTCACCTAGAAACTCTTCCAGTGTACAGTAGTTTCAAACTGTGGACCACACTCTTGATTGTAACCCCTTTAAGAACTCAAGACACACAGAGACCCGCCTAGACACAGAAAAATCCACAAAAAAAAAAATAAGTTAACTGGAAGAGAAATCCAGACTGTAACAATCACTGTCCTGCTTAAAATCAGAAATGTCTGACTGCTTTCAGTGTTAAAAATATATATGTATATACACATATACATTAAAAGTTATCCTCTAAGAATCAGTCAAAAGTAAGGTGGAATACAAAGGTTGGTCACTATTGAGAAGAAGGTGCTTGACTGACCTCAGAAACAGAAGACAAATCTGTCTTTATGATAAAACTACAAGATTTTACAATAAAAATTACAGTGCTAGAAGAATTCTTAAAATTAGCTTGCCAAGACAAAAAAGAAAAAAAAAAAAAAAAAAAAAAAAAAAAAAAAAATTTGAGCAATGAGAATAACTCCATGCCCAATCTGATGAGGCAGGCTCTGTTGTAAGGCATCAAAGAAGTCCAGTCATCTTCAATGTGTTCTTAAGTTATTAGTCCGGGGATTCGGTGTGTGTTCATACTATGAAGGACTGCAGAGTCGATGCATGCCATCAAGTAAACATTTATCAGTAAGAATGTGCATATTTATTTGTTTTGTGTGTGTGTGTCTGTCTTGTGTGTCCACAGGATAACCAGTGTGTAGATTTGCTAGGCTGGGTGGTCCAAAGGATCCCTGTACCAGATGACCTTTCCAGGATCTGAAAAATGATCCACAACCTAAAGTTAGTGACCAAAACCTGTTATTTCACTTTAGCGCTGTAAAAACATGCCATAAATGACCAGCTTCTCTTTTCTAAGAACCCTAAAATAAACATTTGAAATCTATTTTTTTTTTTTTTTTAAATATTTGTAATGGGTGAAAAACATTTCCAGAAAAAGAATGAAACATTGAAAAATTTCTAGTACTAGATTACAGAAAATACTGGAAAAAAAATAAGTTTTTTTCTGTAATGAAAAACTGCAATATTGAGCAGATCTTACCATCTTGAAGTCTTCTGCTGACAGTATCCCATTCTGAAAAAAGATCATAATTTGTACTCATGATTCCATTATGCACATGTAGGGTTGCTTCAATATCCTTCACTAACAAAGTGAAAAACAACTTAGCTAAAAGACAGTAAGCAAGCAAAAAAAAAAAAAAAAAAAAAAAACTTAGCTGAAGATAAATGAGGCTGAATAATTGAAAAAAAGCTTATTTAATCATTGCATTCTTCCATTATCATGTTACCATTTATGTTTGTCAGAAAGCTATATTATCTCCGAGTAGGCAGAATTCATTTTTTTTTTTTTAAAACTTAACTTCAAAATAAATTCAAAGTCTGTTAAGAGTGAATGTACAACTAAAGATGGCAACTACTGCAATAATGCAGCATGGGAACACCCTGTCTGGTGAAGTTGAACACTCCACTGTTACTTGTATCAGCAAAGCTCTGAAACCAAGAAACAACTCAGACCGGACAAACATTCTAGCTGAAACTATGTTTTAAAGCTCGAGTAAGAGTAACAGCAGAGTAGCACGGGAAGATGAAGCCCAAAAACTCCAGCTCTTACCTTGAACATGGTACTGCACTGCCTCCACCAGATGAGGGCAGACAAGCAACAGGTTGTTCTGGCTCTCGCCCTCCAACCGACAGCGGGTGACTGAGGGTATAGGCAAGGTGGGGGCTGATCTATCAGAATCCTTCCCTGAGATAGGGGGCAGGCTTTCAGCAGGGTCAACCGGGGAGCTCCCAAAAGATGGAACCAGACGCATCCCTAGGGAAGGGCCATTTTGTTTTGGAGATTGGGACTCGGAGTTTTCCAGGTTCTGTGGGGTGTCGCTGATGAAACTGAGACCCCACTGGTTCTGCAGCAATACCCCGATACCAGGAGGATCTTCCATTACAACCCCCACTCCACCCCGTTTCACCTTGGAGGCATAGCTGACAGCTGGCTGCAGCTTGGCGGGACTGTCCTGTACTGGGAATGCAGGTGGCGGCTTCAATAGTGACAAACTGTCCTCCACCCATCTCTCCTTCTCTCTCTGAGCCTTATCGGCCGCCCGGCCAACCCTGGATGTCTCTTTGCGAAAGTTTCTGCCCTGGGCCGGGCCTCTGCGATCTCTATCCCGGTCTGAAGTAAATGTGTGAGTGTAAGGGTGTCTGTGTGTGTGGTTCTCAGAAGCAGGACTGTGACAAGTGTCCCGGCCAACTCGTCCTCCGCCACCTCCACCTCCCCCACAGTTGCCGGACCCAGGGGAGAGCCTTCGGTTTCTGATCTGTGATTCAGGGTTAGGGGTTGACACCAGGCCAGCCGTATCACACAGGGGATCCGTTTCACAAACAGTGCTACTGGCCTCCCAATTACCTGTGAAAGGATGTATGGGATTATTACAGTTATACCATCCCCTTAACTGTCTATTAGATCAGTATCACACATTTTGAATTTAAGTATTCCACAATCTGTAGAGGGGTACAGGCACTAAGGTTTTGTAAGTTCCTGCAGCTATCCAGATGTGACACATCTGAAAAAATAAGGTTGAAGACATTGAGGTTTCGGTGATCCACAAAAGTCTATTGTGTTATTTAAAAAGGAGATGGCAAGTATCCACATCCAATGTGAGGATAGTTGCATATTTACAGTGATGCAAAAAAAGGCAAAGATGCACTCACCACAGATTCTCAATACAAACGTTATATAAACACCAATATCAGAAGTTGGAGATTGGTAGTTTACCCAACGTATCAAATCCAACTTTTTTTTTTTTTTAAACCAAACTTGCAATGACACCACTAATTTACCGATTAAAACTAAGAAATTTAAACATAAGTTGGCAACAGGCAGCATGGTGGTTTGAACCATGCCTTCTGACTTAAAAAAAAATAATAATAATAAAAAAAAAAACTTGGGTTTGAATCCCACTCAAACTGTCTCACCCCTCAGTAAGGTACTTACCTTTGAATGACTCAGTGCAAAAAAATTTGTAATAAATGGGTAAATAATGGTCAATAAATTACTAAGTAAAATTCTAGATCAAATGGATACACTGCTTTTATACTAAGTACAACCACATAAAAAGTCTGACAACCAAACATGCCAGATCAATTAGCTGGCTACCACTTGTAGAGCAAAAGGAGAGGGATACAACTATGTCATACAATGTTCCATGATCATTTCAGCTATGTTTTAAATGTATTTATTAACCTATACAAGAGATTTTCTGCAATATAATGACTTCCCCCTTTCACTGAGAACTGCTAAATCTCTCAGCTTTCAAGAGGAATCTCAAAAGGCCTCGTTCAGACTTATTTGTCCCACAATCTCCTATTCACTCAAACATGCTGTTTTTTTTTTTTTTTATTAAAAATCTGTATGGAGCAATCTGTTTAACGTATGCTGGTTTATACAG
Organism: Scleropages formosus; assembly: GCF_900964775.1. Lineage (NCBI taxonomy): Eukaryota > Metazoa > Chordata > Actinopteri > Osteoglossiformes > Osteoglossidae > Scleropages > Scleropages formosus. Next base: position 19,011,555 of record NC_041810.1, read on the forward strand.
TGGTATGAGCCAAACAATATGCCCAAGAACCACATTTCTGCATCTAGAGCTCTCCTTCTGTTGATGTGATGAACTTTTGAATTGTTCCCTGAGATGTGTGCTGCTTTGGAGAAAACTGATAAATGAATAAATGTCAATGTAAGCTGGCTGGAATGAGGTTCACCCAACCATTCAAAAAAAAAAAAAACACACACACCTTATATTTTGAAGGGTTGCTATCCACCCACAACCTAAATTCCTTCTTATGAAGTTATGGAATGCAGGCTGATCACTCTTAAATACTTGCCAAGAAAATGTATTTTATTGTCATATTCTACACCTGCGATTCCCTCTGTAAAGAAATGGATACGCAGCGTGTTGTACCGTCTTCTATCAGAAAAATGAACACTGAACTTCCTAATAATTCAAATGAGTTCTGGAGCATTTGGAGAGCTCTGGATACGCCATAGTGCCACGTGACCACACGTATGAAATACTAACTTGTTGTACATGATGTCTTTACATTTCCGCGGCGTACTGTTTGTCTCTATGATCCACTGATATTCTGTTAAGTATTGTTTTAAGTGTGCTTGGGATTAACGATCAATAATTGACACAAAAGCGCGCTGGTTGCGGACAGCAGAGAAACGTCGTGTGGCTATTTTGGTCCAGACTCGTAGGCTAGGAGTGTATTGTCGTGGTTACCCCGAACTGAGCACCGGCCAAGAAGAGCTCCTCTTACTACCCCGGTCGGTTCCCGTCAAGTACGCGTGAGTCGTGACTGCGAGGCCGTCAAAAAGGACTGGAAAAGACACAACCGCCCGTGGCATTGCGGCAATCAATCACGATGTCCCCTCGCCTCGGTCTCGCGGCGCTGCGCTCATGATTAGCACGGTGGCTAACAAGACTTCGAGACACTTCAGGAGTCTGAGTTCTAGAAAAAAGCCGGGGAACCCGCTCAAGAGCCTACGTGTTCTTGGTCGGTGTTCCACTTATGTAGCACACCAAAAATACATTAGGAACTTACTAGCTTCCTGCTCTAACTCTTAAGCACCGCTCTGCGGTTTCTGGCCAATTTCCTCAATACAATGCTAAGCTAAGAGGCTAGGCTAGCACCGCGTCACACACCGGACACATTGCCTAACTCCCCTCAGTAAACCTCGCATAATCATGCCCAGTTTTTTTTTTTTACCACAATATACGAATTGGTTACTTACAGCGATTTTAATGCCAAATCTAACAACTTGACGAAGGAGTTTCGGTGGGAAAAAAAAAAAAAAAAAAAGTTTCGTAAGATCGAGTGGATCATCAGAAAAATCTCTTAGTCGCCATGGTGTCACGTTCAAAATTCTCATTCACCACATATTTACTTACTCTTACCTGTTTTAATGTGCATCTTCTAACCGATGTACCCCTGCGGATGTCGAATTACAAGAGATGAACCGTGACGGTGCGGTAAGGACTCGTGGAAGGCCACACGGAAGCAGTGCAGTTACCCGGGCGGTTGCGCGATTACTCAAACCGGATGTCGACGTTCGGAGTGGGGAAGTCAGTCTATGGGAGGCGGGACCTGCACGCCTGTCAGTCAAAAGCAGCGGGTGTCGCTACGATAATTTTCCCGCCTGTCAACCGGGCTTCTGCTTCCCCCCATCAATCAGTCAATTGGAGGCGGAACTTTATTCTCCCACCAACCAGTGAAGTGATGGCGGGAACCCCCCCCCTCCCCGCGGCTCAAATCTCCTCACGCGCCCTTTCATCACACAGAGGCCGCCTCTCCCTAATTCACGGTGTTCAGCGTCACAGCACGCGTTATCACAACGAACCGAGATAACAGTTTTAAATTAAACAAACAATTAAATAGCTCACAATACAAAAACATTAACAGAGAACCTCCAAACCCAGCCAGGGAGAAGTCACAATGACCATGAAACCTAAAAATATTACTGTAATTTCCGAGATAATAATTGCTACAGACGTAAAGGTATTGCTACAGATTATATATTATAATTTCAACATATAATAAACTTTTATAAATTACTATTATCACATATTGACAATAATTATTATATGAATGACAATCAGTAATGCCAATAAAAAAAATTAAATGCACTGACTTTAACATGTGAGTATATCTGGCCTTGGTTGGTAAAAATGACAACACGACACAAATCGTAAAGAAAGTGAGTATATTCTTTAAAAGTTGTTGGTTGTTTACACCAGTGAAGTCGTATATGGAACTCTCTATTCTGCTTAACCCCATGAATGTAAGCAGCAGTTGTTGTTGTTGTTAGGTGCCATCAAATCAATGTTGACTCAGCTATAGAGTTATCCTGAAAAGCATCTGGTTTTCCACCTACCGGCTAAGACTTGAAAGTGGGGCATCCATGGCTGTGGTGATTGTGTCAATTCACCACATAGCAGGCCTTCTTCTTCTACATTGACCTTCCACTTTGCCCAGCAAGATGTCCTTTTCCATTGAACGTCCTCTCCGCCTGATGTGTCCGAAGTAAGGGAGTCGAAGCCGTGTGGTCTGAGGTTCCAATGACATCTTTGGTTTGATCTACTGCAATACCCACGCATTTGGTTTCCGGGCCATCCAGGGTAAACGCAGGATTCTTCACCAGCACCATAATTCAAAGATGTCAGTTTTCTTCCTGTCCATCTTCTTTACTGTCCAACTCTCGCATCCGTTTGACGTGACTGAGAAGACCATAGCTTGAACTAGTCGGATTTTTGTGTACAGAGTCACATCCCTGCACTTGAGAATTTTGTCCAAGCTCTTCATGGAGGTTTTGCCCAGAGCAATTCATCATCAGATTCCTTAGCTGCTTATCGTTTCTTTATTGATTATTGATCCGAGTAGACTGAAGCTATCTACTATCTCTATGCCTTCTCTATCAAGTGTGAAGTTTTCCAGTTTGCTAGTTGTGAACAGTTTTGTCTTCTTCACGTTGAGATGCCCTTTCCTGAATCCTACTTGCTCTCAGGCAGTTCTTGCTCCAAGTATGGTTGCAGTCTCCACTGAATGGTCTTGAGTAATATTTTGCTGGCATGTGGGATCAGGGCGATTGTGTGATAATTCCCACAGTCGATCGGATCACCTTTCTTTAATATCGGTATGAACACAGATCTTATCCAATCCATTGGCCACTGCGCTGTATTCCAGACAGAGCAGCAGTACATCTGCAGTTTTATGTAAAGATTCATTTTAAGTTTTTCATTCCAAGGTATTTCTTTTTAGTAACTTGTGTAATACCAATGTAATGATAAATGTGTTGTCATATTATTCAAATTTAGCTTTCAAGTAATTGCCTGAAACCATCAAAATTACCAAAAGATGTGTTCAGCTCTGCTGAAATCCCAATAATATGCAGTAAGTTGCAGAAAAACAGATGGGAGAGTACCCTGGGGCATAGTAAGAAAAATAATGTGTACAACACTGTGCACTCAAGTGTGTTCTCCCATCTTTTCTCTAACTTACTGGTACCAAAACAATACGTGAATCACAAACAAGTAATAACAGGGACTAGACACACAGATTTATTGTGTGAGTATCACTGCATGTCACAGCATGTATTGTATTCTTAGGAAAAAAAAAACAGAACACTTCCCTGAGACGTAGTCATGTGAAAGAGTTATGCTAAAACCCATCCTCAGCAATTTTCCTGGAATAGCTAAGCCTAATGAACTTATATAAATCATAGTTCATTAGCTGCATTTTTTAAAATTCAATGTTTTTCCTTGCCCTCAGTGACGGATATGTTGCATGGAAATGTGATGCTGTAACTCTTTCCTGGTGGTGGACAGACCATCCTGGGACACAGTCATATAGAAATGTGTCACTATAACTCATCCTCCGTAGCAATTTTTCCCCACAACCCTTAGTGCCATGGAGCAGACATGACTCACAAAAGTAATAAAAGGTATAAATTTGCTCCACACCCTCCATCAGCAGAGTCTCCCTGGTTACATTCAGACTGCTGTAAACACAGAATAAACTCACAAAACACATTTTCTTAGGTTTCTCAAACTATAAAATGACACACAACATACATAAGGAACAAGACCTCCTGCCACATGTTCCAGCACTAAACTGTGAAGCATATAAAGTCAAATCACTTTAGCATAACTTTTCACATTGTTTATCTTGACGAATACTTACATAATTTGTTCCACCAAGCACATCTATTGCAAACATCCAGCCATCTATCCACCACTTTTTTCCAGGGTTAACACAAGAATGGAGGGGGGGTTACACCGTGGACGGGACACCAATCCATCGCAAGGTAATCGATTACAAAAATTTTTCAATAATAATCTATAATGTTACCTCACGCTAGACTAGTCTAGTGTCCTGCTGACACTGCAGTCTGCAGATATGTAATTACACAGAAGTACAACTGTGTAGTCAGTTAAAAATAAAATCTGAGAAAAGGTAACAGCCCTAACATGTCCTTAACTTTCCATGGTTTAAAAAAAAATATATAGAACATTCCTTTTTAACCCCAAACTTTACCAGTAATTAACCGTAAATACAATTTACCCACAGGTCACGTGACAACCTCAGCAAACTCGCAGTTATTGGACATCGCGATGATGGCGAGTCATGTGACAAATTGTTGCGCGTAGCATGACGTCACAACGTCATTTCGCGTACGTCAACGTCTCGCGCGGCTTAGCCGGCGGCACAGCGGGTGTCATACGGGAGTGTAACGCTATAGGTCGTCCTAACGCGCATGGATGGCCTGCGCTTCTAGTTCCAGCCACTGCTTTCCATAAACGCCGCGTCGTTTTTCTTCTCCCTCGTTTGCGCGGCCTTATCGGTGTGATGAAGACAGAAAGTTTTCCGGAGAAAGGCAGCGGAGGTTTGTGTGCGCGCGCGCGCGCGTCATCTCTCCAACGTGTGAGGGCTGAGTGTCCGGCCACCCGCCGTCCGCGGGCAAAACTCTTGAGAAAAACGCCCTCTTCTTGTCACACTCTGTTAATATTCTTCGGGAATATGTGCAGAATTTAACCCGAACAGTTGTTAAATGAAGCTAAGTAAGTGACGCTGAGCAGGCCGATGTTGTTGGCTGGTGGTGGCGGGCCGGGCGGGTTTAGGCAGGATCCTCAGACTAGTCTTTCACCTGAGTGAGGAGGTGTAACAAAAGCCGAATCACTCAGTGTCTCCGTTCCTGTTTGCTAAACCCACACATGATGATGTTATGGAAGTGTACTGTTTTCTCTAACCTCACCTGCTGGCAGGGAAATGTAATTTTCTGTGATCGACACCCTGTTTAACTTTGTCCCGCTTGAATCTTGAAAAATGAGCATTTATCTATATGACACAAGCAAAATTGTCACTGTGGAAAGACTGCCTGGACACCCTGTGGAGCTGCACTCAAGAGAGACTAGTTTTACTTGATCGTAAGATGCGGTTCATACACGACACGTGGTTGTTAAATAGCTGTTTGACATCAGCGCTCAAACCCAAGTCAACTGTATGTGTGGTTATTTTGAGATGTTAACTTGCATCCCCACCAGCCAAAGGAAAACACGACTGTTCCCCTCTGCCAGTTTTAAAAGCCTTGGTTCATAGACTGGCTTGTTTTTATATACAATATATTGTTTAATGTATAATATGCATTTTACATAATAGAAATAAAATGCCCTATGGAGAGGCACAAGATAAATGTGATGAAACCATATTTCAAGTTAACGATTAATGTTTATGTAGCTGACAGCTGTATATCATAGGAGACTTTGTGTTGGAGTTTCACAGATATTGCACCCTTTCATACAGCAGCATTCTAATCGTAACAGTTCAGGGTGTTTTATTCAAGGGTATTTCTGCAGGAGGTGGGGATTCAACCCATGACATTCAGCTGGAAAGGTAACAGCTGTAAGCAACCCCACCACCCGCTTCCCCTAAGTAAAATGTTGGGGTACATGTGTCAATTGCAAAGCCCTATTGGAATAACATGTTATTTGTGAGGACTCCACAGATGGGCACTGTGTTGTACTAGATAACAAGGTTACTAACTGCGTTATGTTTATGGTACATTTATTTAACTGACAGTTTTTTGCCCAAATGACTTAGTGTTGAGGTACTTAGAGTAGAAATTAATCAATCATTCTATCAGTCCAGAGTGACCAAAATGATGAAGGCTGCTAAATCAGGAGGTAGGATTCGAGCCTGAGTCCTTTGTGTAAAGAAGAAGCTCTAATGACTATGCCCCCTGGTGCCCCCATTGCACTGCTGCATTTCACTGGACATTTTCTCCAAAATGACAGTACAGCTCAGAGCAAACAAAGTGCATTTCACGTTGGAAGAAGAGTTTTACATGCAGATATAGTTGAGCTCAAGCATTCCATTTAGGCTGTGGTCAAAGTATTTGAAATTTTACTTAAATATACTACTTGTTACAGATCTGTAACATGTAGATTGACAGTATTTAACTAAGTGCTTTTACTGCTAAAAGGCAAAAGAGGGAAATATGAATAAAGAGAGGGTGTTTTTTTTTTTAAATCCAGAATTACTTACAATGTCAAATAGCCCTGTGTAAATCCCACTGTACTTCATTAATGTGTTAAGTGATACTGTGAAATTTATTTTTTTTAAACTAAAACATAGTATCCTCATCATAATGTTTCAACATTATGATTTGGATAATGTTTATCCTTATCATAATGTTTAATTCTATTCTTTAATGCTTTCTTCAATTTTAGATCCTTGCCTTTCTATCTCCACTCTGCGCCTCTTGATCCCTCCCTTACGGCTACTGTCTGCAGCCATGTGGCAAGTGGCACAGCGAAGAGACGTGATGCATTATGGGACGCTGGAGGAGTTTGTAACTTTGGTGACCGAGACTCTCCCAGAATTGATGTGTTACAGACAACGAGCTCAACTTATCCTTGGACTACGAGCAAAGGTGACAGGGGTGTGAAGAAGGGAATGGAGTGATGACCATTAACGTAGACTTGCGCTCAAAATCATTTGCACGCATTACACTGAAATTTAAAAAAAATTTTGCTCACCCAGTGGCTTGAACGTTTGAAAGTTCATAAGGGCAGAGTGCTTCACTTGTGAGTTTTGTTACATTTCTGAGTGGGCTGTGGTTCCCTCAGCTGATTCTGGAGTTGTGCCGCGGAGAGCACCCAGTGGATCCACAGACCATCCAGCCCCACCTGGACAGGATTCGAGCTCCTAGCGACCATTCCGGGCACACAGATGTAAGTGGGTGTGTAATTCTCTCTCTCACACACACACACACACACACAGACAGAGTTGCTTGTTTCCTAAGTGTTGTTCTGGTTCTTCCGAAAGAGATAGGAAATGGGGAAACGGGATTTTTAAGCAATAAATACAAATAGTCCGTAAAATATCCACTATTGAATGATTAGTAGATAATGTGCAAAACATCCATCTATCCATTCATCTTCCTCCACTTATCCGGGACCAGGTCGCAGGGGCAGTAGTCCAAGCAGAGCCCCCCAGACTTCCCTCTCCCCGCACACCTCCTCCAGCTCCTCTGGGGGAACCCCAAGGCGTTCCCAGGCCAGCTGGGAGACGTAGTCTCTCCAACGTGTCATGGGTCTGCCGCGAGGCCTCCTCCCAGTGGGACATGCCCGGAACACCTCGTCAGGGAGGCGTCCAGGAGGCATCCGGAACAGATGCCCAAGCCACCTCAACTGGCTCCTCTCGATGCGGAGGAGCAGCGGCTCTACTCCAAGCTCCTCCCAGGTGACTGAGCTCCTCACCCTATCCCTAAGGGTGTGCCCAGCCACTCTGCGGAGGAAACTCATTTCTGCCGCTTGTATCCGCGATCTCATTCTTTCGGTCAGGATCCAGAGTTCATGACCATAGGTGAGGGTAGGAACGTAGATCAACCGGTAAATTGAGAGCTTCGCCTTACGACTCAGCTCCCTCTTCACCACAACAGACCGGTACAATGACCGCATTACTGCGGACGCCGCACCGATCCGTCCGTCAACCTGCCGCTCCATTTTTCCCCTCACTCGTGAACAAGACCCCGAGATACACGAGCAACCCCCCCCAACCCGGAGGGGGCAATCCACCTTTTTTCGACTGAGAACCATGGCCTCGGATTTGGAGGTGCTGATTCTCATCCCCGCCGCTTTGCACTCGGCTGCAAACCTCCCCAGTGCACGCTGCAAGTCTTGACTTGATGAAGCCAACAGGACCACATTGTCCGCAAAAAGCAGAGACGAGATCTCGCGGCCACCAAAACAGACACCCTCCGTTCCCTGGCTGCACCTAGAAATTCTGTCCATGAAGATAATGAACAGAATCGGTGACAAAGGGCAGCCCTGGTGGAGTCCAACATGCACCGGGAACAGGTCTGACTTACTGCCGGCAATGCGAACCAAGCTCCTGCTCCGGTCATACAGGGAACGAACAGCCCGTAGCAGCGAGCCCCGAACCCCATAATCCCGAAGTACCTCCCATAGCATGCCACGAGGGACACTGTCGAATGCCTTCTCCAGGTCCACAAAACACATATGGACTGGTTGGGCAAACTCCCACAAACCCTCCAACACCTTAGTGAGGGTATAGAGCTGGTCCAGTGTTCCACGGCCAGGGCGAAAACCGCATTGCTCCTCCTGAATCCGAGGTTCGACTATCGGTCGGATTCTCCTCTCCAGTACCCTGGCATAGACTTTCCCAGGGAGGCTAACGAGTGTGATACCCGATAGTCGGAACACAATCTCCGATCCCCCTTCTTAAAAAGAGGGACCACCACCCCGGTCTGCCAGTCCAGAGGCACCGTTCCCGAGCTCCACGCAATGCTGCAGAGGCATGTCAGCCAAGACAGCCCCCACAACATCCAGAGACTTGAGAAACTCGGGGTGGATCTCATCCACCCCCGGAGCCTTGCCACCGAGGAGTTTTTTGACTACCTCAGCAACTTCGGTCAGGGTAATGGACGAGTCCCCCCTCCGAGTCCCCAGCCTTAGCTTCCTCTACGGAAGGCGTGTTGGAGGGATTGAGGAGATCCTCAAAGTACTCCTTCCACTGCCCGAGACAAAGCGCGGTTCAGAACCCCCTTATGACTATAAAATCAAGGTTTTGAAGGTTTAAAATCAAGGGGGGGCCTCGCATGCGAGCGTCTGGTGGCCAGGTCTATGCCCACGGGGCCTGGCCGGGCTCAGCCCGAAGCCAAGACGTGGAGCCACTCTTCGGTGGGCTCACCACCTGCTGGAGAGGCCGTAAGGGGCCGGTGCGTTGTGATTTGGGGGGTGGTCGGGGCCGAGTGCCCAGCCGACCCAAACCTCGGGCACCAACTCTGGCTTTTGGGACTTGGAATGTGCAAAACATGTTGTAAAAAATAAAGTTCTCTTCTTCCTGTTTGTTTTTTTGTTTGAATTTGGACTGTGGTGAAAACATTCTGTTTCGGTGAATTTCCCTTTCATTGTCTCTAGAGTGCAAGTGTGTGTAAGCACTAGTGTACCATCCCAAGGTGAGCCTCAGATTATGGCTCATGCTAGCAGACTGGTGGAAGTTTGTTTGCACAAGTACAGCAATTCCTGAAACAGATTGATCATTTAAAGGCTCTCATTTCCTGATGTGCCATGTCCAACGTTATTTGCAGTTTTGGTTTGTAACCAATCTTAAGGAGCACAATGAAACTTGACTGCAGTATGTTTTTTGCATGGGCCACTTGTTTATATATCATGCACGCCCTTCTAGACAGGTGTGACTACCACATGCGGATGGTCTGTGTGTTATGTTGCAGTGTAGTGATGCTGAAGTGGAGGCATCCAGGGCCAACTTCTGGCAGCTGGTTCAAACCCTTCTGAAAGACCCAGCTGAGAGGGAACATTTCTTCCAGGTCAGAAAGCCTCTATGTGGCTCTTAGTTGTGAGGTTTTACATTACATATAATTGCAATATTTAGTCAAATCCAGTAAAGGTAAAAGACCAGTCTATCCTTTAGGTGCATCTTTTATATTTATGAATGTTTTCTTCCTTCACAGGAGGTGTTCCCAGTGGAGTACGGACCCAAGTATGACACAGCCCTGCAGATACTAGTCTGGGAGCTCCTCTCCAGACTAGAGCAGCTGCTTCCAGTGCCTGATCTGGCACAGGTACAGATACAGAACCAGAATGTGATCCTTTTGTCCATTCTGCTAGGGACACCTTGAAACATTTTTGTAAAAAAAATTAATATGAAAAGCATACTGCCTGTGTGAATGTTACAATATACTGTACATGCTGTGGGGCATTTTGATGTTCCCTTATTCTTACGAAGATGAGTAGTAAGAGACGTTTTAAGTTCCTGGGAGTGTACAACGCACTGCTTGGCATCTTCACCTGCAGTATTTACTAGCACGTTTTCTTAAGTCCGCATGCCTGTTTTGTTGAACTTGTACTAAAGGCTTCTCACAATCATCGGTTTTATATTGGGTGAAGTTACAGTCATGTTGTCAGCAAATTAGATGCTGTAACTTGCATGAGTTGGAATGGATAGTGAATGAAGAGAGAATAGCAGTGAGATTATGACCAGTATTGTTTTTATTTTAATCCGTGTGTTTCTGCTAATTTTTAAGAAGGTATGTATCATGCATATAACTTCTTTGTTTGATTTCACCTCTTATTCTCAGACAGTTTCTTGGCTCAGTGATGCTCCTTCAGTGCTGGAAGAGTGTTTGCAGTCTATTACTGCCCCAGAGGAATTGAGAACCTTGCTCCAGCAGTATAAGTGTTATGGGCATATGGACACACATGGTAGGATCTCTTATGGTGTTTAAAATTGTCCGGTTGTATTGAAATCACTTTTTCCCCATCACCACCATATATGGGGGGGATCTGCTTTGAACATTGATTTAACTTTGTATTAAAAAAAAAAAACTCTCTCTCTCACACAGCAACCATTTCCTCAGTGGATGAATTTATCCTCGCTTCTCTGTCCACCCCTCCCTTTGACAGAGTCGTGATTGCCATGAAGCAGGCGGACTCTGAAATCCACTCAGAAACCTTGCATGATTCTCTGACCTTTTTGAGTCCCACCTCAGTGAGCGAAGAGGTGGAGGTGGAGACAGTAATAGAGAGCACTGATTTCACAGAGGTGGACCTGACTGCCAGTCTGGACCAAAGCGAGGACACAGTGAGAGAAGTAGAAAGTGGAATAGCAGAAAGGGAGGAGCAAGTCACAGAGTCTGAAGGGAACGGTGCAGAGGAGAGCATAGGGAAAGCAGATGAGCCAAATGAAGAGATAGAAGGCAGCTGCAGAAGCAAAGAGGAAAATGCACTCACAAGTGAACTTGACAATGATAAAAATGAGCTGGAGGCCACTCATGAATCTGGTGCTGGGCCCTATAGTGAATATGGATCAAACTCCCTGCAACAGGAACAGGAAAGAGAGTGCCACAGGGCATCATGGGAAGCACAAGTTGCGACCCAAGAAAAAGCTCCGCTTGGCGGTTTGGACACAGCCGTGGTACCAGTAACTGAAGTGCCACAAAATGTGTAAGAAACAAATTTTCAGCATGTTATCCAGAAACTTGCACTGTGAGGTGGTACTTTGGTTACTGCATATTTGAATTCCTTTTTTGTTATTTCTCAGGGTTACTGTTGAGTACTATGAAGGGTCCACACTGACCTCCAAAAGGAGTGGAAACAGAGGTGAGGGAAGTTTCTAAACATGTTCTCAGAGGTACACTTGTTACATGTTCGAACAGTGTATGCCCGCTCCCTTTCCAAGCAGGAATGCGGTTTGGTTCTTAATGTAACTCTTCTTTGCTGGAGTTAAGCTGGACATGAGACACACCACAAAAAGTCTGATATATAATGATATAACTGGTAAATGGCTAATTCATATTATTCTTTAATATTGCTAGTTGTGAGCCACCAACTTAACCAAGTATTTTTCGGTTAATCACTATTTTCTCTGGATCAGTTAGCAGCTTTGTCCTGAATTCTGTGAATAGGGATAAGCAGTTGGTGTAGAAAATAAGAAATTTAATTTAGAGAAAATAAATTATAGATTTTCATGCATAGAAGGAAACCTTTTTTGACTTGTCTGTTATACGCATTCACTGCTTATTTTCCTCTTATCAGAAGTCAGAGGATTAGAGTGGATGAAATGACACTAAATATTAGATTATCAGGTTAATTTATTGGGTAATGATCCATTTCAGGGCAACACAATGTTCTAAATACAGGAGTGTAAGGGGAAAAAAATCTGTGCTTTCACCTTGTTCTTTTCCTGGTTTCGTTGTTTTCTAGAGAGATGGGGTTTCCAGTAACAACTCCTGTTCTCTCTTCTCTGTCCCAGCAGAGCGAACCACGGAGCTGTCCTCTTTAGTTTTCGCCTGTGCTATTTGCCCATTCGCTCACAGGAATGAGATGCAGCTCCATCAGCACATTGAAACAGCCCATCCAGAGGAGTACGACAAACTCTTACGGTCTGAAGTCAATGAAGCTGAAGTTCCGCACCAGCAAGCCACGCCCCCGAAGGAACCTCAGAGTCCCACATGTGCCGGTACACGTGCACCAAAGACCCACGCTTGCTTCCATTGCTGTAAGAGCTTCAGGTCCCGTTCGGACCTCGCCAGACACCAGCAGATTCACACAGGCGAGCGCCCGTTTCCCTGCTCTCAGTGCGAAAAGAGTTTCAAAAACTCATGGGACCGGACGAGGCATGAGCGCACGCACACTGGTGAGCGGCCCTTCCACTGCTCGCAGTGTGGGAAGAACTTCACGCAGCTGGGCTTCCTGAGCCTGCACCGTAGGCGTGCTCACAAGGGGGACTGTTCCTACCAGTGCTCTGTCTGCGGGAAAAACTTTGCTGCACCGTCGGATCTGGCGAGACACAGACAGAGCCATGCTGTAAGGCGTCAGTACAGATGCACTCAGTGCGAGAAGAGTTACACGCGCCTGTCGGACCTCCGCAGGCACCAGCTCAATCACACAGGAGAGCGTCCCCACCACTGCTCCGAGTGCGGCAAGAGCTTTACCCAGCTGTGGATTTTGGCTAAGCACCAACGCACTCACACCGGGGAGCGCCCTTTTCAGTGCTCCCACTGTCAGAAGAGTTTTACTCAACTATCCATTTTGATTAGACACCAGAGAATTCACACTGGAGAGCGACCGTATCACTGCTCTCAGTGTCAGAAGACATTCCTGTCTTCGGGGGAACTGTCAAAACACTATAAATGCCACACAGAAGACAGGCCTTACCTATGTACCCAGTGTGGTAAAGGGTTTAAAACGAAGCGCACTTTGAACGAGCACTGGCGTACTCACACGGGGGAGCGCCCATACCACTGCTCACACTGCGGTAAGTGTTTCACCAAGTCCACAGCTCTGACGAGACACCAGCTGATACACACGGGCCAGAGGCCACACAGTTGCTCGCAGTGTGGGAAGACATTCCTTTCGTCCAGAGAACTACTGCTGCATCAGCGCTCTCACACTGGGGAGCGGCCTTATCAATGCTCTCAGTGTGAGAAAAGTTTTCGGTCATCGTCTGACCTAACACGACATCACCGAAGTCACACTGGGGAGTGCCCGTATTCGTGTTCGCGGTGCAAGAAAACATTTTCTTGTTCGACAAAACTGAAAAGACACTTGCAAATCCATGCAGAGGAAAAGCCATTTCAGTGCTTGGAGTGTGGGGAAACGTTCAGCCGGTCGTGCCTCTTAAAGACACACCAGCAGGTTCACACAGGGAAGGACTGCTGAAGCTCTTCTGATGATCTACATTATTATATTGTCAAATGCATGGTAACTTTTTTGTATATTGTACTTTAGCAGTGAAATGGTAGCCAAGCCTTCAACTGGGAGAAAGAAAAAAAGGAACAAATTGCTAAAAATTTGCTGCATTGTTGTATATGTGGTGGTCAGTAAGTTTTAAAACTGGCCACATTGTGGTGCTGCTGTGCTGCCTGCACAGATGGCTTGCAATCACAGCAGTGACGCTTGGCAGCTAGTCTTAAAAGTTTACTATATCACGTATATACAGTGTTAAACTTTAATGTTGAAAGTTTACTGCATTAAATTATTGCAGCAGTGATTTAAAAATGAAGCTGATGTTTATGTGAAGAAATAGTGTTGCAATGTGGAAACATGTTTAGAGATGAAACAGCTGATTACTTTTTTTTTTTTTTGAATGTTCACCCACTGTTCGATGACTTTTGGTGAAATGGAAGAACGAGTCATAATGTAATCACTCTGCAAACAGCCATATTTAGACAACTTTCACACAAAGGACCTCTTTCTACACGAAACTTGACATATACTGTACTCAGGGGAGTGTTTGAATTCTGTGAATGTAAGTAGTTTCCTGAATGGTGATTGGAAATATTCCACAAGCTTTATGTAGGTTTCAGTAACTAAACACCCATTGTTTCTCTTCTTTTTCTGTTGAATTGTTTTTATGAGCTACCAGAATATAGCATCGGTTTGAATAACTACATTTCTGTGAATGGTGTTCAAAATGTCATCTGGGAAGAATTTCTGAAAAATACCAAAAGTGGAACTTGCATGTATTAACTAGAATGTAGTTTGCTGTGCAGAAGTTTTTTTTTCTTTAGAAAAATGTTACTTTGCACAGTATTGCATGACAGGTGACTATCAACTTTACACTGAACTGTTTAATTTTTGATTACATTTGTGAGCTGCACCTTGTGTGTATTCTTCAATTCTGTTTGATGCATTCCCAGAAAATATGTACACAGCCACATAACATGTTTTGTAAGCCATAAAACATCAGTCATTCTCAAAGACTTGTGGACTGTTTTTAATGACATTGAAGAAAATTCTGTGTGTTAACTAGCCAACAACCTGTAATACAAAGCAAACTTATTTTTTCAATAGGTTTTTAAGTATGTTGTGAATATTTAGCATTTTATCTTGCTACATCTGAGAATTTATCTACATATTAATTAAAAAATTTGGACACTTTGTTTGGACCAAACTGGAGGAATTGACACATTCAGGTTCAGCCTATACCTTGGTGTGTCTGGCACCACCCAAAGTAAATGGTGTTGATACGACTTGAGAATTTTTTTCAACAAAAAAGCACCTTCGGTGTCTCTTTTCAAAACTTGAAACAGAAACTGATGAACAAATGGAATGTCATCTTGCAATGTTCATCTTTTTCATGAGCCTAGTGAGTAAATGCTGTTAATTAAAAGATCCAGACAGGACACACAGATCGGGGTATAAAAATACTGAATTACTGTACAGGGTGTTGTGACTCAACTTTTTTGATTTTCTTTCCACAAAAAAAAGACTCACTGAGGTGGAGAAGAAAAACATTGTGTTTCAGAAAACAAATCTTGGCCAAATCTTCAGTGGACATTTTGATGTTAGCTGAAGAAGCAAAGAAGTGAACTCAGCTTATTTTTATTTTGCTGTGCCCTGTGATGGATTAGTGTCTAGTGCTGCCTGAATGCCTTTGTTTTGTTTTTATTTATATTAATGTAGTAAATAGACCGAGATGAGTGTTATGTATGAATAAGAGCATATCTAGTCATCCTGTCTGGGTGGTGCTATGAGCTGCAGTGCTCACTGGTCTGTTGCTGCTCCTCTTGCTGGGACTGCTCTCCGTGCCCAGCTCTCAGGCTCAAACTTGTAAATTCTGGGGGGTGAGTGAACCCTGAAAATCCAGAACATTCTATCATGGGTAGCAGCGTAAGTTGATTTTTCAGCAATTTACATATACTAGTCAAGTTACATTTTTTTTTTTTTACTCATTTATACAGCTGAGTAACTTTTACTTTATCAATTCAGGGTAAGTACCTTGATTGAGTACTATAGCAGAAGGTGGGATCCAAACCCAAGTCCTTTAAGTGCAAGAAAACAGTTCCAGCAACTAAATTATCTGCTGTTTAAGCATTTGTGCTTATGACCATATGGTTTAAGGTTCCAAACTGTTTGTGAAACTTGTTTTTCGATTCTTATTCTGAGCGATTATTAACTTCAGTTACAGCAAACAGCATATCCTCTGCCCCGCCAGGCCTAGACTATAACTATGAAATCTATATACACTATTTTATAATCAGCTGAGTTACAGATTTTCAGAGACATATTTTCCTTTTTATTTATTTTATATTGTTTTCTTTGACAGTGAAAGATGCCTAAACACAAGTGTGGGACCACCTAATTCAGCTCTTCACCAGTGTTTACAGCTTGTGTCTAGTGTTTGAGGGGCATGTCTGTGGGATGACTCCATCAGAACTCAGGATTGAATAGAGGTTTGTAGAGACAGGCACATTATTTTCAATCATTTAACATGTTTCAGCATGATTAGTAAAATAAGTATTTACATAGTGGGGTTTCTAATATAACTGAAATTTTTACAGGCGCTAACCCGTAAATAAAGCAGTGGATATCAAGTTTTTATTCATCGGGGCTTAAGTCGGGACTTATGAACGAAACAGTTTATGGACCTAGTTGTGTTTGTAAGCTGAGGAAACAGTCTACTATCTTTGTTGTTAGAAGTCATTCTGAAATGGAAATTAACTGCATGAATTTCTCAGTAATTCTCTTTATTTACAGCTCAGTGGCAAATAATGTACTCTTCTTGCGGTTCTGACATCACTTTTAAATTGTATTTATTGTACTGAAAGGAATTGCTGAATTTTACTAGTAGCTGTAACGTACTTCCATTTTCTCTGTACACCGATTCTGTCGCTTTGTTGTTGTGAACCAGGTGTGTTATTAATGTCCCATTGAATGAAAGAATTGGTTATAAAGTAAATTATTGAAGTTGTCATAAATATTATTACTGGCTGAGCAGAAAAGATATTTTGCAAGGGGATGAACTGTTTCCATTAACTTCGATGAATAACCCCTTGTATGTCCTGTGACGCACAGTTCAGTTGGTCTATAGCGTATTCCAGCAGAAATCAGACTGCATTTACACCAACGGTTGGGCTTGGACGGCCTCTCACCTTGGAACTGATGCACTGCTGCAGCAGGATCTTGAGCTCCATGTTCTGCTTCTGCAGACTTTGTGTCTCCACCAGCAGCTTGGATCTATCGTTCAGAGCAATGCTGTGAGCAAGGGGATGGGAAAGACCGAGAAAGTACGTGTTTAGACCAGTTCATTACACTTACTCATTCTGCTGATGCTTTTCTTCAAAGCAGCCTACAATTATTTACCTGTTAATACAGTAGGCTACTGTAGAAATTTAGGGTGAGGACCTTGCTCAAGGCTACTACAGCAGGAAGCAGGATTTAAACCTGTGACCTTGGGCTGAATCCTCTAGACTGTCAGCTACGTATTACTACAGTAAGCAAGAGCGATAAGGTCACTTCCAAGAAGGCTCAAGTTTCATGTTGATGCTCAACTGAAACAAGATCATGAAATCAGTGCTGGATTTTTTATTAGGTGCTGTAGGCACAGTAACCAGGGCCTACGAAGGAGGGAAAAATGTAAAAACCCAGGAAAATACTGCAAGACAATTTAATGAAATAGAAACTTCAACATTACATTTCAAAAAAGGTCCAGCTTTTCTAGGCCTTTCCTAAGGACGCTTGTTTCTGGGGCTAGGCTGGTAGTATAGTGAATTGGCATTGACCCCTCTTCACACTGGGGTGAAAGTGCCTACTGATACCAAACTGTGTCCCTGCATGAAATATGGACTCACTAATACTTTTCCAGGGCCATCTCCAGAGCGCTCCAAATCTGCAGCTTTGATTCAGGGATGATGTTGGCCATGGCTTCCCAGTAGGCAGCTGCCTCTGCATCATCCCTGGTGGATTTCAGGAGCTTCTTTCTAGAAGCACGCTGGGAATATCCGTGAAACCTGGTGGGGTCACCCTCCAGGAAGGGCAGTGGCGGTTGCACCCAGGGCATGGCCAACTGCTGCTCGTGCACCAGCCGATCGGTCTGCAGGGCCCTCTCCACCAGCTCCTTCACCTCGGATTCGTTCATCAGCCAGATGTCCTTAAATGTTCTGGCGTCAGTGGTCACAAAGTGCCTAAGCAAGACAAAGTGGAAGAAAGTCAGTCTTAACAAAACCCCATAAATTGCACCTTCCTGTGCAGCCAGACAGAAAATATCAGAATATCTCAATCTATAAGAAGTATGGCTTTATGAAGTCCCAATGTGTAACTCATTAAGTCTTCAATTTACAAACACTGTATGTACACAAATGTACAACATTTCATTTTATAATTTCAATACTGTATATTATTTTTAGTCAATATTAGTTTTACTGTGTCTAGTGTGTAAAATCAGTGCAAATTTACTGGAAAATTTCTCTAAAAAACTGGTTTAGATAAAGTACACAGGCATTTTTTGATTTTTGAATAAGGCGATTTGTGACAGGCTTGTTGGGATGGAACCCCATCGTACAGAGGACCACCTGTATTTTCAGTTGTTGGAAATTGAAATTTGGGGCGTTTTTACTGGAATAATTCAAGATATGCTCTTTGCTCAAGGATACTGCAGTAGGATTTGATTTTTTTTTTTCTATTTTTACTCAGATTCTAATAGCTAGAATAATCATTTTAAGATTTGACAAGTTAAAAGATTATCCAATATTTGTGTACATGCTGGACGACACCTCTTTTGCTCTCACCTCATTTTCTTCTGCATGTCTTCGTACTCTTGCATGATTCTTTTGTAGTCATCACCCAAAGCCTTGTACTCCTCACGAGACTGCTTCCCCTGCTTTTCACATCTGATCTTGAGGTTATTTTTGATATCCTGTAGTCTTGTAGTAAAGGTGAATAAAATTATTCGGTTATTAACAGTTATACAGAAAGCAACTGTGAAAAATATGTTTATTATAAAGGACAAAGAGGAACCAGGAGAGGTGTTTGTCTTTTTGGCTTCTCCAATGCAAGAACCATTTGATATCCCTTACATTTCTAAGTCTGAATTTAAAAAAGTATATATACTGGGAAATGGTATATGTCAAAATATATACGAAATATGATACATAAAATAATTGTGCTGTTGACATATAAATGAGACAAAAAGCAGTAACCCTAAATACACTGCACATACAGTTCAAAATGTTAAAGCATTTATGATAACATGTATGTGAATAAAATATGTGCACAAAAAGCAAATTTATACTTAAACGACTAAACACTAAACATTTTCAAGACTGAAGTTTGTTAAGGGAATGGATACATATTATTTCGTGTATAGATTGTAAAAACTAAATCTAAATAGTGTATCTATACAGTAGACTTTCATAGAAAATGTTACCTGTAAAGATACGACATTATTAAGACAGACTGGCGATACATCATGTTGTTTACATAATATATAAGGCAGCTGATAGTTTTTTAATAAAGCTATTTAGTATTAAGCAAGGTTTTCTGTTAAGTTTTTTAAGATTACAATTTATTTTTTGTTTTTGCGGCACAATTTCAGTGCTGCTGGGCGATTGGCCAGGTTCATTAAATGATAAATAAGCTGAACCATCAAAAACACCAAGAAAAGTTAACGTTCTCGTTTCAAGCTTAGATTTGTTGAACTGCTTTAACTCGAAGGGCGCCGACTCATTAATCGCAGCACCGGCACCTGTTAATTTTGCGTTTCTGCTGACACTTGGTGATGGTGTTTTCCTCCTCTCGTTTCTTCAGCACCTGGAAGTTGTATTCCAGCTTCTCCTGGTTTTGCTGAAGGGTCACTTTCAGCTGCTTTAACTCCTGTTTCAGGATCTGAGCGACAGCAATGTTACATCATAACACAAAATCATATTTACAATCCCAGACAACCTTAAATGTGACATTTGTGATATGGAAGGTGCGAAAATAAAACTGTAACCTTATCGTGTGTAAAGTTGTTACAGTTTGGATACATACAAGTATATCTATGAAGCTAGCATGATGATGGGAAAACTATGATCGGACAAGGTCAGCAAAGTGAACATTTTTCAAATATTGTAGCACAAATTCATAAACTGACGCCGCAGTGGAAGATTAACCAGCAGCAGAGTGAAGTGATAACCAAATGAAATGATACTGGATCGCGGTGGAAGCGTCTCCACGCTTCATATTGATGGAAACACAAAACATGCAGAACTGTTTTCTTTCCCTTTCCCAGCTACTGTTTACATGCAGATTCACTTTTCTCTTCTGATGTGTTAGGTTTTCCCCAAGTCTGTGTGGCAGATGTTTACTCCAAAGTAAGTGTTGGCCAGACAGTGGATATTTTGCTTTTATGAAACTCTATGAATGTAAAATGAGCTTCCAAAGCTAGACTCACCTGTACATCAGTATCCAGCTTAATCTTGATTTTGTTGTACTCCTCCGCATCCTCGATCCTTAACTGCTGCAGCAGGACCTCATACTCTTCGACCTTCTTCATCCTCTGAAGCAGGTACTGCAGCTACACAACACCAATCCCATGTGCCCAGTCCGGTTTGTACACCTCTGCCTGGGGCTACTTTAACCCTCAGGCTCCATGCCCTTCTACAACCTTTATCTATCATAATTGGTTTCTTCAATTGAGGAATGACATTGGTTAAAAGGTGTAACACAACAGTAGATGATCATGTTTTTAATCATTGCTTTATAAACAATGGCATAGCGGGTTGGACCGAGTCCTGCTCTCCAGTGGGTCTAGGGTTCGAGTCCCGCTTGGGGTGCCTTGCGACGGACTGGCGTCCTGTCCTGGGTGTGTCCCCTCCACCTCCGGCCTTGCACCCTGTGTTGCCGGGTTAGGCTCCGGCTCCCCGCGACCCCACTTGGGACAAGCGGTTAAGACGGTGTGTGCTTTATAAACAGTTATAATGGGCTACCCAACACAGGATGGGAATACCAAAAATAAAAGGCTGTCTCAAACACAGGTCAGGGGTTAGTGCAACCCGTGTGTGAAGCTGTACAAGCAGTTGCAGGCGTTACCTCCTTGTCATACCGCTCTTTCGCCATCTGCTCCCATTTCTTGCGGTTGCTGCTCAGGAGGGCATTGCGGTCTTGATCGAACACCGTCTACACGTCAGATCAGGTGAGAGTACAGATGAGCAGAAACTCCTAAGAAGAGACTATCCAAAGAGATGTTTCTTTTCTGAATTTTGACAAAAGGTATTGTGAGCTTCTGTTAAAGGGCACAGCGGGGTCTTGGTTCACGATACTGTCAAGATATGAGCTACACCATAATAAATAAAAAGTAGTTCTTTATTTGGTCCACTATGTACCTCAATTAGATCGAGTTCCTTTCTGTAGGACTTGCTTAGATTTTTAATCTGCTCATCCATTTTCTCAACCAGGAGTTCTACATCTTGTGCTTGCTTCTTTAAATCTTTCTTGTACTGGTCATAATTTGTTTTCAGCTCCTGCACTTGTAGAGCATAAAGAAAGGATGGAATTTATCTCAGTTAAATCAAGGAAAATGCATGGGGCGTTGCTAATCTAATAGGGAAGCATCAGTTTTAAAGTTAATCAGTGTTATTTAATCATAAATTTATTGCCTATGTTTAGATTTTACTAAGCAATTAAATGGTACACAATTTTAACTTAAAACTGAGATTTTGATGATATTTCTCAAATACAATTGGTTCCCAACTTACAGACTTTACTGCTCTCTCTTCCTGAGCTGATTGGTCCTTCTGGAGAGCCAGTATGGCTCGTGCACAAACCAAATGTCTATACTAGCTCTCTTTTTATGAGATAAATACAGATCTGAATAATTCTCAAAAACATTTGTATTGGCAAAAAGTTTATTAAAGTCCTTAAGTCAGGGGCCAACTGTACTCATTTCTTGTGTGCTGTTGTGCACGACTAACACCAGCAGTTCCAGTAGCTACTATGTTCCATGATGTTCATCCATGCTGACCTGCTGCAGGTCATTTATGAGCTTGTCCTTATCTTCCAGCAGGAGGGTACACAGCTGCTGCTGGCTGTCCAACGCCTCCTGCAGCTCACGGGTAAAATTCTTCTGCATAGCTGTATCCCACCCCTTAGAGATCTCCTCAAACTTCTCCAGGCTCCCATTAGCTTGAATCTCCAGTTTCTCAAGCCTTAACCGTGAACATGCAGACATCAGTGCATATTTCACTAGTTAGATTGCTAGTTATTATAGTATATAATTATATAGAATTTTATATAATTATGCTTATGGATACACATGCACAAAATCCCAGAGCAACACCTACTTTTCTAACAGTTAAATCGCAGCTGACTATACTGAGAATACTGTGTAATATAATAAAAAACTGGGTGTGAGGATTAAATCAATATGAAACTTTTCACGGGCCTTGTCCCATTCCACAAAGGTAAATCCTACTTTTGCTCACTTCAGGCCCCTCCAGTTACCTGTGCCTAGTCGCCTCTTTCTGCTGCGCTCTCCTCTGCGTCTCCCTGAAATCTGCAGCTACCTGGATGTTAGTGACCAGTTCTGTTCCATCTTTCCGTAGCTTTGTCATTCGCTGTAGCAGGACAGCAAGCTTGACAAAGTGAGCGTCATGTTCACAACATAAAACAAATCTCAAGCCACCATTCACACACATTTGCATCTGAACAACTAAAGGCACACAAGCACACAATAACTGATAAATCAATAAAGCATAACCAACTTCTTTACTGCTCTCCACTTGTTTCATGCTTTCTATGTATTCCACAGCTTGACTCATGATTGTACTTTAAAAATCAAAATATGATCATAAGCAGTTGTATTAACCTATCCTATGCCACCTTGGACAAAGGCATCAGTTATAATACTAATAATAATAATAATAATGGGGTTAAGATAAGAATATCAGTGGGTAATACTACGGTCAGCCTCCTTTGTTTAGCAGAGTCTGGGTTAGCATTCAGGTTGCTAGGGTACACTGTTACATGTGTGGTCGTCCTTCTAGTTGCTAGGATACATGTACACACCTCAAATCCAGGCAATTATTCCCTTCGGGTAGGATTAATGTAAATCTGAGTCCAATTTTAACTCAGATTTGCACAGAAATGAAAGATAAAGTACTGGCTGTTTGGCAACGATGCCTGCAGTTATTTCAGAAAGTATTATGGGAAGAGGACGTGTGTGGTGCATTCCTGATAGCATGTGTTCTGTGTAAGTCTAGTAAAAATGTTATATTTTAAAAAGGAATTAAACTGCAGTTACATTTTTCTGTTATCTATAGCTAGAAAGGCGACGCAGATGCAAGAAAAATAGAAATATAAGTATTGTCATTAATACTTTTGGGTGCCTCAGCACTTGGATCAAGCGTGGATTTGAAATCAGGCTGTCTATATGTAGTTAGCATAATCATATGAAATTATTAATGTTCGGTAGTACTTCAGTTTTAAATTTCAGAAGTGATCAGACAGAAAATATTTTATTTTGGCATAATTTCCAGGTTCCTGTTCAGCTGGTCCTAGTACACACACACTATCTGAAACCGCTCATTCCAAGCGGGATCATGGCAAACCGGAGCCTACCCGGCAACACAGGGCACAAGGCTAGAGGGGGAGGGGACACACCCAGGACAAGACGCCAGTCCACTGCAGGGCACCCCAAGCAAGACTCGAACCCCAGACCCACCAGAGAACAGGCACAGGCCAAACCCGCTGCACCACCACATCCCTCTCTGGTCCTACTAGTGTGCAATTAGTGTGATTTTATACTGGGATTCATCTCTGCTAAATAAATGTAAATGTCAAAGTTATCCAGTGGTGTTTAATAAAAAAATTTACTCTGTTCAATGGATTGCTGGAGAAACTAGTTTTTTGATGAAGAACAGTGTCTGTACAAAGTTAAATTTCAATAAAACACAATCACAAGTGCAAACAAACCTGATGTAAAACATCTCTGACAAGATAAACCGGTGAGCCTCAGTGGAAGAATAAACAATAATAAGGCTGCAATGACATCATTAATGGTCATATGAATGCCCATATTAGACCCATTTGAGTCACATCAAACTACATCAACTGTAGCACCTTATTAAACTTCATAAAAGGTACAACTAGTGTGTCAAGTGATCCTTCTTTCTAATACAAGAATAATAAGGAAGAAATGCTAATGTTTAAGGTCATTTTTAAGTTGACTTGTGTTAAAAGGTTTTTCATGGGGAAAAAATTGTGAATTGCTTTTTTGGATTTTCTGGAACAAATTAGGTTTGGATACCAATGGAAGGATGTCAGTCACACAGCACAGGACAGTGTCTAAATGCTGGAACTGTTCTAGACTAGCTGAGAATTTCAACCCCAGAACTAGGTGCACTGGCTGAGAATTTCAACACTGCAGTGCTGGTTGACACTTGAGAGTTTCCAGTGCTTAAGCACTGAGTTTGAACATAAACCCATTTATGTAAAAACTACAGAAACAGGAGTGCACTTTACACTTTATTAGTCATTCCAGACACTGATGGCTGACAAGTTGTTTATGAGTCTTTGTAATAGTTGTTGAAGTTGATGCGAAGCAGAAAGTCCTCTAGGTGAGGCTGGTAACCCCTGTTAACAAGCTTTGTGACAACTGGAAAGAGAGGGGAGGGGGATACAGAGAGAGAGAGAGAGAGAGAGAGAGAGAGAATGGCACTGCATTGAAATGTTTTGAAAGGGATTTTTCCATTTTTGGGTCTGGGTTACAGTTAGGGATTGACACCCTAACCCTAAGGAGCTAAGGTAAAAAACTCAAGGAAGGTTCTAACCATATTGTTCAGTATGAGGAAATAAATAAAATTCTCTTTTAGTAGCTACAGTAAAAGGATTCTCTGGAGGGTAGAAATGTTTAAGAGATACACTTTTACTAAACTCATGCCACAGCACTGTTGACTACAAAATCATTTCACTTCACTGCATTCACTGAAAGGCAACTAACCCCCAATATCTGATCACAGCAAAATTTTTTCCTGCCATCAAAAATGGACGAAAACTTGTAACATCACACACCCAATTAAGTTTTAAAAAAACATGCGATGGACCAAAACAGCCCAGAAAGGTTCTAGAACAAAATCGGTTTTCATTATTGACTCCTATATTTTGAGAGTGTGAAGAGCAGATGGGAGCCCCTCACCTTTGAAGAGGAAGTGGGAGTAGTACTTGAAGGTGTTGTAGGACTGCTGCATGGCCACAAAGCTGGGGTGCACCGTCTCGCCCTGCTGACTGCTCCAGGGCTGCGCGATTAGCTGAGCTCGGAACTTGAGAATCAGGCTGAAGATGCTGTGGATGATGTTCATGACTGGAGCGGCCTTCTCTGTCAGCAACCCCCTGTGAAAGGGAGGGAGGAACAGAGTCTTGCGATTTTTGTTCTTTGAATTCTGAAAACTCATAGGTTTTCATTGTTCTTACTGTGTTTGATCACCTCCAATATGCACATTTCGTCAAGTTTTAAGACATGAAAATTGGGATGCATCTTATAATTTATGGCATCTTAGAACCATTGAAGTATTAGTGTGTTTATCACCTCAGTTATTTCCATTGCTATCATCACATGTTAACTTAAATTAACGAAAATTTTGACCCATAGTTGCCATTGAAAATGGTTTCAATCCACTAGTAATTCAGAAAAAAATTATTTTGAGGAAGGTTCCAGGCCAATAGCAAAGAGGAATTGTGACTAAATACTTTTTTGCTCATTTATTTTCTCCATTACTATATTTAAAAATAAGGGGGTGCGGTGGCGCAGTGGGTTGGACCACAGTCCTGCTCTCCGGTGGGTCTGGGGTTCGAGTCCCGCTTGGGGTGCCTTGCGACGGACTGGCGTCCCGTCCTGGGTGTGTCCCCTCCCCCTCCAGCCTTACGCCCTGAGTTGCCGGGTTAGGCTCCGGCTCCCCGTGACCCCGTATGGGACAAGCGGTTCTGAAAATGTGTGTGTGTGTATTTAAAAATATTGTCAGTATTATAGGTTCATGTATTACAAAGCTTAAACAATGAATCACCATGTTATCATTTGGGTCTCAGTCAGTGCCTTGTTTACAAAACTCGTTCATTTCCTTCAAGAAAGTTATTTAAAATAACTAGTAAGCAATAAAGTGAGTTTCCTGGTAGTGCTGAAAAGAAAAAGGGGAAGACAGTAGACTTCAAAATAAAACTCAAAGTAACAGTATAGCACGAAAATACTGTACTGTATTTTTATTATTCTGTATTAAGATTTTAACAAATAATGTGTAAACTGGAAATAGTGAAAATATACCAAAGTCTTATACAATTTTTAATTTAGAATGAGTGGGCTGATGACGGGTCCTTGTCATGAAACCCCAGCGTGAGATGTATTGTACTGTGCGAAAGTTTTAGGCACTTGGGGGGGAAAAAAACTGTAAAGTGAGAATGCTTCCAAAATTAATGCTCTTAATAAACTTCCTGCAAAGCTTAGTAACCATCCATCGTCAACAACCACTTGTCCCGAGCAGGGCCGCAGCGAGCTTGGCCAGGTCCCGCTCTCTGGTGGGTCTGGAGGTAGAGTCCTGCTTGGGGTGCCTTGCGATGGACTGGCATCCCGTCCTGGGTGTGTCCCCTCCCCCTCCGGCCTTGCGCCCTGCGTTGCTGGGTTAGGCTCCGGTTCGCCGCAACCCCGCTCAGGACAAAAGGTTTCAGACACTGTGTGTACCTTCTTTCTTTAATGACATGCAAAACCCTTATTGTAATACTGTTAACTTTTTGCAAAAGAAATGCTTGGAAATCTAAAATATGCCCTTTCCCATTGACACTAATGCAGAAAACATTAAATAACCATCTAAAACAAATATTTTTGTGAAACATCTAAGTGCCTAAGACTTTTGCACAGTACCGTACAGGCACCCTAACAGTCTTCTCCTGTATGCAATTCATGCCCATTTCCTCCTTCAATGCAGAATCTCCAACTTACCTGAAGATGGCCCTGTTGAGATAGTCTGCATGGGTGTGGTGGATGGAATCTAGGTCGCTCACGTTGCCTAGTTTATGGATGAACTCACTCCAGGACACCTGCAGGATCTGGTTGGCAATGTAGCCCTGAATCACTTTCACAAAGTGCTGCATTTCGTGTCGGTAGAGCTGCAGCTGGCGGAACTGTGTTGAGTGGCTCGCACCCTTCACCAGAGCTGGAAGACAGAGAAAGGGAGCACGGTCATCATGTGTTCTCCAGCATGGGGATCCAAGAGCTTAGCACCCGTTAAAGTGTTCACGAACACTAGAACATACAAGATCAAACCCACTCATGGACAGGGAGGTAGAGGAGAAGAAACTATCCCAGCAGGGAAGCCAGGATGTACCTACCAGCTCTCTTCAAGTGGAACCAGACATCCCGCAGTGTCCATACCATGTGCTTCAGCTGCAGCAGGAAGGAGAAAAGACGGTTGTACTTGTTCATGCAGTTGTCGGTGATGACTATGTTCAAGGGCCAGTCCACCTGCCAGGCAGAGAATCAAGAGAATCAGCTAGAATTTGATGAGCAGAGAACTTGTGGAAGCCTCCAGCCATACTAGGGTGTTTACATACCAGCCTCTCACCTTGTAGCGCAACTCTAAGCACTGCAGCACATCTGGAGCATGAGGGTGGAAGCGCTCTGGGAGGAAGCGCAAAGCAAAGGTGAAGTTAGCAGCCAGAGCTCCACCCCCATGCAGGCTGTACTGCAGGGCCTTGCTGAGAATGGAGTTGAGCACCAGTGGAGTCAGGAGCTCCCCAGGGGTTTGACCACTAGCCAACTGCAGAAGGAAGGCGTGTTTATAAGAGGGGGTTCAATTACTTACAAACATACAGGTAAAAAGAACAGAAATTAAACTGGCCATATTTCCTCAAAGTCATATTTGCACAAACAAAATTTTGTATTAAAAAATTCCACAGCAAAACTATACCTAATGCTCAGGACACCTGACATCTGCTAACATGACAGCAATTATTAAATTGTTACAACTTATCATTTTTAAGTGCAGAGGAAACCTGTTTATCAACTTTCAATGTAAGTGCAGACATCTGCAGTCACATTATACTGTACATTATACCATATGAATTAGTGTAACATAAACCTGCTGTGGTCCTGGCCATCTTAAGACAAACTCACCTTCTCAAAGAGCAAGTCACTGAGTGACTGAGCAAACTCCCCATCCTCCATCAACAGGAAGTGCCTGAGCGCCTCAAAGTGCTTCTCCACCCCGAGCTCCACGAAGAAATAGTCCACCACAGCTTTGTTCACAAGAGACACACTGCATGCAAATACACATGGCAGCTAAGACCTTCCTGCAGTGATACAGAAACACTAAAGCATGCAGGAATTACTGAAATACAATATATCAGTCTGTGTCAAGACACAAGGAAAGGAGGCAACATCTTAAGTGACAATGAGCTGGACATTTGTACAATGTACACTGGTACCTCGTTACAAACATTCAAGTTTTGAATTTTTGAAAATATAAATATTTCCCAGTTTTTTTTAACTTAATAAAAAAAAGTCCCATCCTCATTGCCATTTTTTTGTATCCTGAGTCTCAAATGAGATAGATAGTTGGTATGGTTAAACACTTTTCAATATGTTCTCTCCATGCCATCTTCTGTTCCTCTCTATCTTACTCCTCATTCTCTACTCCACTGCTTGATTCTCCCATGCTGCCTGATATGCTGGAGAAATACAGCAATGGCTTCCATGTATAAAGCAGAACACAAAACACTGAAGAGGTGATTTTCTATATGAAATATTTTCTATTTTCACTCATTTTAAAGCAGACATCTTTAACTTGAAGCAACGTTAAAGTTAACAGCTCTGACAATTGTTTTTAACAGAACCTAACCTATGAATAAATCAAGGGATTATGCTTTCATTTATTGTGATTTATTGTCGTGGTTAGATCTATGAACAATTTGAAGTGTGGTCAGAGTTCTAAGCCCAGTCACATTCGTAAGTTGAGGATCCAGTGTACTTCAACACTCTATATGCATGTAAAACTCACATGTGGCACTAACTTTCATGCACAGTAATTAGCAAATTATGATATGCTACATACGTACATATTCATGAAGTAAACAAAGATGAAAAAATTAGCTGCATGAAGGCTTGCATATACACAGAAATAGAGAAAGTCAAATAAATGGGAACGCACTGTGTGGAAAGAGGTGTCGTGACAGAGTGCTTGATCAACACTGGAAGAGAGACCATCTCACTAAGCTGCACAGCTGTAGTGTCAGTGGCATCACGCATGCCTCCAGACCCTGGGAACCCATAGGGACCCCGTGTCACCTGCTGGAGGAGCTGGGAATCTGGGGCTGCCGCTAGGGGGAGGGAGGGAGGGAGAGAGAGAGAGACGTTCTTACACTACACATCACTGGTAAATCTCAGTCATGGTCTAACACCACTAACTACTGACACGTAAAACTTAGATATGGTCTAAAAACGTGGACTAGTACTTTGTCGTGTAAACTTGTAGATGTGGTGTAACGCTGAATTACAGGTAAGCCATAGAAACCACAAACATCATCTAACATTGTGGACTGCAGACACATAACATATAACAGTCTATGTAAACTGTTTAAGTAGTGTCATCTTCATAACAGTTCTATCTTATTAGTGTTATATTACTTTTTGGTATTAAAAAAATTAAACCATTCCTTGCATGTGACTTGGTGAAGTATTATGTGATGGCATATGATGGATTAGGTCCCCTCCTTATCCACAATCTTGGCTGGAGAAGCAACTGCTGAAACCTGAGTGATCTCTGAATGATGAATAGACATTTTATATATTCCAGACATGGAGAGTGACTCCAGTCTGAGACTCACTGAGGATTCTGTAGTCATCCTGGTACTGCTCCACCTCATACTGCGCTGCCAGGGAATGAAGATAGTCCTGCTCAGTTCTGTCCCCAGGCTGGATGCCAGAAGCCTTTACCCAAGCAGAGCTGCTCTCCATCAGGTCCCTGGCTTCATCAGGGGTCCCAGCTTCAGACCCTGCCATCCAGCAATACACACACACACACTCTTAAAATCCTTCTTACATCTATCTTAAATTAGCTGTTTTCTATATCGTTAGTTTGCTTGAAACTAATCAGCAGCTGGACTAATTTTTTTGACAATTTTAAGGCTTATTACAGAAATACAATAAATATGTTAAAACAGAAATTTAAAATTTAAATAAAGGCAATGGTACCTACCATGGTAACTGTGTCCATAGATTAAACTATATTATGTATGTTTTCATTTGCATGTTTTACATGAAAATCCTTATCTACACTGCTGTGAAAATAAATTTGCCTATTTCAAATTTTCAGTTTTTGAAGCTTTTTGACATTTTTGATCAAATGTTTTTTTCAGAGGGGGGGCGTGGTGGCGCAGTGGGTTGGACCAGGTCCTGCTCTCCAGTGGGTCTGGGGTTCGAGTCCCGCTTGGGGTGCCTTGCGGCGGACTGGCGTCCCATCCTGGGTGTGTCCCCTCCCCCTCCGGCCTTACGCCCTGTGTTGCCGGGTAGGCTCCGGTTCCCCGCGACCCCGTCTGGGACAAGCGGTTCAGAAAGTGTGTGTGTGTGTGTTTTTTTCAGTTGTAATAATCTATCAACAGAGCCTGAGACAGAAAAAAAGTGATACCACTACTGTTATGTCCTTTCCTTTGTGTGGAAGATAATGAAATATCATAGGTGTGAAAACAAAATTTCTCCTTCACAGTTAAAAACTGGTTGTGCACCTTTAGCTGCTGTAACTGCAACTAAACACTTCCTGTAGCTGTTGACCAGGGTCTCATCACTGTGGAGCAATTTTGACCCACTGCTCAATGCAGAACTGCTTTAGCTTAGCAAAATCTGAAATATCTTTTACAAGTGGCATGATGCGCCTCTTTTCTGCTAACTTGGCTTCTGCTGGTAAGACTTTGAGTAGCTGAAAATTATATTGGACAGGGATGCTAGAATTGAGCCTGATTTTATTCAGATAGCTGACTCTAAATACCCCATTAATTAGGCTGATTAGGCTGTGTCTTTTTTCCTCTCTCAGGCTCCAATCATATCCTACTGGAACTGACCAAAGGAGCTGATCAAAACTACTATGGAAAAAAAAAAAACTTTAAAACAAAGAAAATTACAAATGTGCAAATACTTTTTCATAGCGCTATATACCATTATGGACTACTGATATATGTACTGTAAAAAATAGAATGCTTAAGTTTGCTTTAACAACAAAAGACAAGTCAAGTCAAATCTTCACCTTCTCTAAGTGAAACTGGTGTGGATACTAGGCATATGAAATTTTGATCCTGAGATTGAGTTTGAGACTAGATTAAACTACTTGAAGCCTTACCAAATACCTGGTCCTTGGCTTCCTGGTTCCCACTGCTCTCCTCATGCACCTGGTCTTCTGGGGGCTTCTGGGTAGTTGTGTCTGAGGTCTCAGACTCAGTGAGGGAGTTAAGAAGAGTGCCCTTCCCTATACGCCCCATACCCAAGGCAGAATCTGATGAATTTCTGTAAGCATTTCCATGAAGTGGAGCCTGAATTAGACTTACTGAAACCACACATCCAACACCCAGGGTCGAATCTGAGGCATGACCATAACTGCTACCAGGAAGTGGCTTTTGGACTGGTTCTGTTCCAGAAACCACACACCCAACCCCCAGGGTCGAATCTGAGGCATGACCATAGCTGCTACCGGGAAGTGGCCTTTGGACTGGTTCCGTTCCAGAAACCACACACCCAACCCCCAGGGTCGAATCTGAGGCATGACCATAGCTGCTACCGGGAAGTGGTTTTTGGACTGGTTCTGTCCCAGAAAACACACATCCAGGCTCCAGGGTAGAATCTGAGGCATGACCATAGCTACTACCAGGAAGTGACTTCTGGACTGGTTCAGTTCCAGAAAACACACATCCAGGCTCCAGGGTAGAATCTGAGGCATGACCATAGCTACTACCAGGAAGTGACTTCTGGACTGGTTCAGTTCCAGAAACAATACACCCAACCTCCAGGGTAGAATCTGAGGCATGACCATAGCTACTACCAGGAAGTGACTTCTGGACTGGTTCAGTTCCAGAAACAATACACCCAACCTCCAGGGTAGAATCTGAGGCATGACCATAGCTACTACCAGGAAGTGACTTCTGGACTGGTTCAGTTCCAGAAACAATACACCCAACCTCCAGGGTAGAATCTGAGGCATTACCATACCTTCTATTAGGAAGTACTTTTTGGATTGGTTCCGTCCCAGAAACTACACACCCAACTATCAGGAATGAATCTGCGGCATGACCATGACTGCTACCAGGAAATGGTGTCTGGTTCACTCTAGCCCCTAAATCCACACATTCAACCCCAGGACCTGGTGTCTCCATGCTCAGTATTCTATTCTCCATGGTTATGCAGTCTGAGGAGTCACTGTGCTGGTTCAAAATGGGGCATGAAGATGTTGAATCAACTGTTTCTTCTTCAACACTCTTGCCTGGAGTAGTTCCATTAGCACTGGGTGAAGTGCTAGCAGCTTCTTCACGCAAAACAGATTTGACATGGGTGCTGAGGACAGGGACTTGTTCAACTTCAGCTGGGTCTCCCACTGTTATGGAGACATCCAAGGGGGCCTCTAGCTGCACTCCCAATAGTGAAGCTTTGAGTGCTGGCTCTTCTCCATCTCCTGTATTCACAGCCCCCTGTTCAGGTAAAGACTCCTGTAGCTTAGACTCCTGCAATGTGCCACTGGGCTGGAAATCTATACTATTATCCAATCTCACCTCCTCACTGGATTGAGTCTGTAGACCTGGTACATTCTCAGATTCAGCTTTTGGGGACAGATGCTCAGATCCCTGAATCTGAGGGTCTCTGCTCTGCTCTGCAAGACAGGTGAAACCTGGCTGGACAGTGGGACCCCATCGAGCTCGAGCTACACTGTCCTGCAGAGGGCTGTATGGAGCACTGAAGTCATAGTCATCTTTTACTGAAGTATTATTGCCCTCTGAAAGTTCAGACCCAATATCTTGCAAGGCTCTGTCCACTTGACCACTTCCTGAAAGTCTGGGGGATTTTGGTTCAAAGCATGAGAGGTCCAGCTGGTCCAAGATGTGAGAATCTGAGGTTCTGCTACAGATTGAAGTGTTGTGAAGAGGTGGAAGAGAGGGTGGAGGGAGAGAGCTGGTTGCAGGTAACCTGTCTTGGGTGTTCTGGAGTCCATCATACACAGCAGTAGGAGCTTCTGGTACCTTCACAAAAATGGAGGAGTAAGACACTCAACAAGTACGCTTTGTGAGGACTTCATGCAGATATGAACACCAAAACAAGGGTAATGGCAACTAATTCTGACTCTTGGCCACCAATACTGACCTGGGATCCCTGTGGTGTCACTGATGGAGGTGGGTATTCGAGTAGCTTTCTACCTCGTCCTAGAGGATACATCTTCAGGAGGACCTGAAAAAAGAATTTTAACATTAACAGGCTGAAAATTCTGAAATCACCCTCATAGTTAGTATGCAGTTTTACTCCACATAATGAAGAGTCAGGTTATGAGAATTCACACATAAAAACATTTAATTTGTATCCTAAAATTTGCATAAACAGCAATCAATTTACACATGAAAAACACAGTATGAAAAATAGAAATTTCTATTATTATTATTATTTATTATTTTTTTCTTCTTTATAGAGTGCTCTTCTCACGCAGTGACACAGAGCGCTTTAACACAGACATAAGGCAAGAAAAACAGATACAAACAAAGAAGACGGTCAACTAATGGCTACCATAATGAAGAACTTATTATAGAGCTATAAGTATACCTACTGGCCACCGGGGAAAGGAACAAAAACTCCCAACTGAAAGTTGAGGGAGAAAAAACCTCTGGGGGTCCACGGGCCAGTGGTAGCCCACCCCTCCTGGGCATTCTAGAAAATAACAATTTGTAAGCCAGTGTTTAACAAGTAATTATAATGTTGGTAAATGGCATCTTGGATCCCTGACTCGGCATGGAACGCCTTGATCGTCACGGCAGATGGACATCATCCTCTGTCAGCATGGGATTCATCTTATTAAAAAAATAAGCCTTGGAGACATCGAACACCACGCAAGGCAAGCAGCCCTCAAGAAATGGTGTAGCTTCCCCTGGACTTCTTAGTTGTCCTGTAGACATGGGAAACTCTCAAGGATGTCTCAGAAATCTTCTGAATTTTTATCAAAGTGTAAATCCATGACCTATCACACTACTGAGTCATAAAGCCAAAAATCTTTAAAGAAATTGCTAAAAGAAGTTGAAAAAGCAAAGGAAAGCCTTATCCATCAGTTTAAAATGTAAAATGATAAAACAAAGAGAATGGAAATTACCTTTCAGTTCTGGATAGACTGACTCACTGACAGACTTAAGCAGGGTGCCCTTTACTACATATTCAAGACAGAATCTGAAGGATGTCTGTAAGCACTTCAAGGAAGCAGAGCCTGAATTAGTCTAACACCTGAAACCACACATCCAACACCCATAGTGACCTGAATGAGCCGCTGGTCCTCCTCTAGAAACTGAGTCCTGGCCTCGTTCAGTTGTAGTCTCTGCACCCTCCAAACTGCGCGCCTCTCCCTTCGTGTTGCCTCCTCTGACATACGACTATATTGGGCAATGAGCTCTTTCCTACAGAAAAAGTACAAGACAATACATTTACTTCACATATAGGTAAATGTTACCTAAGGATATGTTTATACCTCATGTAATGAACAACCATCTTACAAATTTTATTGCATTTTCTTCACCACTCGATTTTCTAAAATTTCCTTTGCAGAGCAAAAAAAGGGCTGCATTTCCCCTTGTCACCATTAGTGGTCAAATCACACTCAGAATATAAACTCAAATTGCACTGTGGGGGAGGGGGAGGGTCACCTTGAGATTTCTTCAAAACAGCCCGACAAGTAAACAGACGTATCTGTCTAGAAGACTTTTTGATGCAAACTAAGAGTGACCAAATACTGAGAAACAATTTTTTTTACGAATCAGTCCTTTTCCTGTCTCCACTTTCATTGTCCTCTGCAGCAAATGAGACACATGGTTAGTATTTAAGGTCAAACACTTGTTAACGTGTTCTCCCGATGTGATTCTACACTCCACTGCGATTATTCCGGGGTTTTTCTTTTGGAAGGTGGCATATGTTAGCACTACGGCGCCTGCTATCCAGTATTGACTAGACTGTATTCACCCAGCTGTTTAGTCAGTTGGACTAACTTGGTTCTGCGCTCCAGTTGCTCCTCCAGGGCCCGAAGCCTCTTCTCCCTGTCCCGCAGTTCTCGGGCAAAGCTGAAGTCATCTTCCTGTTCCTTACGCTTTGCTGCACTACGCCACTGCAATGGACCACACAGCCATATAGGTTTCAAAGATCCATGACCATATCCTTTCATATTATTCAATGGTACTTTATCTAATACTGACTCTTAATGCCAACACATGTATTCCAAACTATTGATCAGATCAGTGACAGACTTATTTGTGCCAACAGTCCTCAGTTTTACCTCTCGCTCCTGCTCCAGGTGGTGTTTTATCTCCTCAAAGCGCTCCCTCTTTTTGGCTTCTTGGGCCAGGCGCTGGGACACCTGGCGTCCTGTAGGCCAAACCCATCAAGAAGGACTGGTTATACGGTTACACCCGATGTGCAGCCAGACACCCAGTTTCAGCATGGTCGCAACATTTATACCTCGTATGGTTTCCAGGGTTTTCGCTGTGGACTCCCTGACATGGGAAATAAGCTCCTGTCGGGCTTGCTCTGTGTGCAGGATCTGGGGTAAAGGGGAAGGAGTTTGTCAATCATTTTTCTTACTGGCTGGCATCAACAAGGCTGCAGGCCTTATTCAGAGATGTACCTTGACTTACACAGGGGGTATTAGGTCTAGAATGCAGTACACTCACCTGCATAACGGGATCCTGCACAAATATATGCCCTTTTTACAAACAACGGGTTTATTATTCTATACAACAGCATTTTTCCCCATTATGCAGTCATTTTGCTTCCATAACAGGTATTCTGTTCTCTGCAACGGCACAACTGCTTGCATCGGACATTGTGGGACAGAGACGCAAATATGGTGTTTCAAACTCAAATTTTTTTGTGGCTCAGTGGTGTCAACCTGGCTGCTTTTACTTTATTAACGTATCACACTTCTTCCACAACAAAGCAAACTATACACATCCTAGTATGTATCACACTGACAATCCTGAAAGTATATAAAACACAACTAATACAGCAGATTCAATGTTATTGTTATTAATTGATTTAACCACACTGTACCTGCTCCTCTCTGCTGAGGGCGCTGTGTTTGGCAATCCTCTCCATGCGGCCACGGTACACAGCGCAGTCGCGCTCAATTTCCTCTACTTCCTGCATTGAGAAGGTCACGGCAATGCGGGGCACAGGCAACTCAGACCAGCAGATATAATGCTGAAGAAAGGGAATGGCAGCAGGTGGGAGCAAAGGAGAGAGCAAAATAATTCATAACAACGTTAACATAATACTGTACCAATCCAAAATATCAGGATGAACAGGGTGTTTCTCAATTCTGTGGGGACTAACTTGAGGACAGCAGATCTTCAGCAAATTGATGGTCTTCCCACAGACATAGACATCGTTGGCAATGTGTCGCAGGAAGACTGGGACACATTCTTCAACATCCTGTGAGATCAGAGTGTACCCTTGCACCCAGAAGTGTTTATCTAGAAAAAAATTACCGGAGACAATCCAACATGAATTAAAATAGTATTAGGAACTGTGATCAACTTACAAACACAACTGGGTCCAGAAGGCTGTTCTAACTATTTATTCATAATCCAACCACTACACAACTGTGAAAAGCTTAACAGACATCCCTTGATTCACGGGTTAGGTTCTATAAACACGTCAGAATGCTTTTTGCTTTAAATTATCTTGAAGCAACATGTGCAACTTTTGCCAGCATTTGACCACTTTGTTTCCTTTATTGACTTTACAGTCAATAAAAGAATAATAGAAACATACCTTGATTTATTCACTGGGACACAACTACATTACAATTAATGTATCTCAAAGTTAATATTAAAAGTTATTTGAAATCAATCAAAAATACATATATTTTGTCAAAATTTCATATTTAAGACCTAGAGTTTAATTATTTATTCCATAAACACATGCAACATCAATAATTTTGTTACTTATCACCACCACTCACAAAAACTATACAGGAGACATAAAAACCGGAAGCGAGTTGAATGAAAGTGGCCTGCCCTCCTACGGTGTTTCTGAGCTCTTTACTACCAACTAATGATGAGATCCGGAAATGAAAATGACAAATTTAACAAAATTTCTAAATCAGACAAGTGAAGAAAATACACTTTAAAACAAACTAAATATTCAATTACACTATTATAGTCAATTTTTGTTTGGCTGATCATCAATATACAATGACTTGTACCTTGCTGCATAAACACAACATGGGAAGACATCTCAATTTAAATAAATGAAAGTATATTGTTCAGTTGAAGAAGATCAATATTTTACTAATATGCAGTCCAAGCTTAAAGGATACAATAAAACCAATAATCTGTGCGTAGAGTGCTGCTCTCACCTCGGTAGCTGAGGTAGTCCTCATTGACCTGGATCATGAACTCTTTGTAAACATCTCGAAAGACCCCACTGTAGACCCAGTCCGATACAAACCTGCAGCCATCAGGGGGAGCAACACACACACCCATTTAAAGACACCCTCCAAAATGTACATGGAACAGTGAGGATGTATAACAGACAAGGCAACACTGTAATTACTCAAGAATATACAATAAACAATGCATGTAAGGAATTACTTGGATCATAGGAAATTTCAGTTTATTGCTACAAATACAATATTTTAGTAGTGTTCTACAAATCATTGGCTATGTCATATTATTAGTATGGGTCCCCTATGAGGTAAGGCTGGAGTAAAAATGCCCTAAAATGACTTTACCTAACTTCACCTAATCTACTTTGGTGGTATTTCAATTAATGCTCTATTCACCTGATTATGCTGACATACAGATGACCTGGATGAAAATGTCTGCTAAATGTAAATGCCCATTATGGAATGAAGAAGGAAGTATAACTGACCGTGTGTAAGGCTCACAGCTGCTCTTCAGCAGAGACAGCAGCACAGGGTAGTTTTCATTGCTGCAATTGCTCAGTGCCTCGTTGTACAGGTAGGAGAGCAATCTGACACCCTGCAGGAAGGCAAGGAACAGCTACTACTCCATCACCAGTACTGAGCTTTCTTTACATGACTGGTTGCAGCGCATATGGGAACAACGAAAGTAAAAAAAAAAAAATTGCTAATTTAACACTTCCTGGTACAGTAAAATGAATTAAACAGTAAACAAAAATAATACAGGTGGTCCTAGACTTACAACAGCCGTCCCTTTAACCTCATTATAATTATTTTTAGTCCCAGTGTTTGATTGTAACATCTAATGATGACTGGTCCATCTGCTGTATGACCAAATTAGCTGGCCACACTGCTGCAAGGTACCATATTTCTTACTGACTCAGTCATCTGCAAGAAATTGAGTTACATTTACAATTTACTGTTTGTGATTCCATTCAAGTTACTTTTTCTTTACATTTGCTAGCAAGCAAAAATATGAATATGACATGATGTGAGATGTACATCACTTTGGAGAAAAGCTTTTGCTAAATGACTAAATGTAAAAGGTAGGTAGCAAGTGTTGAAGCAGCAGGTGGTGTAGTAATTATAGCTGCTGCCCTGCACTTGAAGCATCCAGGTTTGAATCCCACCTCCTGCTGCAGCATCCTTATACGGGGTGCTTACCCTAAATTCCTTCAGTAAAAAATGACTCAGGTCTATGAGTAAATCACTGTAAGTCACTCTGGAGAACACATCAGCTACAGTAATTCTGTATTTGATATAGATGACTACTGGTAGGCTATTTACACTATGTCTATCCTGTTTCTTCTGTACCAGCAGGTGTAAGTACTCACCACGGGGAAAGGTGTCTGGCCCACAGCAGCATTCCCATCCACACAGCACAGCTCTGACAGGTACCTGCAAAGCCATCGGCCAATAACGATCATTCATGGCGAGGAATGTTTATACATCAGTGAACCACCACCACATGGGCTCCCTCACCTGAGCTGCCGGCCGAGCTTCCGAAACAGGAAGCCAATGGTGAGCAGGCTGAGGCTGGGTGGGGTGCTGAGCACACAGGCACGGTAGTACTGAAGGTACCTTCGCAATCCCCCTGTGAAGGCCTAGGAAGTGATATTCACATTCTTTAAGAAAAAGTTGGAATCACAGGATCTAGGAAATGAATGCAGAGATAGAACTTGATGGAAATTTGGAGCAATTATGTTTAAAATGATATATAAATGCTAATAAGAAGGGTATATAGGTGATTGTGGGTCTCTACAGCATAGATGATATTCCCAAACCACCTACTGTATGCAAGGTAAAATAAAAGCAACTCCTGTACACACTGGCTCATTGTGTTATGAACAGTTAAATTATTCCACATTTTCCAGTTTATTTTTAACTGTATTTTCTTCACTGCTCCATATTGACTGGCAGACAAAGAACTTCTAAAGTAACCAGAAAATTACAAACATTGTATATGCGATGAATTGGTCAGCAACTTCGACTGAATATAAAGCTTTAGAGCCTACATATTTTTTATTTAAAAAAATGTAATAACATGTCATTTTAATGTGATTTAAATTGCAGAAGGTCTTACATCTCAGTTTTTTAAGAGAAAACTAAAGTAAGGGGACTACCTGGAAGACCAGGCCTCGCTGGTGAGCACTCTGCAGGGAGAAGCGGCTTAGCCTCAGGTAGTGTGTGCCGTACTGAGCCAGCTCCGCCAGCAGGCGCGAGATGCTCTCCGGTGAGGCACCTGAAACACACACACCTGGGCGCACCTCAAACTGTACAGAAACCTGTAACACAAACACAGGTACTAACAAAGAGACACATGTATTCAACACATCATGAATTTATTTTCGAAAAGGAAAAGCCAAACAGACTATTTGCATGGGGGAAGAAGATCACCTGGTTCAGCAGAAACGTGTCAGATGTCACACCAATCAGGACATTAAGGAAGTCGGCCACAAGCTGCTTCTGGGAGTGTTGAGGCGTGGGTGGTAAGGCGGAGTTGTCTGAGCACACAACCCTCATCTCACCCTCCCGCAGCCGGTACAGGTGATCAAACGCCTCCCGGCCCGCTTCTGTCAGATAGGGATCCTCCTTTTTCCCAGGAGGCCTGAGCCCCAGCGGAGGGGGGTAGCGCATGATAAAGGAACAGAAGAGTAGTGGTTTCTATGGATTTACAACATTTTGAAGGACTACTGCACAATAAAAAAAAAAAAAAGATGTCTGGGGCAGGGTTGGCAAAGATTCTGTTTTAGCTTGGTTCTGGACTTCAGGTTTTGATATCTCTCTGTTTTTTCTTCACTGGATCACATGATCTAGTTCTTGTCGTTTTAGGATGACAATTTTGTTTTACAGTGAAATCATTTGCATTTCTATTTAAAAGGACTACCTTGGATTTTATATCATTAAAAGTACAGGTAGTTCTCGACTTACATCAGGGTTCTGTTCCAACAACTTAAGTCAAAAATTAACTGTACTTTAACTAAACTAAAATATTACTAAATAAATTACATAAAGCCGCAAATCCGAAAATACCAAAAATATAAACATTTAACAAAGGTCAATGTTACACTGGATAAAGAGCTTTACTACATTTTTTTACAATAACTACTCGTATTATTTGTTACAATAATACTAACAGAATTATAAAAAAAAAAAACAGTATTATAATTACATTTTCATGATGAACTATTTTCACTTTCTTTTCCAAATCTTTCCTCTTTCTCTTCTCTACACCACCAGATATTCACTTTCTTGCTTACTTGCCATGGTAAAAAAAATAACTTGAATGCAATCACAACCAAAATATTCTGGAAATAAACATTTTTGTAAACAAAATGTAATCACTAAAAGCAGTGCAGCCAGACAATGTTATCATACATCATATAAAGTTGATGGGACAGCTGTCAAAGTCAAATACAGTACGTTATAAGTCGAGGACTACCTGTAGCAGGATTTATGTTCAAACGTTCTGAAGTTAAATGAAAAATCAGCCTGCACAACAGTGTATTTAAAACTTATCAGGTCCTGTGCACATTTTTTTTGCTTTATATTTATTAAATCATTAATATTTTATTATTTTAGTCTATAGCTGAAGCTCTCGCTGTAAAAACAGTATATAGGTGACCCAAGGGATCAATTTTCTTCTGCTAGAAAAAAAAAATTTACATTTAATTTGTATGATAAATCATAAAAATTCTGACCACTCTTTTGGACAGTGGATTTCTTAGAGACTGACTCTTGAGCCCATCTTTTAAACATTGCAGCTTTATCAGTATACGTGGATGTATTCCTAATATTACGTTGCTGTTTCTGGTTTTATGTTGCTGTGACCTGCTGTTACTACTGCTGCAAAGACATATTTACCAGCCAACGTTTTCCCAGCAGCGGCGCCAGCTGGGCTCAAAGTTCCGCAGG
Source organism: Scleropages formosus (assembly GCF_900964775.1). Lineage (NCBI taxonomy): Eukaryota > Metazoa > Chordata > Actinopteri > Osteoglossiformes > Osteoglossidae > Scleropages > Scleropages formosus. Next base: position 19,052,858 of record NC_041810.1, read on the forward strand.
GCCTCCCAAACATCAACTTCTGGACTGGGACTGGGTTCTGACTGTGAATCTGGGGTTAGATTTGAGGCTGACTGGAAGCCCTCATCTTCAGACTGGTCGAAAGCAGGGGGAACCTGGTCAAAACAGAACAAAGAAAAAAAACTTCATCCTGAGCACTAGGTTCATATTAAACTTGTTGAAAATATAAAATGTAATAATTTAATGAGCATTTACAGCAGGAACAGGGGAAGATTAACTGCAAGTTTCACACCTGTGTACAGGATTCATGACAGCAATCAGGTATTGCCCTCTCTACTATTGCTCTACTGAGAAATACAGCATTAGCACCTCCATAGACAAGGGCTTCTGCACAGACTGACAGATGTACTCAACTTCAGTGGCACTGAAGGCATTTGAGAGTTTAATACTTTATCTAGGGGGCAGCTGGTAGTGTAATAGTTAGAGCTGCTACCTTGGATCCCAAAAGTTGCAGGATTGAACCCCAGCTGTAGTACCCTAGAACAAGGCACTTAATCCAAATAGCTCCAGTAAAATTACTCACCTGTATAACTGGGTAAATAATTGTAAGTATCTTAACATTATAAAATGCTTTCAAGAAAAGCATTAGCTAAATTTATAAGTCTAAATCTCAACCTGTACCCATCTCCTCAGACAAAAGCCCCGTTGTAAGTGTTCTTAAAATTACACAAAGCTGGAAACAATTACATTCAAAGGTGTAAAATACACTATATCCTCCCATCAAAATATATGTCTTATAGAAGTTATTTAAAAGTGCCTCTAAGATATTTCAGAATGCTCTCATGAAGTCCATAACGTGCCCCAGCTCTCTATAATCTTGCCTTCTTTCCTACTGCTACATAGCAAACTCTTCTAGGTGCTCAGACTCACTTAACACATTCGGACACTCAGTGTTGAGGATTCTCTCCTTCACACATACATGTTTTGAATTTAGATGAATATTTGCATCAATGTATTACACCAGTGTAATTATCTTTGTCACAGATGTATTGATAGTATGTCATGTTTCTTACACCGCTGATATACAGTATATATTATTTTGAGAGTAAAATTCTGTCATGTGCTGCTTTGTGGAAATTAAGTATCTATGCATAGTAAGACTCTCTATTAAGAATATGGAACTGTTGTTAATTTTCAGCTACACTAAACATATTCAACCCAGAAGCTAAGGGCACCTGACTCAAGTGCTTCTTTAATATTTTTGTGACCCTGTTATTTAGGCAACAGTGATTTGGACATTAAAGGGGTCAGTACTCAGCTCAATTTTTATACCTTGGGAGGAAGTCACAGATTTGTTTTCTGCTAAAATGAAAATATTAGGAATTTCATATTGAGTTTATACATTTACAAGTATTTCAGTGAGAAATCAGAGCATTATATAACATTTTCGGCAAATAAAATTTGACTTAGCAGGAAAAACAGTATGAAAAAGCAACAAGCAGGTTCCCAAAAAAAGGTATTTTAAGCTCTGTAAATTGCTTTTGAAAACAAATCTACATTGAAACTGAAATATGACTATCATAAAATATAAATGTCACAAGCAGTAAAAACACAGTAATTTTACAGACACTACTGGACTCCTGCTCTCTTACTCGTATTGCCAGTCCAGTGACCTCAATGTTGCTGGGCACGGGAGGCAGATCGAGCCGTATATCCAGGTCTGTGGTGCGCGTGTTCTGCAGGGCTCCAAACAGCGACAGCCGTGTTTCCCTCTCAAAGCGATCCTCCCCATCAGACCAGCGGCCCAGCGTCGGAAGCCCTGTCCCCGGGAGGCCATCCATCAACCCCAGAGTCCTCTGCTGAGCCCCCAGTGCTCCCCACTCCTCCCTGCACACCAGAGACCAGGCACGGGCCTCCAACTGCTGCAGCTCCTTGCTGTGGTACCCAGTCAGTGGCGGGCGCCGCAATACAGGTCGCTCCCTCCGCATGTAGTCCCGGTTAAAGGATGCAGGAGGCGGGGGCACAGAGCCAGCCAGCTGGACGAGAAGCTCCAGCACTGAGTCAAGTTCCCCCAAGCCTGACGCTGGCCCATCACCCAGCTTCCACAAGAGCTCCTCCAGTTTCTCAGCCTCCTCCTGACATCCAGAAAGTCGTAGGTCTAAGGAGATCATGAGCACTTTGTTCCTGGGGGGTGTGGCAGCCGCAGTAGCCGCAGCACTGCGTGCACATGGGGCTTTCGGACTTTCTTGCTGGAAGAGCTTGGCCAGGAGAGTCCCATAAGCTCGCCTCCTTAGTGCCCGACGTACTGTGTCTGGGGAGGTGGCACCCACCGCCCTCTTTCTCCACGACACCCCAGAAATACAGGTGTCACACAAGGCTCCCAGCAGCTCCGTGATGCTGCCACCACCGCCATTCATGGCATCGCTGCTGCCGAGACTGCCGTGTCTGTGCATGGTTCTGCAAAGAGCATCCCATCATTAGAAAAATAATGTGCATACACATTTACATTACTTCATTTAGCTGACACTTTTCTCAAAGCCACTTACTGTTAAGCTTCTTTTAATTATTTACCCATACAGTTGGGTAATCTACCAGATAATTTTTTTAGGGTACTACAGCAGGAGGTGAAACTCAAACCTGCAACCTCCTTTGGGTCCAAAGGCCTCAGCTCCAACCACTACGTTACCAACTACCCCCTACACTGCACTGACTTTCAGCTATGCATCAGTCTGATAAACAGCACAGTAGATGAGTGAGACTCACGCTTCTCTGAGAAAAATACACACTACTTGCTTTTGTCCGCATAGGCTAAACAGCTGCGTCAGCGTAACACTTACACAACTACAAATAAAATGAACCAAAATACCTGAACACTCAGTGCAGCGTCCTATTTTGCCATTTTTATTTGAAAACGCGGGTTGCCGAACTGCTCATTGACAGATACGGAACAGCCATTGCGCTTCCATTGTGCCCACCCACTCTGCAATATCATTGGACAGAACTCGAAATATGGCTTGTTGATTGGCTACTGCTAAATGAAGAACGGTGACGCGTAATTCATCTATGACCCGCCCGTCAACTGAACGAACATGCAATCATCCAATGACAGGACTGTTTACGCTTCGTGACGCCCTGATCTGGGCAGAGCTGGTGGTTATTAAAAACGGAAGTTCCCCCAATGCCCGCGCTTTAAGTCGCTGATGAGACCGGAAAAGGAAGTTAATAAATCCGCTACTAGCTTAACGGTTACTGTAAAGTCACCTGAGGTGTTGTTTTGTTGTGTCTTTCTCTGTGTAGAAATATTGTTTTAGGTTCAAATAGTGTCGAACTATATTTATGTACGACATATTTACAGCTAGTATGCCAAAGCACTTTTTAATTTAACTTTTCTGCTGTAAGGTTATCAAACCACTTTCTGTACGAGCAGAGTATGTGCACCCACTCTTCTCGAGACCCATTTCTTAATGTTGTATACACATACATATATACATCAATCTATATGAAAATCAAGAAACCAATTAAATTGACTGGAATGAAAAAGCCTTTGCTTTAAACAAATCGCTCATTACAAGAAGATGTGAGCAGGTGGGGATATTTTTATTCAAACTGAAAAACATTTTGTGTTCTACGTACTATTTCTATCCATATCCAAGTACTAGTAGCTGCCCACCACTCCTAATGATAATAGTGACAATCTTAGCTGAAATCACCAGAGAATACAGTGATGGGGTATCAGTAAGTATAAAAGAACTGAGAACAAACTTTCAGGAAACTAAATAAGAGCTGAGCCAGAAGAGGCTTCTGCTGTCAAGGTGATGGAGTTGAAATCTTGTGACAAAAACCATGAAAGAACATTAAACATTTCACTGCACCCCCCCCCCCCCCCCCCCCCATTCTCTGTTATGACTGCCTTAGATCCGTTCACTGTGAAATGTCAACAAAAGGTACTTAAAGTCATTGTTCCCCAGTCACTTTCCGTTTCACCAAAGGTCTATGCACCATTAATTCAGCCCTGCACTTTAGAAACTCAGGACACACAACAGACAGAAATCAAACCATAAGTCTGAGTCCCTTTGATGGACCTGATATTAGATCTCTGTCTGTGATGCCTTGCAAAGAGCTGTCACATTTAATGAAACATCAACATTATACATTTTAGATTTTATGGGATTTTGACTGAGGATATGTGTTCCTCGTGCTCCTACAAGTGGAGCAGAAATGTACACTTGCCAGCACTGGCCAGTCTTTAGAAAATAGGGGGAACGATGATGCACTTTGACATTTTTCACCTTTGAGGTTTGGTTTTTCTCTACACAATTTACGTCCTGTCTCCTACATTTGACGGACGGCGTGCATCCAGATTTCAGCCAGAGACCACGGTCACAGTTTATAGTGCTCACACCCGCCGAGTCCCTGTTTATGACAGAACTGCTCTCCATTTATAAACAATTGTCCTCAAGATAAATTATTTACACCAGTTACTACACATCTTTTAACTAACATACCCTTATAAAGCCTGGAGTAAAATGTTCATCTTTAGCTATAATGCTGAAGTTATGATTGGCCCCTGGCCCCCATCTACTGCTCAAGGTGGACAACATGACGCAGTTCAGAACATCGCCCAAGTATGTGATTACATTCCCAGGCAACAGCAACTAGAATAATCCTCCGCAGATTAAGAACAAATTGCGGGTTACTGTTTTTTTGGTACTGTAAATTTATTTTTATTATTATTATTGTAATTATTATTTAATGTTTGATTTCTTTGTATTTTTATGTTCCAAGACCTCCTTTCTAGGTAGCAATAAGGGCCATCAGGCTCAGTAGAGACTTTGAATTGGTAACATACTTTATATCCTAATGATCCACTTACTGCAGTCTCACTTATTACAACCTGATATTCCTACACCTGCTCACATTCAACTCAAAAATGCCGTTACACATCCCTGTAAATAAATAATAACTATAATCCCTCTAAATAATAAAAAAATTGTACTATATGTGCAGTACTTATTTTTTTAAAAACTTTACTTGATACATGCTCTACTACTTAAAAGTTGTTCTGTGTTATGTTTAATAAGAATGAACATTCACCACCTCAAATTCTTTGCATGTGCAAAAGTCACTCGACATTAAATTTATCTTATCTTATTTCCTGTCATCTCATTACTCCATGGACTTCTCCCAGGCTTTCTGGTGGTCATCCTCCAGTCTCTCCACTTTTACTATGCGTACATTAATTAATCTCAGTTAATTAACTATACTGAATCTCTCATATGAAAAAGCTGCAATCGGTGTTACAGCTAAGCGTATTTGCCTGTATGTGTTGTGTGTAATACAATAAAGAAGCAACAAACCAAATAAATAATTACAATAAACCATACCTGTACACGTGTATTATAAAGCTATCATAATATCATAGAACTAGAAGTATATAAAAAAAAGTTTATTCTCGTCAGAATACTTGCATCCACGAAGAAATACAATAATATATATAATAATATATAATAATATATATTAGAAGTATATATAAAAAAGTTGATTCTCGTCAGAATCCAGTCGGGTTCTTCTTGTCTCGACGAAATCACGTGTTCGCCTGACGCGCAGTTAATAAATGCCCGCGGTTTATGAGTTATGCTAGAAAGCAAGCGCGAGCTCTCCTCCTCCTGAGAAGAAAAGTGGACCGGCACTAACGGAGGGTTAGCTGTCTCTTCCCGTCGTCGTCTTCTCCGAAGGCTGTGACATTCACATGCACCTTTGGTTCTTTCTAAATTATAATCGTTATTAGCTCTTTTTCTTAAAATTATTATTATTGTTTATTATTATTATTTGGAGTTCGAGCATCCAAGTTGAGAGGGGAGCAGAAAAAAAGAGTGGTCTTCTTTTTTTTAGTTCCTGACGAGTCGAGTGTCTCAGCGCTAGCACTGCAGGGACATTACTTGGAAATTACAGTTTTTCTGCTGTCGCTGATAACTGAGTATTTCGAAAACTTATACACTTGAGCGCCGTGTTTAAAGCGTACAGGTTCATGTTGTCAGAGCGCGCCGCTTGGTTGGTGCGCGCGACATGCTGCCCAGGAAGAGTCTCGTGCCCGAGGAGCTCGCGCTGGCCGCGCTGGCGTCGCGCGCCAGCCGCCGGGCGGTCTTCCGCGAGCGGGTCAACAAGGCGCGCTTCATCGCCAAGAGCGGCGCGTGCAACCTCGCGCACAAGAACATCCGCGAGCAAGGCCGCTTCCTGCAGGACGTGTTCACCACGCTCGTGGACCTCAAGTGGCGCTTTACGCTGGTCATCTTCACCATGACATTCCTGTGCAGCTGGCTGCTCTTCGCCATGGGCTGGTGGCTCGTGGCGTTCGCGCACGGGGACCTGGACGCGACGCGCAAAGCCGAATTTGAGCAGTGCGTCACTAATGTCAAGTGGGTATATGGAATGTATACACACATAATATATATATGATAAATTGTGCATGTGTGTATTTATAACAATTTACAGCAAAGGGGGAGAGCAACACTTGTGGTCAGCAGGTGGCGTAGTCGTGAGAGCTGCCGCCTTGCCTTTAAAGAACCAAGGCTAAATCTCACATCCTGCTCTAATGCCCCTGATGAAGCTTTTTATGAATTAGAAATTAGCCAGCTGTATAAATGGGTAAGTCAGTGTAAGTGGCTTAACTGTAAGTCACTTTGGAGAAAAATGTCAAATAAAGGTACTTCCAGGGCAGGGAAAATACACAGTGGGATAATCTCATAGGACATAGCTGTTTGGAGGAGTATTATTTACATTTCTGAGGTCTTATTTAACTTTGACGGAAAAATACATAACGTAATATATATAAATAGGGTAATAAAGAACTTTTGAGTTTTTTTTACATTTTGTTTTACATCTGGAGTCCCCCTTTCTACAGCACTTGCAGACATACAGAATCCTTTTTTGCTGAGGATCTCAAAAATGGGTTGTTTAATGCAATGACTAGTTGTGGATTTATTCATTTATGCATATATTTATTTTATCTATTTATTTGCAAAGTACAAGAATACACAAATCAAATTACAGAAGTATCGATAGGGCATAAGCCTTGATAATTTCCATCAACTTTTATTTTTCTCCGCGCCATACAAATTATTCTTTTCATTTTGTCTCTTGATTTTGGCCTTGCAGCTGTTTTAGCCAGAAATTCAGTTTTGTAACATAAAAATGAAACACAGCAATGGCTTCAAATTTAGTGAAGAATTTATGAAATGCTGAAGCAGCGTCATACATTTTTCAACAGGATCTTTTGTTGACGGGCTCTCCTCTGACATTTGATGCCACTGTATCTGCAGGTCCTTCACCTCAGCCTTCCTGTTCTCCATCGAGGTTCAGGTGACGATTGGATTTGGCGGCCGCATGATCACGGAGCAGTGTCCCACTGCCATCATGGTCTTGATCCTGCAGAACATCGCCGGGCTCATCATCAACGCCGTCATGCTGGGCTGCATCTTCATGAAGACGGCCCAGTCGCACCGTCGTGCCGAGACCCTCATCTTCAGCCGGCATGCCGTTATCTCCGTGCGCAACCACCGTCTCTGCTTCATGATCCGCATGGGCGACCTGCGCAAGAGCATGATCATTGGGGCAGCTGTGCGCCTGCAAGTGGTCCTCAAGACCACCACCCCGGAAGGGGAGGTCATCCCCATCCACCAGATCGACATCCAGACTGATAACACCATCACCGGCAATACCATCTTCCTGCTTGCGCCCCTCATCATCTGCCATGTCATTGACAGGGACAGCCCCCTGTACGACCTCTCGGCCATGGAGCTCCAGTGCAGCGACCTGGAGATCATCGTCATTCTGGAGGGGGTGGTGGAGACCACAGGCATCACCACGCAAGCACGGACCTCCTATGTGACAGAGGAGATCCTGTGGGGTCACCGCTTTGTTCCCATCGTGAGCGAGGAGGAAGGCGTGTACTCCGTGGACTACTCCAAGTTCGGCAACACTACGAAGGTGGCGACGCCACAGTGTAGCGCCCGCGAGCTTGACGAGACACCCTCCATCCTAATGCAGACGTTACAGAAGAGCGAAGTCTCCCAGCAGAGCTTGCTGCGCAAGCGCAGCTCTCTTCGGCGCAACAGTTCCATGCGCAAGAATGTCTCCTTCCGACGCAACAACTGTGCCATCTTGGCGCCAAAGGTGCAGTTTGCGACGGCACAGGGCAGTTAGGATGTGGCTGTCATATGACAGCAGGTCCCATCTTCACTGAAAGTCTCCCATACCATAGGTAGGTCTTCTGTAGGTCTTTCAGCTGCTATGTTTAATTCCTTCTTATGGAAGGATATTTTCTTCGACTTGTAGTTTCCTGAAAACCACAACATAATATATATGTATTCACATCTGTTTCTTTTTTTTTTTTTTTGCTTCTGGCCTTGCACTAAAAATACTGGGAAATGATTGCATAATTATGCTGTTAGTTAAAAGTCTTCAAGCTATTCATGTCTCTTTGAAAGCCAAAGTCACTGAAAAATGTGGAATTGAGGATATACTGTAGGTGTTTTACCCACCCTTTTTGTGTCAAAATATATACATTTAAAAATTCAAATTCAAATTTTATTTGTCACATACACAACCATACACAGTACGACATGCAGTGAAATGCTTTGTACAGCTGTCCAACGTAGCAATTTAAAAAACAAATAACAAGTACTAAAATGTATATACAATCTATTTATGCATATGTAAAAGCAAAATATATAAATATCTATAAACAGATGTGCAATGAATTATAAAAATTTGTGCAGCAGAAGATGTAATGCAATATGGTGTGCAACAATGCAATGTAATGTGCAAGATCGCGCAGGTAGTTCAGTTTGAGTTTGTGTATATGAAGTGGAATAGCAGAGGTGGAGTGGTTCCTGGAGTTGACTGGTTTTTAGTCCTTGGTGTCGTAATGGTTGAGGGCCCGAATAGCCTTAAGGAAGAAGCTCCTCTTCATCCTCTCTATATTGGCCTTTAGGGAGCGGAAGCGCTTCCCTGACTCCAACAGAGAGAAGAGTCCGTTGCTCGAATGGCTGAGGTCTTCCACTATTTTCCTGGCCTTGTTCGAGCACCGCTTGCTGTATGGACTGCAGGTCAGGGAGCTCCATTCGGATGGTACGTTCAGCTGAGCGCACCACCCTCTGTAGAGCCCATGTGTCCTGCTGGATGCATACGTATTTATTTCTTCCTGTTTTGTTGTTCTTTCTTTGTACGTAATGTATGTTGTGTGCTGCTGCAACCTAGTGCGGTTTCCCTTTGGGGATTATTAAAGTTTTCATTTATGCATTAATTCACTCATTTGTTCATACAGTCCATTTCTTTCAAAACGTACTTGATTGTTCAATCATGCATTTAAATTTAATTTTATGAGAAACAGCAAGATTGTAGACGTTATCATAATCCTTTTAAATATCAAAGGTGTTTTCACTTACTCTCTTGCTTACTGTCATTAACCACACGTCAGGGTCAGGGTGTCTGGAGCCTATTCTGTAAGCACTGGGCACAAGGCTAGGGAGGGGTACATCCTTGACGGAATGCCAGGCCCATCTCACACTCATACATACACATGAACTCAGATGCATTCACACGTTACAGGCAATTTAGAGCGTTCAGTTCACCTGAACTGCATGCCTTTGGATTGTAGGACGAAAGCGGAGCACTCGAAGAAAAACACATAGACACAGGGAAAGCATGCAAACTCCACACTGAGCTAGATTCAAACCTATGCCTGAACAGTCGAGGTGCTGTGCGGCGGCAGCGCAGTGGTGTTTTCAGAAACTTGTAATGAAGCATGGTGGTGGTCCCTGTTCAGTGTTTCCCTGTTCCCTAAAGAGGTCCACATTGAAGTTGGACTGTATGATTTCTATCTGCTGCAGAATACCAAGTACACACAGCAGTCATGCAAAAATATCCCATGCAATGAAAATCCAATCGCTGATGAAAATGTGCAAAAAAAAAAACTTGCAGAGGGCTTATTATCCACACACACACACACATTTTCAGAACCGCTCGTCCCATACGGGGTCACGGGGAACCGGAGCCAACCCGGTAACACAGGGCGGAAGGCCGGAGGGGGAGGGGACACACCCAGGACGGGACGCCAGTCCGTCGCAGGGCACCCCAAGCGGGACTCGAACCCCAGACCCACCGGAGAGCAGGACTGTGGTCCAACCCACTGCACCACCACACCCCCTCGGGCTTATTATCCAGTACAATGCAATTTGTCCAGTTCTGTGCTCACTTTACTTCCACAACATTGTTTAGTACTGCAGTAATTTTGTCACCCGAGTTCAAAACTTATTTAAAATAAGTAAAAGGAAGCCGTCATACCCACAACCTCGGCGCAACGAGGAATACCTGCGGCGGCTCACGGGTCAGAGACATGAAAGGTGTGTGCGCAGCAAGGGCAAACATGGAACCTTGTTCCGCCTTGCTCATTGCTCTTTGTGCGGTCATCAGCTGTCCTACCTGTCCTCAGCCTTGTTCCCCTGCCTTCTCACAACTCCTCGGTCTCCTCGACCTGTTTGTCTCAACGGATTCCGGCTTTCGGATTGTCCCATTGATTACGTTTGTTCATCGGCAACCCATGGCTTGTTTTGTGAGCCCGTTTCTTGGATTCCCTTAATAAACACAGACGCTCTGCACTTGGGTCCGACGGCTTCCTTCCGGAACAAAACCATGACAGAAGCACTTAAAACCCAGATAAAACATATGCCATGCTGCACACCTGCTGCAGAAAAGGAGTCTTTTGGTAGCGATGCACTTTTAATTCAAAAAACGAAAACAACATTCAGCGGTTGTCACGTCCACGCCTGCACTGCAATCTACAGCATCCGACGCCAGTCGGACACCCGATGACAACGGGAGCACTCAGCTTTAAAAGACCCTCTCAGGCCCTTCGCATTTATGGAATCTCATTGAGTCAACCGTCCCACTTTGCACCCATGGCCCGGTCTCCTTCGTTCATGGTTCCTGTACTTCGTTCCCTGGCTTCTGACCATTCGCCTGGCCCCCGACTTCATCTACAGACCTTTGCTCCCACTCCGACCTCCGATCAACCGAGTCTTCGCCCGATCCCTCAGTTCCAACTACGATCCTGCACTTGGGTCCAACCTTCCCCGCGGCCTTGGTTCCGCGTGACAGCGGTGAACCGCGAAGCACTTCTTCAAAATAACTGCACAGTTTAAATATACAGTTCATAAAGATCAAAGAGACTTAAAAAACATTAAACAAGCCAGGAATATTTTTGTTTCGGATAAAATGTTGCGATCAGTGCCTTTTATTTAAAATGACTTTTAGGTCAGATCATTTTTGTTGTATTGTGCTCTTTCCAGAAGAAATGATTGGCTAACGTTGGGTTGTTGCATTTTGACTGGGTTCATAATGGGTCCATGTGGTAACTGCCTACTGTAGGGACAGGGAGCAAAGACACTTCAAACACAGGGCAATGTTAGAGGAGACAGTAGTACATGTCTAGATAAGCAGTATTTCTACAGCTCTTTGTTCTTTTAAAAACTTGCACTATGTGCAAATGTACTTTAGTATTTTTATGCATTAAAATTAAGCTGCAGAAAACATATTTCAGTCCCAGGGGCTGCAGAAAACTTTTTTTTCTGATTTCCTTAATGAGAAACATCTTAGAAATTCCTTAAAATAGTTTATTATAATTAACTAAGCCAGGCCCGCTCTCTGGCGGGTCTGGGGTTAGAGTCCAGCTTGGGGTGCCTTGCGACAGGCTGGCGTCCCGCCCTGGGTGTGTCAACTCTTAACACTCCACGCAAACGTATCCAGCTCACACAGCTCCTCTCTCCAACTCCTCACTCGCTCTCACACATGCGCACTCCCACACTTCTCACGTCACACGCATTCCCTCAACCACGTCCTACGATAACGAACAAATGCTGTATTAGGGTAATCAAATGGTTCACAAATAAATAATGCACAGATTGTGAGGTGTCAAAAACTCGCCTAGCACACGTTTGCCCTTATTTGTAAACACGCCCCTTTAAGCGTACACGCCTACTTATTTGGGCGGAAGTCCACTGTCACCATTTTGCCGTATTAACTAGTAATATGGGCATCCAGATCGTTCTCGTTTTGGAAAACATTTTTATCGAAATATCACACACACACACACACACACACACACACACACACACACACACACCAATTAAGAGCGGATCTCCTGCATTTGATGATCTGAAGGGACAGCTCATCCGGTGAAGAATTTTTTGCATAATTATTGCTGGAAATACGCCGTTGTTCAAACAAAAAAGGTGTGAAGTTGAGGTCAAAGGTAATGCATTTGAAATAAGCGGCAATATACAGTTTCTTTAGTTAGTCTAGGAAAGATATTTAGAAGCAACGTTGTATAAAAACTTGTGTCTTTTTATTTGAGTGAGTTTTATTTCGCGAACCAGAAGAACTGCCGATGCCACGTGAAATGAAACAACTGCCCTTCTCTTTCAGCTTTTACGGCAGATCGCTTTGTCCTACGTGGCCTTTTCAGTATACCTTTTAGGACTTACGCTGCGCGGTGTGTGCCGTTTGTGGAGGAAGCGTGTTATTGCGTTCTAACGGTGCAGTCCACTGGTCCTTTTAAAAAGAACGCACACCAGGCTCATTTGTGAGCCACGTTTATCGCAAAAAAACCTCACCTTAATGGACGACCAGGATTTTGATGGGTCGCTCGATGGGAGCAGCGGTCACTCGTCCGCGGGGAAGCACAAGATCATGAGCCCGTGCGCTGCTGGGGGTCCGGCTGCTGCAGACCCCACGGGTGACGGCCTTTGCTCGGCCAAGAGAAAGAGGAAAGAGGCCCAGACTAGACACATCGCTGCCCTGATTCTGGCCCGGGGCGGCAGTAAGGGCATTCCGCTGAAGAACATCAAGATGCTGGCAGGGGTCCCGCTCATCGGATGGGTGCTGAGAGCCGCCGTCGACTCCGGGGTGTTCGACAGGTGAGGTGACTGTCTGCTGTGCTGTCAGAATCCACGTGTTCATTCAGTGTTGTTCATCGTCAAGGCAAGGGCGCCCGTCGCTTAATCACGTCGCAGGAATGGGTGAAGGAATCCTCCAACATGATCATGTGTTTAGTGCAGCTGGATTTGGAGCCTACATCCTCCTGGTGTGGGAGGGAAGGTGCACGCTGATTTGTGCACTATTCCTTTAGCTGTTGCTTTTCTCCAAAGCCTTGAACGTGACTTACAGTATGTTACCTGCGATTATACACCCATTATACAGCCTGGTAATTTCACAGTATTGATTCAGGGTAAGTATCTTGCCCAAGGGCACTGCAGTAGCTGGGATTCAAACCTGCAGATTCCTAGTTCAAAAGCTGCAGCTGTAACCACTACTTTGCCTGCTGCTCATGTGTACATTCTGGCTGATGTTTCCTTCAAAGTGACTTAAAATTATTTACCCAAGTTTTGCTGCATGAGTTCAGGGTAAGGAGGTAGGATTCAAACCTAGGTCTTTCAAATGCACTAACCACTACGCCCCCTGCTGCACCAGATCTGAGGTCTACATTATTATTATATGGCCTGTGAATGTACTGGTTATGTAAGCAATATCTGTATGTGTGTGTGTTTCCAGTGTGTGGGTCTCCACGGACCACGATGAGATCGAGAAGGTGGCGAAGGCGTGGGGAGCAAAGGTCCACCGCCGATCTCCAGAGGTGTCCAAGGACTCCACAAGTTCTCTGGAGACCATCCAGGAATTTGCCAGGATGCAGCCTGGTAAGGCTGGGAGGGTCTCTGTCAAACATGTACCTGCATTGTGACAGGGGCAGCAGATGGTTAAGAGCTGCTGCCTTGCAGTGAGAGGGCTAGGGTTTGAATCCCTCCTCGTGTTGTTGCACCGTTGAGGAAGATGCATAGCCTTCGTTGCTCCAAAAAATTTTGAAAAAGAGAAAAATACACATTACACTTTTATAATGACAGTAATAATAAAGTAATACTGTAGTAATGATTTGTTAAATCAATATCAACGTACCCCTAACTGGCAATGTTCACTCTTGTCACCTACTGAGACTAGACAAAATAAATAAATGAAAAAGGAAGCCCTATGCCCCTTTACCTCACAGGATGTCACATTCTTTAGTCTCTCTATTCAGTCTGTGGATGTGTGTCATTTGTGTTTGTGAAATGTTGGCAACTTGTGGAAGATGTGGAATTTAATTAATGCTGCTGTGACTCACTTTTATGGTATGTTCACTTCATCCTTTTGAAGTGCCGAGAAGGAAACGATTCAGAAGACGGCACATTTTGCCATCGCTGAGCCTCGACTCTGTGCTGTTACCACATTTCCAGCCGCTGGTGTTGAATTCCTCTGTTCTTTCTTATAGACATCACTGTGTTCTGCAACATCCAGGCAACCTCACCCTGCCTGCACCCCCACCACCTGAAAGCGGCGGTCGAGATGATCACCAAGAAGGGCTACGAGTCTGTCTTCTCTGTGGTCCGGAGACACCACTTCCGCTGGGAGGAAGTCAAAGGAGGAGGTAGAGCTCATAGGTTCTAGACCATCATGGATTCTCTGACCTGATCTAATCTGAAAGGGATATTGGGATGTCATTTAAATATATAGTGTGTTTGTGTATATAAAAGAAAGTTGAAAAGTATCTGCAGTAATGGTTTTAAAAATGCAGACACTTAACCGTACGTGTGTGGCGGCTACACACACATCACCTGAAACCGCTTGTCCCATACGGGGTCACGGGGAGCCGGAGCCGAACCCGGCAACACAGGGCGTAAGGCTGGAGGGGGAGGGGACACACCCAGGACGGGACGCCAGTCCATCGCAAGGCACCCCAAGCAGGACTCGAACCCCAGACCCACCGGAGAGCAGGACCTGGTCAAACCCAGTGCGCCACTGTGCCCCCCAGTGGTGGCTACACTTGACCATTAATTTATCCCTCCATCCTTTGAGGTCCTGTGACTGGTAAAAGTTTTAACGGTTGGAAAATGGCAACTGCCATTGGTAACTGCCATGTTGCGTTGTGTTACGGATACAACGCAGGAATTCAAAGATGTTGAGTCGGTGAACTTCAGCAAGGCTGGTGAACATGTCCCTGACCTTTGACCTTGTGCAGAAGGCACCAGCACAAAGCCCCTGAACTTGGACCCGGCACGGAGACCCCGCCGGCAGGACTGGCCCGGGGAGCTGTGCGAGAACGGCTCCTTCTACTTTGCCACCCGTGAGCTGGTGGAGAAAGGGCTCCTGCAGGTAAACGGACGATACGGTGGTCTCACCTGAACGACCTGAACGCTTCTCTGTGCCCACCAGGAAAAGTGTTCTGCAGCACAAATATTGGTTCCTGCTTTTCCCAGGGTGGAAAGTTGGCCTACTTCGAGATGCTCCCGGAATATAGCGTGGACATCGATGTGGACATCGACTGGCCCGTGGCGGAGCAGCGAGTCCTCAGGTGCTGAAACTCATACTTTGCTATCAGTTAGCCCAATAAGAAGGTCAGTTTTGTTACGCAGTGCCTTCAGCAGTTGTGAAGTGTCAGGACTCCATTTAAATTTGTGTTTGTTTATTCACAGAGCAGGTACGTTTTATATGTCTCATTGTATTTCGCATCTGTCCAATTTTGGAACCTATGGCAAAGACGAAAATAAGTAAATGTCTCGATTAGAAATATTCGTTAATGAGTGGGGACTGAACACAAACATTTATTGTTCACAAGTTTACCGGTTACGGTTTTGCTGGTTTTAATCCAAAAATAAATTTCACCAGAAACAAATTGAAGTGGCTGAATATAAATTTAAATGAGGCACTAATAGAGATACTAAAAAGGTATTTTATAAAAAGAATAAAAAAACTGGTTAAAAATTGGCCAGGGTGTCGCATGAAATGCAGCACATTTACAAAAAGATCAAACTTAAAGAAATTGGGGGAGGGGGAGCACAACGTCGGAGCTTTTTCCACTTTGTTGTTGACGAATTTGGGCGCTTTCTGGTGACGGAATGATTTCGAAATGAAAAGCGGGCAGTGAAATTAGCGCGTCGTGATTTCTGTTTATTTATTTCACCTTAATTTATGTTGCGCCAGATAGCGCGGCAATTGAACTTGTCCAGCTGTGAAAACTGAAGCAAACCGCTCGTCCTTGACAGTGGGACGAGCGTCCGTGCGGAGCCCTGAGCACTGTTCAGTATGTACACGGCTTCGCAGCGCGACAAAAACGCGTTGAACGAGCGCGTCCGGCCTCTCGTTTGTCAGGTACGGCTACTTCGGCGCGGACAAGCTGGACGCGGTAAAGCTCCTCTTCTGCAACGTCTCTGGCTGTCTGACGGACGGCCAGTCCTACCTGTCGGCCACGGGGGAAGAGATCGTGTCCGTCAACGGCAGAGATGTGGCCGGCGTTCGCATGCTCAAGAAAGAGGAAGTGGAGGTATATCGATGGACACGACGAATATTAACGGCGCTCGCTCCAGCCAGTCACGCGTTCGAGCTGCTTGTGCGATGTGTCTTTATCCCTCTCTGCAGTCCTGATGTGCACCGGTGGGTGAAAGGTGTTACCAGCTGAGAGCTCTTCTCCACAGGTAATATTCCTGTCCTCGAGCGATGACCCCATCCCCAAGGCCCTGGCAGACAAGTTGTCCCGTAAGATGAACTGCAAGATACGGCAGGGTGTTCAGGACAAGCAGGCCGAGGTGAAGAAGATCGTGGATGCACGGCACCTAATGTGGAAAGAGGTGGCTTATCTTGGTAAGAACATATCTCTGGCAGGGGCACTTTGGAAGCTGTGCTCATCGTTGGCATGTAAAGTGTGGGTGTGGAGTGAATAGATGTAAATAAATGTCAGTGCTGAGTGTGTCTTGTATGTTAAGAGAGACTGTCAAAGCATGCTGGGAACTGACTGGGTGGCTGGGCATTCTGCCTCCTCAACTTACGAACGACTTACGGTCGGGAACGCAAGTTTGTTCGTAAACCCACGGTCCTTTTACCGCTACGGCACAATCGCTGAAACTTTAATGCGGGTGTGTGTCCGTTTTATTCCCTGGTTAGGTTTTGTAAAACCGTAAGAATTTGTTTAAATTAATTTAGAAATTATTTATCAGTGTAATGGTGCTCTCTCTCATATGTGTGTGTGTGTGTGTGTGTGTGTGTGTGTGTGTGTGTGTGTGTGTGTGTGCGCGCATGTGTGTCAGTATACATCTCACGCTCATTATTTGTCAATATACTGCATCTCAAGAGGTTCAAAATCTGTACCTTTTCATGTGAAAGAACAAATTGCCACCTCCTTTTTTTTGGGGACCAGGAGCACTTCATGCTGGACATTTCAGTACCACAATGATTATTTAACAGTCGTAGAATAAGGCAAAACTTTTTGCACGGTTTAAAGACATGTGAACTGAGACCGTGTGTAGAATCTGTGTGTTTTAAGCACTCGCCTGTCTTCATCCTCTCAGGGAGTGACGAACCTGACGTGGACTGCCTCAGCCTGTCTGGGGTGAGCGGCGTGCCCCAGGACGCACCCACAGTGGCACTCAACGCGGCCAAGTACATCTGCCGCAGCCCCGCCGGGAGGGGGGCTCTCCGGGAGTTTGCCGAGTACATCCTGCTGCTGAAGAAAAAGGAAAGGTCCAAACTGGAACAGGACAGGATCGGCCGTGACAACTTCTAGTGCAGGATGGGCCATTTTATTTCTTTAAGTTCAAACTTTTTAATTTAATTTTCTTTTTAAATTCCTCACTTTTATTGAGTGAGGGTTACAGAAGGCTTACGATGGTAAGGGAATATCCAGGATACCTATTTTTTCAAACATGGATTGTGAATATAAATGAAGATCATTTCTAATATCTACAGAATTGTTGTATATAAGTTTATCGCAATACTGAAATTTCAATCCCTGCAACCCTTCCTGGCAGTATGTTTTCCTGTATATCAGCCAATGCTGTATGCACACTATGGGTATGAACAGTTCCTGACTACATGCTTAGTTGTTTCCAGAGGTTTACAGTGAGAATGTGTTGCTGCACATAGATTTTCAGAGGTGATCATATGTTTATGAAATAGAGGTAGATTTTATGCCTGAACCTTAAATTCTTTGCAGGATTTATTACAACTCTGACCTCAGCTTAACCCACACACGTTCACCGAACGTGTCGGAGCGTTGACCATTAGACCGCAGTTATGTTTTTGAATAGTTTATAGTCAATACTGCAAATTGACCTCCTCCACATTACTCCTGAGCTTGGAGTGTGTTTATCCTGAGTCGCTTCAGGATTTCAGATACAAAATTGGATGAGTAACATCTGTTAAAGGTGTTGCCGCAGAACCCGAGCTGGTTGCTATGCCAAATTGTCTATACTGAAATATGTAGCATCAGTTGCAGATTTATTAGCATATTTTCATTGCAAATGGAGATGAGCAATTATGTCAGTAAAGAATTTCTGTTGGCTGTGGCCTGACTGCTTCAAAATACAGCGGTGCTTTAAAGACCATCAGCAATAATAACAGAAAAGCCCATTGAAGCCATCCATCCATCTTCCTCCGCTTTTATCCGGGGCCGGGTCGCGGGGGCAGCAGTCCGAGCAGAGTCCTCCAGACTTCCCTCTCCCCGCACACCTCCTCCAGTTCCTCTGGGGGAACCCCAAGGCGTTCCCAGGCCAGCCGGGAGACATAGTCTCTCCAATGTGTCCTGGGTCTGCCCCGAGGCCTCCTCCCAGTGGGACAAGCCCGGAACACCTCCCCAGGGAGGCGTCCAGGAGGCATCCGGAACAGATGCCCGAGCCACCTCAACTGGCTCCTCTCGATGCGGAGGAGCAGCGGCTCTACTCCGAGCTCCTCCCGGGTGACTGAGCTCCTCACCCTGTCCCTAAGGGTGCGCCCAGCCACTCTGCGGAGGAAACTCATTTCTGCCGCTTGTATCCGCGATCTCATTCTTTCAGTCATGATCCAGAGTTCATGACCATAGGTGAGGGTAGGAACGTAGATCGACCGGTAAATTGAGAGCTTCGCCTTATGACTCGGCTCCCTCTTCACCACAACAGACCGGTACAATGACCGCATTACTGCGGACGCCGCACCGAGGGCGTGATTGGGAGGAACGGTCTTCCCTGATCTGAACCCGAGCGGTGAGTTGTTATTGGATTTCTGTGCTAGTCGCGGTTTATCCATAACGAACACCATGTTCATGCATAAGGGTGTCCATCAGTGCACTTGGCACCAGGACACCCGAGGTCGGAGGTCGATCGACTTTGTAGTTGTTTCTTCTGATCTTCGGCCATATGTCTTGGACACTCGGGTGAAGAGAAGGGCTGAGCTGTCAACTGATCACCACCTGGTGGTGAGTTGGATTTGATGGCGGGGGAAAAAGCTGGACAGACCTGGCAGGCCCAAACGCATAGTGAGGGTCTGTTGGGAACGTTTGGCAGAGGCCCCTGTCTTCAACTCCCACCTCCGACAGAGCTTCAACCAGGTCCCGAGGGAGGTGGGGGACATCGAGTCTGAATGGACTGTTCCGCGCCTCCATTGTCGGGGCGGCGGTTCGGAGCTGCGGCCATAAGGTCTCCGGCGCCTATCGCGGCGGCAATCCCCGAACACAGTGGTGGACACCGGAAGTAAGGGATGCCGTCAAGCTGAAGGAGTTCCATCGGGCCTGGCTGGCTCATGGGACTCCTGAAGCAGCTGACAGGTACCGACAGGCCAAACGGAGCGCGGCTCTGGCAGTCGCCGCGGCAAAAACTCGGGCTTGGGAGGAGTTCGGTGAGGCCATGGAGGAAGACTTTCGGTCGGCCTCAAAGAGATTCTGGCAAACCGTCCGGCGACTCAGAGGGGGGAAGCGGTGTTCCACGAACACTGTTTACAGTGGAAGTGGCGCGCTGCTGACCTCAGCTGAGGATGTCCTCGGGCGGTGGAAGGAGTACTTTGAGGATCTCCTCAATCCCTCCGACACGCCTTCCGTAGAGGAAGCTGAGGCTGGGGACTCGGAGGGGGGACTCGTCCATTACCCTGACCGAAGTTGCTAAGGTAGTCAAAAAAACTCCTCGGTGGCAAGGCTCCGGGGGTGGATGAGATCCACCCCGAGTTTCTCAAGTCTCTGGATGTTGTGGGGGCTGTCTTGGCTGACATGCCTCTGCAGCATTGCGTGGAGCTCGGGAACGGTGTCTCTGGACTGGCAGACCGGGGTGGTGGTCCCTCTTTTTAAGAAGGGGGATCGGAGATTGTGTTCCGACTATCGGGTATCACACTCGTTAGCCTCCCTGGGAAAGTCTATGCCAGGGTACTGGAGAGGAGAATCCGACCGATAGTCGAACCTCGGATTCAGGAGGAGCAATGCGGTTATCGCCCTGGCCGTGGAACACTGGACCAGCTCTATACCCTCACTAAGGTGTTGGAGGGTTTGTGGGAGTTTGCCCAACCAGTCCATATGTGTTTTGTGGACCTGGAGAAGGCATTCGACAGTGTCCCTCGTGGCATGCTATGGGAGGTACTTCGGGATTATGGGGTTCGGGGCTCGCTGCTACGGGCTGTTCGTTCCCTGTGTGACCGGAGCAGGAGCTTGGTTCGCATTGCCGGCAGTAAGTCAGACCTGTTCCCGGTGCATGTTGGACTCCACCAGGGCTGCCCTTTGTCACCGATTCTGTTCATTATCTTCATGGACAGAATTTCTAGGTGGAGCCAGGGAACGGAGGGTGTCTGTTTTGGTGGCTGCGAGATCTCGTCTCTGCTTTTTGCGGACAATGTGGTCCTGTTGGCTTCATCAAGTCAAGACTTGCAGCGTGCACTGGGGAGGTTTGCAGCCGAGTGCGAAGCGGCGGGGGTGAGAATCAGCACCTCCAAATCCGAGGCCATGGTTCTCAGTCGGAAAAAGGTGGATTGCCCCCTCCGGGTTAGGGGGGAGTTGCTCCCTCAAGTGGAGGAGTTTAAGTATCTCGGGGTCTTGTTCACGAGTGAGGGGAAAAATGGAGCGGCCCATTGAAGCGTTACAGTAAAACAAGACAGAAGATTATACTGCAGCATTTCTTTGTGAATCTAGCTGACAACCATAACATCTGTTCTGAGATGACCTAAAAATTCAGTTTGCCGTTTCTTCGTAGGAAGTGTGAGACGTATCGGTGTGTTCATGCCGTGCAGCGGTTCTTTTTGTTCACTTTGCACAGGTGTGACAGCCTGGGCTTACATGTGCTTTCTGGGATATACTGCAGTATGGCAACCCATTCTTTTTGTTTGATTAGTTCACTTGACGACTGTTTTTAAACTGGAGGGGTTCCCCCCCGCAAGTCCAATATCTTTGTTGGAAATTTTATGAATGACTGCATACTGTTTATCTCTATAAAACACTAATGCAATTACCATTTAGGATGAGGTTGACTCCTGACTTTATACCGAATGAAAGCAGAGTTGATTTTTTTTTTTTTTTTTAAATTTAATTTTATTTATTTAAACTTTACACTGGATTGAGAAGATTCTCCAAGGTGAGGTTTTGTGTAATTAAAGTAGTTTGTGTACTTGAATAAAGATGGATATTTTTGCCATATTCAAGCTATGATTTACTATGTTTGTTAGGGTTACGTGCTGACAAATAAATGCATTGTATTTTCAGTGTATCATTAAAATTAATTATTTGTTAAATGACTATTTTGTGTTAGGCCTGATTCCTCTGACAGGGACTTGTCAGGATGCTAAAGACAAAAACATTTCTGGAAACCAAATGTTTGTGGTACTTGGTTCTCTACCTGATTTTGTTTGTTTTTAAAGCATAGAACAGGTTTTTAATAGCTGGTTCTGGATCACTGGTTTCCATATACTTTTTTTTCTCTCTCTCTCCCCCCCCCCCCCCCCCCCCCTTGTGCTTAAATGCTGCATTTAAGTTTTCACCTCTTCTTCACTGTCTGTTTCACTGGTAAATGTTTAAATGAAAAATTTTTCTTTATGCGTTTGTGTTATTGGATTACTTTCTTTCCCTTGGAATATGAGTAAGTCAGTGTCACTCTGCTCTCAGGTTTATTCAGGTATTCATGTTGTACTTATGAATATATCCCCCAGGGGGTAGTGCTCCTCTCCTTTAAGAGAATTATGATATTTGGACCTGTGATAGTTGTCGCTGTGTACCACTCTATGTGCGGGGAAAAACTGGATTAGTTTAAGACCAGAAGCATAATGTGCAGTTAATAAAATGCCAGACTATGCAGATATAGAGTGCTTTTGAATTAGTGACATTAGTGTCATTTTTCTCATGTTTGACTGAAGTGCCTTGTTCAGCGCTTGCCCGCTTTAGCACACTTTGAAAGTTCTGCATATAATGTCGACAGGTGACACTAAACAGCTGCCTTCATATGGCTGAGTTCCACATATTACACATTCTGCATCTCTTGTACCAGACTCCTGATTTTGACATTAAGTGAAAGCATGGGAAGAAAAGTAAGTTTTTAATGACAGGTGAAGTTCAGTGAAAAAAGAATATAAGCAATTCCAATTTGTACTTTTCTTTTCGAAAAGCAGTTTTGCCTTTTGACATTGACCTTGGTAAGCTAGTCAGGCCAGCTCTAGCTGTACATGACTGGAACTTGAGAATGGGGGGGGGGGAAGTCACCACTATTGTTTTTACTCCATTCCCTTGTCATTTGTAAGGCTCTGGCCCTGATCTGAACCATGGTTAGAGCCGTACTTATCGAAATGGAAAAAGTCTGGGGCAGGAGCTCACATCCGTGCTGAGCGACGCAAGTGAACAGATCTGGGAAACATCATGCTTTGGACAGAGATCTGGAGGAAAACCAGTAAAACACCACATATAATTACTGTTTCCGTCCACTAACAAAAATGGCAATTCATTTTGTGTTTACATTTATCCATTTAGCAGATGCTTTTCTCCAAAGCGACATCCAACGAGCTCTGTGTAGTGTTACCAGCCCACACACCTCATTCACCACGGTGACTTACACTGCTAGGTACACTACTTACAATGGGTCACATTCATACAGCAGTGAAACACACTCTCTCTGTCACTCACACACTACGGGGAACCTGAACAGCAGGTCTTTGGACTGTAGGAGGAAACCAGAGCACCTGGAAGAAACCCACACAGACACGTGGAGAACCCATGTCCTCTCACACCACCCAAGCGCTGTGAGACAGCAGCACTACTTGCTGTGCCACCATACAGCCTGAGTTATTGTGTTAATGTACAAGGGTAGTCAAAAGTATCTGCAATAATGTTTATTAAAAAAAAAAAAAAATTTACTTCTTTGTAAGACCCTTGTAGTTTTGATTTTCACAGGATATTATATAACCCTAGAGAAACATGGAAGAAATTAACCAAAATTCTGCATTAGTATAAGACAACTGGGCAAATTTTTTTTCTGCAGTGTGAACTCAAATGAAACACTAGAATTACCATATTACTACTATAGTGCTCAGTGCTATATTACTGGTATTTACATAAATATGACATTTATCACATGGTAAGATTTCATGGATGTGATGCTGAACTTGTCTTTGGCTCATGTTTAAGAAGTCAATCAACTAAGAATTTTGCAAGTGTCCTGTCTTTTTATGAACCATTAGGATATATCAACTATTAACATGCACAAATGCTACATTGTACAATGCTCTTTGATGTGCTTTCTCTCTAATTTCACACTTTATTCATGTTAAAATAATACTAACATATAATAATACGATAACACTACATAGAGCTCATTGGAAGTCACTTTGGAGAAAAGTATCTTATAAATAAATAAATGTAAATGTAAATAATAAAAATACAGTACAGTGTTGTAATGTTTTCATTCTGCACTATTATTTTCACGTTCATTTCTAAATCTACTGTCTTGCTGTTTCTTTTCAGCATCACCAGAACACACTTTTTTGCTTGCTAGCTATTTTAAATAAAAAGTAACTTGAAGGGAATCACAGCCGGAAAGTTGTAACAGAACGCGATTTCTGCTGTTTTCTAATGTTATCATCAGATTGCGCAACTGGCATTTAATGTTACGTTCAGATGTCGAGACTCGAAAATAATTTCATAAGGTTGATGGGACGGCTGTTGTAAGTTGGGCTTGTCGTAAATTATAAGTTACGTATTTTGCGTACGCAGTCATAAGTTACGTATTTTGTAACTCGAGGAGCACGTCTAATTTGATATGCATCATTACGTGTCTCACAGTCTTGTGGTCCTAGGTTTTCTAACCAGACTCGGGGTCATTCACGGGCAAACAGCTGTGCAGTCAGGAAATCCAAACAACCAGCTCAGCTGAAGCTTTTACTCAAGTCTTTATCCTGGGCTTTTCCACACGTGAGTCTGTACTTTACTGAGGTCCAAACCTTAAAGGTCTGCTCTACTGTCTTCATTACGTGTTTTCTCACCTCTCCCTCACTAGGTATTTATAGTCTGGCTGTGCTTCTGCTGCCAGATTCTGCTGGATCTCTTCTCACAGGTGGGCAGGGAAAGGAAACATTCTGCAGGAACGGGGACATCGTCCAGCACAATGCCCTTGCGACTTCCCTCGGACTGCCCAGAACAGCCCAATCAGTACCTTATGTAAGGCTCACCCACTGTATATTCTTCAATTTCGATGTTAAAATTTGATTACTTTAATGTATCTGACAGTTCCAGTATTTGGAACCTTCCTTTCCCCACCAACCTTTTCCAGCCCCTTCTGGGGCACCCCTATGTTTTTCCAGCCCAACCAAGAGATCTAATCCCTCTACTGTGTCCTGGGGTCTCCTTGCAGTAACGTGCATCACCGGGGGGTGTTCTTATAACATACCCAGTCCTCCTCAACTGACTCCTTCCAATGTGGATGGTCATTCAGTTGACATTACACCCAACTCCCACCCTTCCGCTTACAGGTGATGAGCCCACAGGATGGTCCACAGAGCCCTATTGGGTTTTGTGGGATGCCTGGCCAGCAGCTGCTCGCCAGTCCTGGGCCTGGCCTCCAGGAGTGGGTCTTGGTAAGCCCAACCCAGGCGAGGTACCCTTAGCTTTTATTAATCGTTTCACTGAAAGTTTTCATAGACTTCTTGCAGCCTAGACTTTCTCTCAGACCAGAGAGAGATCCTGCACAACTCTCCAGATGATGGAGTTCTGAGGTTTACAGAGACACACAAGCTCCACCACCACGCTGAGGTGACGGTGTCTCGGTGGAGACAATATTTTTTACTTCACAAACATACGACGTGGGAATAGGTAGGATTCCTCTAAAAAAACACAAAGTGCGTTTCATCAGCTGAGTCAGTTCAATGTTTTTTTCTTCCAGCTTTATCATTCTCATCCCTGATTTTCCATTCTTTCATGTTATGCTTTCATTTACAGAAACTCGGTAACCTGCAGCCCTAATGCTAAGGAGGTGCTGTGTGAGCTGTATGGGACTATTAGCAAACTGCAGAATCCACACCCTGATGGACTGTTTCTTGTCACTGGAGACTTCAAGTACGCGAATCTCAAATCAGCGCTTCCTAAATTCCATCAGCATGTGAGCTTTGCAACGAGAGGGGTGAATGCGCCGAATCTTATTTACACAAACATCCCCGACACGTACCGGGTGGAGCCGCCTCAGCTGATCAGACCACATCTCTGTTATGCTATTCCCAGCATACAGACCGCTTGTCAGATATGACAAACTGGTTCTGAAGCAGGTGAAAACCTGGCCAGCAGGAGCCATCTCTGCTCTTCAGGACTGTTTTGAACACGCTGACTGGCACACGTTCAGGGAGGCTACAACCGATGGTGACTCCGCCAGCTTGGAGGAGTACAAGGCATCAGTGACCAGCTTCATCAGCAAGTGCGTTGATGACATCACTGTCTCCAAGACCATCATTACACGATCTAACCAGAAGCCGTGGATGACTGGGAAGGTGCGTGTGCGAGTCTGCCTTCAGAGCAGCGAGAACTGTCCCAGGGCCAAGCCATCAAAGAGGCAAAACGCGCACATGCCAGAGAATCCACTTCAAGAACGGCAGCGACATGTGGCGCATGTTGAAGGCCATCACCAACCACAGGACAACATCACCTGCCTGCGACAGTGATGCCTCCCTTCCAGATGCGCTGAACAACCACTACACTTAGTTTGAGGCACAGAATGACGTGGCAGCGAAGGAGATCACCCCTCCTCCCAAAGACCAGGTGCTGTGTCTCACCACAGCTGATGTGAGGAAAACTCTACACAATCAACCTACCGAAGGCTGCTGGACCAGACAACATTCCTGACAGAGTACTCAGAGGATGTGGGGACCAGCTGACAGATGTTCTCACTGACATCTTCAACGTTTTCTTGAGCAGCGCTGTCGTTCCAACGTGCTTTAAGGCCACCACCATCGTCCCTGTGCCAAAAAAGTCTTCAGTGTCCTGCCTCAACAACTACTGTCTCGTTGCACTCACACCCATCATCATGAATTGCTTCGAGAGGCTTGTCATGAGGCACAGTAAGACCCTGCTGCCCCGCTCACTGGACCCCCTGTAGTTTGCGTATCGTCGCAAGCACTCAACAGATGATGCCATCGCCGCCACCCTTCATCTGGCCCACTGACCCACTTGGACAAAAAGGACACATACGTTCGAATGCTGTTTATAGACTTCAGTTCAGCATTCAGTACAATAATTCCTCAGTACCTGATTGGAAAGCTGAGCCTGCTAGGCCTGAAAACCTCCCTCTGCAACTGGATCCTAGACTTCCTGACTGGGATACCTCAGTCAGTCCAGATCAGGAGCAGCATCTCCAACACCACCACACTGAGCACTGGGGTCCGCCAAGGCTGCGTGCTCAGTCCACTGCTGTTCACTCTGCTGACTCACGATTGTGCAGCAATGCACACCTTGAACCACATCATCAAGTTCGCTGATGACACGACCGTGGTGGGTCTCATCAACAAAATTGATAAGTCAGCACATAGAGAGGAGGTGCAGCGGCTAACGGACTGGTGCAGAGCCAACAACCTATCCCTGAACATGGACAAAACAAAAGAGATGGTTGTTGACTTCAGGGGATCACAGAGCAGCCACACTCCTCTGAACATCAATGGCTCCTCCATGGAGATTGTCAAAAGAACCAAATTCTTTGGTGTTCACCTGGTGGAGAACCTCATCTGGTCCCTCAACACCAGCTCCAGGGCAAGAAAGCCTAGCAGCATCTCTACTTTTTGCGAAAGTTGAGAAAGACCCATCTCCAACCCCCAGTCCTCACCACATTCTACAGAGGGACTATCGAGAGGATCCTGAGCAGCTGCATCACTGCCTGGTTTGGCAATTGTACCATTTTGGATCACAACACCTTGTAGAGGATAGCGAAGACAGCTGAGAAGATCATTGGGGTCTCTCTTCCCTCCATAACAGAGATTTACACCACACGCTGCATCGGTAAAGCCACCAGCATTGCGGACGACCCCCCGCACCCTTCACACAAACTGTTCACACTCCTGCCATCTGGCAAAAGGTACCGAAGCATTTGGGCCTCACGGCCAGACTGTGTAATAGTTTCTTCCTCCAAACCATCAGACTCCTCAATACCCAATGTCTGGTCTGACAGCAACCCACACACACATACATACATACATACACATGCACGCACACACCCGTACTCAACTAAACACCATTCCACTGTCTTTGCAATTTTTTTGCAATTATGTTACCACGCCCTCGAGCCAAACAACCGCATCTGCCCTGAATCAGAGTGGCAGGACATAAAAGAAGCCGTGCGGGCTCACCTGGTTGTGGAACGTCGTTGAGTCAACCTGCTACTCCAACAACAAAAAAGAACCCCACTTACCTCCTCATTACTTCAGTCCCTTGTCCTTTGTTCCCAGTTCCTGATCATCTGCTTGACTTGGACTCCTGTCTCGTCCCTATAACAATGTCTGCGACTCGCCAGTTCCCAACTACAATCCTCACTTGCCCCTTGACAAGCTTGTTACCCCATCTGAAGAAACCACTTTTGGGTCCACCACCAACTTCTCAGTCTCCTGCCCTCTCCTCATGACATACGTTTACATTTACAGTTATTTATTTAGCAGATGCTTTTCTCCAAAGTGGGGTGTGTTGGTGTGGTGGTGCAGTGGGTTTGGCTGGGTCCTGCTCTCCCGTAGGTCTGGGGTTCAAGTCTTAGGGTCCCTTGTGACAGACTGGTGTCCTGTCTGGGGTGTGTCCCCTCCCCCTCCAGCCTTATGCCCTGTGTTGCTGGGTTAGGCTCTGGCTCCCCGTGACCCTGTATAGGACAAGCAGTTTCAGATTGTGTGTGTGTATTTTTTATCCAAAGCAACACAAGGAGAACATGCAAACTCCACACAGGCTGAACAGGGATCAAACCCATGCCCTCTTGCACCACCTAGCTGCTGTGAGACAGCTGTGCTGCTCTTTTTTTCTGTACATATTATAAGATACAGTAATGTATTGTTGTAATATAATATATTGTTATTTATAGGGGGCGCAGGGGTGTGGTGGTGCAGCGGGTTTGCTCTGTTCCTGCTCTCCTGCAGGTCCTGCGTTCGAGTCCTGCTTGGAGTGCCTTGTGACAGACTGGCGTCCCCTCCTGAGTGTGTCCCCTCCCCCTCCAGCATTGCGCCATGTGTTACCGGATTAGGCTCTGGTTTGCTGTGACCCCGCTCGGGACAAAAGGTTTCAGACTCTGTGTGTGTGCATTTTTTATGTAGCACCACGGCTCTGGCGGAGCGTTGTTTCGCTTCACTGTGTGCTGTACCAGCTGTATATGGTTCAAATGACAATAAAGCCACTTTGACTTTGACTTTAACCTAAAGAAACAATACTGTCATTTTGTAATAAAGATAATGAATAATATTTGTGGGCATTTGCTTGACCAGATTCCACTACATAATGGAAACCCCTGTGATGGGATGTGATGTGATAAAGCCCAATATTTAAGTTATGATTTATAAAACTTCATTTCTTTTTGATAATTGCAGCAGATAGTATAGCGAATACAGCAGGTGGTATAGTGGATATGCCCGCCCATCCATCCATCCATCAACTTAAATGTTAAAAATGACAATTCTAGAAACACAATCATTGCAAATAATATGTATTTTTTTTACCACAATGAGAAAATGGTCACATCTTCTGGTTCAGTAGAAGATCTGTGAATTTATCTGGACCCACAGTTTGTCTATACAGAGGAACAAACTGATTGTTATTCTGCTGAGGCTGAGAGCTGTGTAAAGCGTACTTTGCATCTTACAGTTTATGATAATCCAATAACCCCTGCAATTATGACTCACTGCAGTTATAACTGGGTTGTTATGCTGTTTGACATGTGGGCTGAGATGCTCAAGTGACAACTGGAACTGTGAGTCACTCTCAGCTTCATTCCCCCAGTGCTGCTCCCTTTAGGTCCAAGAGCCAGATCTTAGGGACCATTTGTTCTATCTTTCCCTTTAAGCCAAAATATATATATAAATATATTTTTTTGTATTTTGATATTTTTTTCAATAGGAACTGGTGGAGGAGGCTGGGGTGTGACCATGAACAAGGAGGCAATTGTAACCCCTAACCCAAACCTTATTTCCCAAACCTAACCCTAACTTTTTTTGCAATTATCCCTCTGATAACCAGCAATCCACACACAGCTGTGCAACAACTGATCAACATACCAGTGAAGTTGTTAATAAGCTTTTTTGATTGTACATTTTGAAGCTGTGGGAATTCTTCCCAACACATAGTTCATCTAGTGCCCTTTGGTGCCCTGAACTAGACCTGGGTCTCCACAACTCTGCTGGGACAAGTGGCTTGAGAAAATACAGTAAATGACTCAATGGATGTATTTTTTATGCTGAACTGCTTCGTATAGTGCTGCCAAAAATGTATCATGTCAGATTATAATGCACATACGTCTTGGTACCCAATGCAAGTACTTCCACAGCCCTGCTTTACATTAACTATTGTTTAAACTGCTGGATCATGTGAAAGTCATCATGTGTTTTGAAGGACATGATCTAGCAGGTGTTTTGCTTTAAAATCTGATGTGCTTGGCGCGAGTCATTGAGTAGCTAAGGTGTGACGGTCCCTCTCCGGTGAGGAAGAGCTGCACCGCTTACATTTATTTCCACTTTGGATGCTTTGGTATAGACGAGTGAAGAATAGATACTGTAATTGCCCCCAAGTCTCAAAGGAGCTAATTACCTCTAAACCACTGAAGCATTTCTGCAGTCTGTATTAAAATGGAAATAGTCTGAAAACAAGATTTTTGTGGGTGTTTTTGTTGATGTCTTGCCATTTCATTACTTATAATAAAGGTGAGGTCATTGAAGTTTTTTGTTCCAGACTGACAAAGTAATTGCCCAACCTCATTATCCCAAATATGATTCCTGCATGGTACAGAGCAGAAACGCTTTCCCGTCAAGATTACCCTATAAACAACATGCTGGAACCTATCTCATTGGACCTGTTTGGCAGTGCCTGCAGCCTCTCAGCATGATGCCTTTGATTAAAAATTTCATGTCAACAGGCAGTAGTCCCACACTTGTACAGGTGTACTCAAGTGGGGGCTCAAACGCTCAACTCTCAGACCTCAAGGTCGGAAACACATCACTTTATACATTTGTGTGCGTATGATACTTCCAGAATTGTACTTATAGTAAAACAGTTTGCCTTTGTTTGTGCTAATCTCTGCAGCAGGTTCTATTACCAATGTATGGCATATATTTAATCGTGTTACATTTTTGATTGAGTGCTCTCACTTGATCACAAGTTTTTGTTCTAAGACTTTCATTGTCAAGTGTACAATAAGTTTAGGATGCTATTTTATGTCAGATTTCCTTTTACTACCATTGTCAGTTTAATTCCTTGAATTCATTGTCACTGACATGGTTCACCTTCTGCCGGGGCAATGTCTGTAGGTAACCACAGTTCTGTGAATTTGAAAGCATGACCTTGTGCCTAGCAACTGTTACTAACCAGTCAAATGGTTCCTGGGGGCGTAATTTAGACAACAGCTAACTGAATCACACGGAGCACTTGGATTCTTAATCCTGTTCTGGTTGGTTATAATTTGATTTTATTTTAAATAACGCCTTTATTCAAGGTTTTCCAGCCTTTGAACAGAAGACATCCTTACCTGACCTGTGTAGTCTTCTTGTCTGGAAATGATTGCATCCTTTTTTCTTTTACTGGATGGATGGATGGATGGATTACCTATATTTACTTTGCATAAATTCCTGGTTAAACTAAATAAATATTTTGTGAAGTTCTTCATTAATTCAAAAGTTTTTCTGAAGGAGGAAATTATTTTTGAGAAGATGTCAAGGAGGTGATCTGGACCAAAGCTGAAGTGCTTCATTTTCTTGTTGAGCTCAATATTTACTCATTTCCTCTTATTTTTTAATGTGGGTTGATGGACTGGAAACAATGGAACTTGAAACTAAATTAACTTTTTACGTTAAATAAAGAAACTGTGATTCCTTTCAGGGTGGTTCAATGACATGATTCTCATGAATCTTAATGATTTCAACATCACTTTACTCAGATATGACCACTCTCAGCCTGGGGACTACTTGACACATTTCGAACTGCACTTTGAGCATCACTGACCTAAACAGTTCAAATAAGATTTGCAAAGTGTGTCCCATCTCTATATTACATGCTGATAAGTCCAGATTTCAAGTTGAGCTTTTCTAAGTTAAGACAATGCTGTCACTAGTTTATATAGACCATTTAATGCAGTCAGACCATTTTAAAGTTCAGAGATAATGTTTGGAAGTCAGTTGGTTAACATTAATGAAAAGGCTATATCTCAGCCATCAACAGATTGGTATAGTGGTTGCGACCACACCAGCCAACCTTACGTTATGTTACATCATACTGTGGTATTCAAGTGGTATGTGGATCCTTTATATTCTTTTTGGTGTCTTTTTCATCCTCGTTCCAGCAGCTCACCAGGTCCCTGATCAGAAAGAAGTCTTCACTGAAAAGGTTACTCTAAACCCCCGGCAATGCGTACTGCTGACACTCCACAGCAGAGTGTGCTGCAGGAGGGCAAATTTTTCCTTTTACTGTCTTGCCCTCTCAAGAATTTCCCTTTGCTCTCTCAGTTGTGGTAAAATCCTACTAATATCCTGTTCTGTCCCATGGCAAAACTGCTAGCAAGCAAAAAAGTGAGTATCGTGGTGGTGCCAAAAACAAAAAGCAGAAGACAATAGCTTTAGAAACAAAATTAAAGATAACAGTGCAACTTGAAAATGTAATTGTAAATGATCTAATCATAAAGCTCTATTGTGTAGTAGTAGCAGTACTACTACAGTAGTATTAACAATAACGCCACAACAACAACAATAATAATTACTGAAAAATTTAACAAAGCTCATAATAAAACTAATTGTAATACATAATTGTTTATGTATCTGTCTGGTTTATATAATACAGCAGGATTTTTGACTTACAAAGAAATCGACTTATGATGGTGCCATAGGGAAGGAATCACTCCGTAAGCGGAGGACCACCTGTATGTTTTTTTGGAAAAGTGAGTCAGTGAGTGAGTGAATAAAGTTCTTTTCTTACACCCCTCTAAAATCTGCACTATGTTTCACCCACTAGAGGGCCCTACATGGAATTTTCCGGAGATGAACTCAAGCGAAGAGGCTGCAAATGAAACTGTACTGAAAAAGTGGGAAAGGTCATAAAAGGACAAAGACGGTGATAGTCAGTCAAAGGCCGTGTGATATGCCAACGGTATGTCAACAAGCTCCAAAACACGACTTTAAAAATGTGAACTCTGAGTCACCTTCAGTTTGCAAGCTCTGATTTGTATCAGGATTGACGCTGATAATAATAGTGTCTCTTAATGCATTATGTTAAGGTAACAGATTACTGTGGAAAATTATTTTTGTTTGATTATTTTCCATATGTCTGCTCCAGAAAGCATAAAAGACTCTACCTCCAAAGCTAACTTTTTTGATGGGCTGACTGACTGTAAACCTAGAAATATGTAAATGTAAATAGTTATGGAAAACATTTTTTTTTTTTAATAGTTCAAAGTTCAGGAAGACAAGGACATTAGTTTTGTCATTGTTTAAAACTGGAGGAAATTAAAGTGAAAGCGATTCAACATCATCTCAGATTCTGCTCTTTGAATATAAAACTGATAAAATAAGTTTTCGCAGACATATAGCCTTGTCTCTGGAGTATTTCCTATCTAATTTGCAAAACTTCCCATGTCTTTCCCTCCATCACCAGCATCAGAGATTGGAACAGATGATCACATGATTAGATATCAATCTGAAAATTTCTGATGAGGCCTCTACTTCATTTAATTAATATGTTGAGATATTTGTTCTAATTACCACTGATCAGCTTCAAAGGAGGGCTGCATATTTCATAATGAGCTGGCTGGTGGGGGACTTGTATCACTGTGTCGATGTGTGAGGGGAGCACTCTGGTAATATGCATCCCATGAGAATGGAAAGTAATAGCTTCCTGCCTGCAGCTTCAATTCCTTAATGTCTTACAATTCCAGAGGTACCGGAGGTAAATCTCAGTTAGATCCCTGGGGATGCATAGTAAACAGCCATTTTTACTTACAACTTTGGACCCATCCGTAGCAGCCTGCTCCCAAAATTCTGCTGCTCAGAAAACGGAACACGTTCTTAGATGTCTCACCTTTAATAAAGGTGAACTTGATGGATGGAAGATAATCTTCAGAATAGCTTCCAAAAGAATCGGTTTGGTGGTAGGCCAGACTAACACAAAACTGAACTGGACTCTATGATATTATAGAAATTACTTTTATAGATAGGTAGGATTTAAAGCCTACATGCTATGTTAAAAAAAACCTCTACAATTGTTCATGATTTTTGTAGTCTGGTGAAATGGTGATCAAAATAATAAAAATTGAAGCTAGGAATGTGTCACTGGAGTGATTTCTGATAAATCAGCAGCTACAGGTTATACTGAAAATATTTACAAATTTCTCCACTGCCATTTTAAGTTTTCCAGAATAAAAATCAATATTTTAACATTATATATAGACATTTTAGTATTTGCATTTTCATTTATTGTATTTAAATTACATCCATAATATACATTTGGTATAATATTGAAATATGTGTACAGGATAATATATCCAGGTATTGCCTATATACTGTATCAGCCACCATTATTAGCCGTGTTATTAACGGCATGTTTAACTCTAATAGCTACAGACAAGACCGATGTATAACAATATCTGTGGCATGTGCTGCTTGTTCCTCCTGTCTGACAAGACACAATGGGACAGACTGCTGAGGCAGTGACATCTTTGCCCTAAACTGGGTCTGTTTCTGTGTCTGGAAAATTCAGAGACATCTGAGACTCCTCACAAACCCCAGGTGATGCTGTTCAGAGAAATGGTCTCATGCCAGACAGCTGCTGACTTGCAACAAACCAGACGTCAGAGATGTCACAAGTCATTGCTTATTTTTATAGATCGTATTCATATTTCTGCATGAAATGCGTTCTGCTCTGCTTTAAAAGTAAAGGGTCATGCAATCAAGACAAATTTATTTCAGAACAGCTGACATCGCTTCTGTTTTTTCCCCCCTTAAAATAATCTTTAAATTAAGAAAGGGACATATATGTATGTTTCACAAGAAATATTACATGTAGATCATGAAAAGGGGAAAATTAAATTATAAATAAAATTTTTTTTTATGCAGTTATTTAGGGTAACATGAACCTGTGCATAATATTCCCACAGAACACAAATTTATACTGAATGCATGAAAAGAGACTGAAAGCCAAACTTATTTTCAGGACTGAATTTTGTCAAATAAACTACTTTGCTTAAAGCAACAGTTTCTTCTAAAGAAAATGTCACCTTCAAAGTTGCAACATTCCAAACACAAATGGGGTGGCAAAACATTACACACACACACACACACACACACACACACACACACACACACACACACACACACACACACACACACACACACAGACACACACACACACCAAGCAGGGTTGCAGCAAACCAGAGCCTAACCCTACAGCGCAGGGCATATATTGGAGGGGGAGGGGACATGCCCAGGATGGAACACCAGTCCATCACAAGGCACCCCAAGCAGGACTTGAACACCAAACCCACCAGAGACCCAGCCAAACCCACTGCACCACCACACCCCTGCAATACATTGTACAATGTTTATATAAATATATAAGGACCTAGGTCTTCAGTTTCTAATAAAATTGCTTATTATTAACCAATTTTTTTTCCCTAATTTCTTGGAAGGCTATAATTTAATTTTCAGTTTTAGAAGCAAAACACACTCACAACTCTCTGATTTAGTGCTGAGGTATTTTGCACCAGATGATTTACATCAGTAAACTGCCATTTTGAGTGTTTTTGGGCATTTTGTAGCTAAAAAGAGTTGTTTGGCTAATGTAATTATGTATGGGTTGCATTAAAGGTTTTGGAAATGTGAACTTTGTTTTAGTGATTGCATGTAAGCAACTGAGAATAGCTGTAATACATTTACTAGGACCACCCTTGCTTATAATGTTAACACAATAGCAAGGTAATTCCTTTCTTTATGCATTCAATTAGAAGGGTGATTTTCCAGGGTATGTACCTTGATAAAGGTACTGAGTAGGAGCAGGATTCAAACTGGTGGCCTTGAGCTTGCAAGGCTAAAGCACTTGTATCTACATTACCTGCTGCCCAAAAAATAGAATAAAAAAAATTTGCACATTCACCCTATTTCAACTGTATTTATAAGCTATTACCACACTGTAAATGTTACCATTCCATTGTCCCAAATCTGATTCGCATCATCTGCATGTCGTACTGGAAAGCAGATAAACCAGTTCTGAGATCCCCAGGGAAGGGAAGCTGTCCACAGCAGCAGGTCTGCCACTTCTTCCCCATCAGTCTGAAGGCTCCCAGTGCAAATATCACATTAATAGCGGGATATAATAAGAGACAGCATGCACCGCTTCCTCTGGGGCTCAGGAAAGGGCCATGGCTGGTTCTTGCTATGAAAGAGTGCATCATACCCCCAGTTCAGAATCTGGAGCACGCAGTTCATTTGGATACAAAGATGCTGCAAAAGTAAGCCATTGTGATTAATTCTCCAACAAGTTCCCGGCTATTGATATCCCCATGAAACGAAAAAGAAAAAAAACCAGGTTAAGAAACTTGTCAAACCTTTTCAAGCACAATGGAAAGTGAAATTGTTAAGCTTCACCTTGGATGCGTTGTATCAGGGAAAGGAGACAAAGTGTATGGGATCAATCTGACCGTAGTCAGGTTACAGCCAGTTCTCAGGATCTGATGATAAAAATCGGACGATTCATAATTCAGACATGAAAGAAAGTCTGATTTGGTTCTTGGTTGGTATTTCTGCAGAAAACAAATGAAAACAGCCAAGTTTTAAATGGATACATTGTCTTATCAGTATCCCATGTCATTCAAGGTCCACCGGACAAGATGTTATACCCCATACGTGTATTACAAAAGCTGTACACAAAGACCCATTCCAACCGACCTCACCATAAAGCCACAGGGAAAAACATCTAGCATTGCCAAGATGTATCTCCATGACTAGAGAGCAAGCAGCTTAACTTCCCTAACAAACACAACCACAGAGTACCAACGTGGGTATTTCATTGAAGTTGTCAAGTGGGCACCTCCCTTCATCTGTGTTTCGCTGAGTTAGGCCCACAACACCTCCAGAGGGCTCAATGGTGCAGTCTGGTGTCCCCTCCCCTCAACAAATACAACTCCACAAACTCAAGTACCCCAATTAAACCACACATACCTTTAATACACACCTTCAATTGCACCACCTTCACAAACTCAAACCATCCTGGATTGCACCATACCTCCATACCAGCCAGTGCAACACTCCACAAACTTAAACTAACCTGATTAACATGGCCATGCCTCCTTACATATCACCAGCTGCCTCCCATTACTAGCCATCTGTCACTAATTTTACCAACCACTACACACCTCCCTCCAACCTGTAACCCCAACTACCCTGCTCTCTTCTCAACCACAACCACTGGCTCGCCTTCTTAGCAATCTTGGACAGGTCATTCACCGCCACCTTTAACGAATGGTCTTAACGTATAACATTAGTCTATTGCATCAGTATGTCCCATAAATGCATTATTTCATTGTGTCGCGTTGACTGTATGTATCAGATCAATGTATTGCGACAAATGTAACCAATTAACATTTTATGGAGAAAAAACCTTTTAAGGTGCACCGCACTCTGCACTTCATTCTGCTTTCACCCGAAATGGTGTTTTAATTATTCATGATTTAGGTTGTAGCCTCCATAGCATGAAGGGGCTTTCTCTGTTACCAGATGGAAAATAACAGATTACAGTGAATACTAGCTATCTTCCAGACGAAAGAACTGTCATTTTATATTATGAAAGTACAATGACGCAGAAAAACAAAAAGGAGCTGAGATGTATTGATCAGTCTGAAGGTAACCTTTCCTTTCTGTCGATGCAGGTTCTCCTGTGTCACACTGGATCGCTCACAGAGTGTGGGCTTGGCTGCTTCAGTGGGAGGGTGAGAGTGTTCAATGAGGCCTTCATGATTTAAAGAGGACATTTGGCGCTTTCAGTTTCTCAGTGGGGGTTGTGGTGGCAACAAGCCGTGAAGACAGGCGCAGAACTTCCTTCCCCCCAGCAACAGTCTTCAACTCCTCCTGTTGTTCCCAGACCAGCTGAAAAAACATACTTCTATTCATTTGGACAACGCTTTTCTCCAAAGCAACTTATACTCTAGAGCTACATACAATCATTTACCCAGAAGCACCTTCCTCAAAGGCACTAGAGCAGGAGGTGGCATTCAGACCTGTGGCATTTGGAGACAAAGGCAGCAGTTCTAACCTTTATGCTATGTGCAGTCCTGGGTAGGGCGCAATAAAATCCTTTCAGTGTGTCTTTGGTGTTCAGCTGACACTCAATCCTGAGGAGCAGCCGCTCAACTCCAGGGTTCTCCTGGATCCCCAAGCTCCTCACCTTGTGAAGGAAGGTGAATCCAGTGACATGCTAGAGAAACCTTTTTTTCAGCTGTTGTGTCCACAATCGCCTCCTTTTCATCACTACCCAAAGCTCATGACTACGGGTGAGGATGGGGGCATGGACTGAGCGGTAAATTGAGAGCTTTGTTGAAATATTCAGCTCCAGTGTCCCATCCCAACCTCAGATCGGTGCCATTCCCCTTTCCCTTCAGTTGTGAACAGGACCAAAAGATAATTGAACTTGCCCAAGGAGGAATTGTACCTCTGACATCTGGGGAATGCAACCCACTCTTTTCTGGGAGAAGACCTTGACCTCTCAATTGGAGGAGCTGATTTTAACCCCAGTTTTTTCACTCTCAAAAATTCACAACTGAAGGTCACAGTCTAATGAGGCCAAAAGGAGGAGTTCATTAGCAAACAACAGAGACACCACCCTTAGACTCTGCAAGAGGCCATCCTTCAATCCTCGGCTGGGTCCTGACATCTTGTCCATGAAAATCAGAGACAGCAGATGAGACAAAACAGAACCTTAGTAAGTCTGACACCAACATGAATCAGGTGCAGTAGAACTGTGTGAACAGAACCAAGAGATCCAGTGAATTCAAAGGCAGAAAAGAGAAAAGAACGGGAACCATATGAACCCCAAGCAAAGGAAAGGGAGCTGTGAAGAAGACGCCTGGCAGCGCACACCCAACCCTGCACCCCTGTGGATCTGCATTTGCCACCAAAAAGTTTGCCAATTACACTGAACCTTGATACATAATGCAGCTGTGCAGGTCTGTCAGGGAGTGTTACAATATTAATGCTTAGACTCATCTTCATGGAGACCCTGTGTCAGCTGGGGGGAAGAACAAGCTGCTTGGCTGAAGGTAAAGATTCTGGTTTGATCACTCCCTGCGATAGCATAACGGCTTACCAATAATGAGCAGCGAGTGAGCGAGTGAGCAAGCGTTCATATCACTCCAGGATGTTGATGTTATTTTTCCCTGTCTGACCAGCGCTCTGCTGGTGTTTCATAACCCTCTGAGACTGACAACTTTACTTTTTTCTCCCAAGTTCAGTCCTGAATCCTTGCAATATGTAGCGCAAAATTATCAAAAACATCATATTTCACACTTACATAATATCCTATCTACATCAAGTTACCGTACTGACAAAATGTAGGTTGTTTACTCTGCTCAAGGGTACATTTGCAGTACCTAAAATTCAGTAGGATTTGAATCAACAACTTCTTGCATGATTGTAGAATCTCTGCATGCATAATAAATCATTTTCTCTGTAAACATTACTGCAGGAATGTGTGAAGTTGTCCTATTTTGTGGAATCCTATAAAACTGAAAGTCTCTCTATATACAATTATATGTATATATATATTTTTTTTCAAATATTATAGATGTAATACAAAAAAAAAACAATTTTGAACTTAAATCCTACTAACCACAGGACACTGAAATACTTAATCAGTATTTTGCTGCTTACATTTACTTTTACATTTACTGATTTTTGCCAGACACTTTTTTCCAAAGAAACTTACAACTCAGAGTAAATAAAACTGGATATGATAGAGAAAGAGTTTTAGATACAAACTTGATTATTAAAGCACAGTTTTTGTTTTGTACCCCTGTTTTACTCACTTTACTGGAGTAACTGCTTACAGAAGAGACAAAGTAGGAAACTGGTTGATAAAAGCAACAGGTGCGGCAGATGCTTGGCAGAAATATAACTAGGGCCAGCTGGTAGTATAGGTTGCAGGTTTGATCCCCACCTCTGGCTGTAGTACCCTTGAGCAAGGTTCTTACCTTCAATTGTGCCAGTAAAGTTACCTAAATGTATAAATAGGGTAAATAATTGTAAGCCTGTGAAAACCTTAATGTTCCCAGTTGCTTTGGTGAAAAGTGTTGACTAAATGTAGAAACACAACTAACGTTTCTGTTGAGTGTAAATTATTTTTGTGTGGTACGTTTCAAAACTGATAGCTTCAGGACGCTGCACTCTATTCCTCATATTCACGTAGAAAAACTATAAAGAAATAATTTTGTGCTATTTATTGACCCTGAACTCAAGTATAAATGAAGCTCTTAACCAAGGGGACACCCCTTTCTATAATGCATTCTATGGTGCGTTATTATCATGAGAGCCTTCTCCACCCTAAGGCTGGAAGAGCGTCTGATTTAACAATTTTGCCACTTTACCAGAGATGAACTGCAGGTTTTATTTCATCCCAAACGTGAACATGCCCAAGAAAAACGACATTGTGGGAGGAACTTGGGTGCAGGGAGAACACTGTATACTGTACTGTACAGAACACTGTACAACTGTGAAATTGAGCAGTTCTGCTTCCCTTTTTAAATAACTTCCCACCTGAATATGATCCATGTGTGTCACCCAAGCAGAAAAAACTGTCCATGCAACCTAGAAACCGCAAAGTGCTTTGAAAAGTAGCTCTCGTTATGCTGATGCAACACGCCTGCAAGAATGACAGAAAGACGGAGAATGAGGAAGAAAGGAATGTAATTGGTCGTCTCTTCCAGAGGCGTCCCGGTCTTGTTTTGGTGATAAAATGAAAAATAACATGATCAAATTCTGGGAAGACCAAAGGAAATAATATTACAAAAGCATATATTTGGACTGTGCCATTATGTCAGCTGTAACCGATATGTACATTATATACTGCTATCATTAATCATAACAGTGGACTCATCTGTGCAGGATGGGGGACCAAATTTTCAAACTCAAAGGGATTCCGGAGATTAAAACCCTTTCCAGTGTACTATATTGGATTCGTTATGTACCCTTAAGCCTTTTAACAACTTGAAAGCATAAGATCCTACATCTCTGGGGAAATTAGTACTGGAAGATTTGAGGGGTCATTATATGGGTTCCATAAAGTAAGTGAATGGGAAACCAAACAGAGGAAGAGTTCATCACACAAACACCTACTTTATATATCAGTCAGATGATCAGTCAGATGAAATATTGAACTGCTCAATCAAGTAATTTGGTACTCGGATACTTGCGTGGGTGTAGGATCATCACCATCATTACTGCACTTTTTCGTCATGAATCCGGTCCCCAGTTTACACGTTTCATTGGCAAATGGTGTAACTACAATTGGCAGCAATGAACAGTTTTACAGTGTGGTGAAATTTACTGAAATTATCTCATGACACTAAGGCACGTGTCATAAAATATACAATAAGTACTACACAGACTTTTTACTTAGGGCCAGGCTGGGTATTCTAGGCATGACAAAACACATTAGTCATTAGTCCACACGCAACACAGCTATCACTGAACATCCTACCAGCACTCTAAATGGACACTGTGTCATACACTCTCTTTTTTTCACTGCAGTGTGGTGCCCACCATGTCTGCACACACTGCTGGTGTTTGGAGGACCAGGTACAGATCTTCTGTTGCTAGTGCAATGTTGTTAGTAATATATTACTATATTACATTGCTAATAACCTAAAATCGCTATTATTACTACTAATTTCTTTACTATATTACAGTATAGTCTATAGCATAGTTCTCATAGTTCATAGCTCAGGGTACAGTTGGTAGCCTAAGGGTTAGCACTGTTGCCTTTGGACCTGAAGGTCATAGGTTTGATTCATCCCTGTTGCTGTAGTACCCTGGAGCAGGGTACTTTCCCTACAATAACCCAGCTGCATAAATGGGTAAATCATTGTAAGTGACTTTGGAGAAATGTGAGCTAAACGTAATGTTGTCACAATTCTTTATGTTTATAACAATATTACTATTCATTAGTTACAGTGCCATTATGGTTTAGACAAGTGGGTTTTATCTACTAATTAATGTTTTTCTGTAGCCAGAAAATTAACCAGTTACTTCTTTGTGAAACTGATAGGACTCAGTATGCGTCGAGGCATTTTTCATTCTGTATTGGGTGGCGGTTTTGGGTTTCACGCTGTAATTATTTCATATTTCTTCACGTGTTTCAAAGGCTGATATCTGAAGTAATAAAAAAAGTTTCTGAAATTGGAGCCACTGACCTTCCTCTCACTGCACGTTATGATGAATGGCAGAGTCACCCAAAGTGACCACTTCACAAAAGGAACAAATTGAGGATGACTTGCTCTGAGGGTCAAAGCCTTTCCTATAATACTCAGTGAACAGAAGAAAGAATTCCTGGGCGAGACCTTCTGACTCTTGTACATAACCGACTGTTCAAGAGAAAGGCATTTTCATTTACATCAAGTGACATATACTCAAGTGAAGTTGTCTTTTCATCTGTCTGGAAGGCTTAATTCAATTTCATGATTTACATTCATTCATTTAGATGACACTTTTCTCTAAAGCAACTTATACCATTAAGGTTACAAGTATCACAACACTTACAAGTATTTACATGGCTAGGTACTCTTACTAGAGCAATTCAGAGTAAGTACCTTGCTCAGGGGTTC
Source organism: Scleropages formosus (assembly GCF_900964775.1). Classification (NCBI taxonomy): domain Eukaryota; kingdom Metazoa; phylum Chordata; class Actinopteri; order Osteoglossiformes; family Osteoglossidae; genus Scleropages; species Scleropages formosus. The sequence goes on from NC_041810.1 coordinate 19,095,166, forward strand.
TACAGGGGAGATGGGGATCAAACCTGTGACCTTTGGATCCAACAGCAGTAGCTCTAACCACTGCACTACCTGCTGCCAGTTTATATGATTTGGAAAATGGGCTGTCAGATCAAAAAGTTAAATATGCAATAGCCATCCTGGACTAGACTTGTCCTGGTCAGGGTCATGGCAGTCCAGAGCCTATCCTGAAATCACTAGGCGCAAGGCTAAGGGGGTAGGCATCCATTGCAGGGTAGCCACCCATTTGCACACTGAAGCGAATTTATAATTGCCAATCCATCTGAACAGCATGTCTCTGGGAGGAAACCAGAGCACCCAGAGGAAACCCATGGGGAGAACACACAAAAAGCCATACAGAGTGAGCTGGATTTGAACCCACAGCCTATAAGCTGTGATGCAACAGTGCTACTAACTGTGCCACCCACAATGTACATTTACCCAAAAATAACATGGCAGAAAATTAGCCATGATAAAGGGTCCAGAAGGTCCCTGTGGAACGTGGAGTCCCTTAAAGAAGGACCAGGAAGAATTCATCTTGGAAAATGTCTCACTGCGCACAGAAACATATTGGTTTTATGTCATTATTTTAATTAACTGGACAGAACATCAAATGCACTGCAAAAGGGTTCCCGTTATAAATTTGACTATTCCCTTATTGAAACTACAACAAGGGCTGTTATTACCATGATAATGATTTTTGGGTTACTGGCAGGTTTTGGAAAATAAATTATTTGCATCCAAACCCTCAGCATTGTGTGTGGCCTGTCCTGTCATGTGCAACGAGTATTATTTGGTTTGCCACATACCACGAGACAAACAAAGCCAGCCATTTCACCAATCTCTCTTTCCTTCTGGTGTACTGGTTTTGTACATCTGCTCTTTTGGTGCACACATACATTGCGCTTACTTGACTGGTGAGCTGTAATGAGGCATTATTGATATAATTCAATATCTCAGGAGAAGGTTATTCTTGTCTGCATCAATATCACATAAAAGAAAGTATCACCATTGGTGGTGTATTGAGTTGAAGGATGCATGAAAAACTGAAAACCTACACAGCGCTGAAATCAATGACTCCTTTGTGACGGTATATTGTCATGAACAACACATCGAAAAGCAGGGTTTGTTTATGAACAGTACGACACTACGGAGAAGTTGTCAGTTGCACGAAACAGAAGAAGTTTTGTATTGGAGTGAACTTTTTTTCACAATTTCATTATTATTCAGTAGTTATATCATTACAATTTACTTTAAATTATTCTTTAATTACTCTTTATTACATTATTCACTATGTGGTATTCATTTATGTATTTTATTTTTACTCTATTATATCTCTTTAGGGGGCACGGTGGCACAGCAGCTCCTGCTCTCTGGTGTTCAAGTCCTGCTTGGGGTGCCTTGTGATGGACTGGCGTCCCATCCTGGGTGTGTCCCCTCCCCCTCCAGCCTTACACCCTGTGTTGCCAGGTTTGGCTCCGGCTCGCCGCAACCCTGCTTGGAACAAGTGGTTTCAGACTCTGTGTGTGTGTGTGTGTGTGTGTGTGTGTGTGTGTGTGTGTGTGTGTGTGTGTGTGTGTGTGTGTGTGTGTGTGTGTGTGTGTGTGTGTGTGTGTGTGTGTGTGTGTGTGCGCTTTTCCTCTGCCTACCCTGAATTTTACGAAATGCCAGGCTTCCCTCTTCAGGAGAGGATTGGATGTTTTTTTTTTTTTTTTTTAATAGCTAAAAGTATATAAGGGGGTGTGGGGGGGGGGGGGTACAAAAGGGGTGGTGAAGAGACTGCAATGGGTATCATTTTATGAAATTCTACAGATGTATAATAAACATTTTTTTTTAGCTTATTTGTGCCTCATTATTGAAACCTCAAAGAACCTGGAACTGACAGAAATGGATCAGTTGCAAGAATTTGCATGGGCACAGATACAAAAACGCACCCGTGCACACACACATTTAAGAGTGTAAACAGTAATACACACCTACACTGACACAGATTACACATACACAGTCAGACAGCTCATGGAGGCAGTGGCACAGCCTCCTTCTATCCCTCTATCCCTCTCTCTCCCCCTCTCTCTCTCTCTCTCTCCCCCACACTGTTTTATGTAGCCTCCCCTCTCTCTGCCTGTTCACTCCTCCTGTGCTATGGACTAAGAACTTGCTGTCTGCTTCCTGCTCCGGTTGATCTCGTTCCAGCAGCCAGGCTCAGGCGTGATGTTGCTGGACTGTATCAGGAGCTCAGTGGGAGACGAGCAACAGGGAGGCATCTGACCCAAAGGAACACCTTCACCTCTTGAGCATGTTCAAAGAGGTGAGTCCATAGAATGGCTTCTCATAAGTTTTAAGAGACTAAAAGGTGGGAAAACTTTAAATTTACTCCCCTCTTTTTTTTCCTGTGCATTTGATTATTGGTGGATATCAACGCCATAGTAAACTAATAAAAGGAGGTGACAACTGAATCATGAATTGCTTTTGAATGCACTTTGTTAAACTTGTTGCTGAGACAAAATATTTTTGGTAATGTTCTTTCTGAAGTAGAAACAATGTAACTAAAAAAACCTATGTTAAAAAGATGTTTTTGTGAGTTTTGCTGATTTTGCTATGGGGTGTTTTCCAAACACCAGCAAGTTCTACTGCAGCAAAGTTCTAAAATGTGTTTAGGCTTCACTCCACTTTCAGCACTGTAGTTATGTTCCCCATAGCTTCTGTCTTCCTTTAAAGGATGCCTTCTTGAGTCGAGATGTATATGATGTCAGTGCTCTACCTAAAGTCTTATGGCTATTTAGATTAAAGCTTTAATGTTCTTGACTCCAACTTATGGTCCATAATGGAAAAGTTGGCACTTTCGGGTTGTTCCTGTTTCCCTATCGTACACTACATTTAGGGTCCACTTACATGAAGGACATCATTATTGGTTTGGAGACAGGAGATGGCGTTCAATAAGTATGTGCAAGACAAACAAAACCGTGTTCCAGCTGAGTACATGATCAACGGGATGTATTTCTGGGAAATGTGTATGTGAGGGCACATATACTGAGGTCTTTGCACACCTCAGTCCATGGCTTTATTCCCATTAATGTGAGCAGTGTCATAAAAAAAAGAAAAGCTTTTTTCCTCTTCCAGGGATTTCCCCCAAAATGGGTGAGAACATACAGTATATCTTTACCTAGAGTTATGATATGGATCAGTACATTCCTTTTGAGATCTCCATGTGAGAAGACTTGGCTCAACAAAAAGTCTTTCGTAGAAACTCTTGTCTCGCCATCCTAATGGTCCACATGTGACACAAGCTGACACTTTTTTGCAGCTGTGATGGAAGTTTATTTTCCTGCTAATTTTGCATTATGTCACATGTGAAGTCCCAAGGTTGCCTGATGCCAAGGGTGGAAAACCAGTTTTTGCCCAGGCCATGTGTGAGCAGTCAGGCCCAGGAAAGGTGCTTATATTGTATGTGGTTCATTACATTTAATTTGATTTTCAGATGTACAAATCTTAATGGATCTTGCAATATTAGGGTATAGATGATACACCTAATAAAAAGTAAAAACTACAAATAACTGCAGCAGAGAGTTAAGTGAGAAGCTCGTGGCTAAAGTGCATCTGCAGTCTTGATTCTTAGCTTCATGCCAAAGCGTCAGATGGCTGGTCTGTCAAACATAGGCTCCTCGAAGTGCCAAATAAAACTTTCCTGAATGCTATAGATAAATAGTCTGTTAAATAACCTTACAATAGCATAACACTTATACAGTAATTCAAACATTTTTGGAAATATTTCATAAACGTAAAAATTCAAATCACCTAAATTGAATTGGTCACACATTTTGTCCACTGGATTTCTGGCCAGTGGACAAAATGTGTGACCAATTCAATTGTCTGGTTGAATAAAAACAACTAAAAAAATGTTGACATGAGTTACTGGAAAAAACACAGTGATCGCAGATATGAACGTAGATGGTCTGTAACAACTAGCAATGCTTTTCTGCACTGAAAAGCCCAAGAACAGGGTCAAATATTAAACATTTAAATGGATGTACAGATACACATACATGAAGCATTAATAGTATTGTGGAAATACAGTAGACATATACTTATAGGCAGTACGCTCTAACCATTGTGCAGATTGAGCAATTATGATCCTTTGGTGAGTGTACAAGTCCAGGGCAGCCTGTAGTGTAGCTGTTAGAGCTGTTGCCTTTGTACCCAAAGGTTGCAGGCTCAAGTCTCACCCCCTGCTGTAGTACCCTTGAGCAAGGTACTTATCCTAAATTGCCCAGCTGTATAAATGGGTTAATATGTATAAATAGCTTAACATTGTAAGTTGCTTTGGAAAAAGGCATCAGCTGAATGAATATACATAAATGTACAAATCTGTTGGTAGTGTAGTGGTCAGAACTGCTGCTTATGGACTCAAAGATTGCAGGTTTGAAAGTTAGCTCTAGTACTCTCAAACATCGTGCTCCAGAAAAATTAGTCTTCTGTATAAATGGGTAAATAATTGTAAGGTGGTTTGGAAAAGAGCATCAGATGAAGTCTTCATTCCGTTCCCTTGTTCCAAAGGAAACGTCATTTAACTTGTTTCGCCTGAATCAGTGTAAATGTGAACAGACTGTTTCCTTCCAGTGTAACATGAGAAAGTTGAAGGTTATTGTTCGAAAATGTGACCAAGACAAGTTGTCAAAGTGTATGGCTACAACATCACCTACATCTATACTGCCTTCCAAAAGGTGAGGCGTAAGATGCAAATTTCTATATTTGATTGTGTGACACGTGCAATTGTCTTTTCTCCCTCAGTTTAGTGGCTATATGCAAATGAAATACCATGAACAAAGACATACGTGTGTGCAAGGTAATGTCTACTGGTGTTATGGTACACCGACTCCTCACGCCGCATCACCACACGGCGTACGACTCAGGGGGAGCAACAGCGATTATGCTGGAATTCCTCTTACATGAGAAGACCGTCTGCGCCGACACAATTGCTTCTGACATCCAAAGTTTGTCTCTGAGGGCTAAATCGAGCTGATGAATATAAATGGCATCACTGGATATGCCCAGTCCTGGAAATGTCATGGAGTTATAAGCGTTGCAGAAATAAAAGTCTGTAAACACAAATTGACATATTGTGACACTTTTGTTTTGTTTTCTTTCTCTCACTTACTGTGACAGAAAACTACGGGAAAGATCGTAAACATTTGAACTCGACCTTCTGTAGGTATGCAGCTCGGGTTATAACAACTCATTCTTTTAAAGGTAGAAATAGCTATTTTTTATTATTATATTAATTTCAACACCAAAACTATACATAATTGCATAAATAATGAACAATACTGTGAACAAACATGTACATGACTCTAATTACGTTCTTCTTTCCTATTTTGTAGAGATTTACAATATTCCACACAAATTGTACAGTTCAAATGACTCAGCAGAGCCTCCTTCATCACTTTCACGTTCGTATTCTAATTCGTTACATGTTGTAAGGTCTTAACATTTTGTTCCAGTGTAGTTTTCACCAGGGTAATACTGCATTTAGTATTTGACTGTTTTGTCTGGGGATGTGATTTTAACCAAAAATTATAAAAAGAAACACATATTTTGATTGTCTTTCATAATTTTTTGGTTAATTTTTTTTTTGCGTTTACTTCCATGTATCTAGATATTTTAGATTGCACACCAGAACATTTCAGAAGAAATACACTCAAAGAATAGACGTGTCACGGTTTTTGTTCTAAAGTAATTAACACATTTTGTGTTGCTCATTCATGCACTTAACCTGCACACGTATGAGTGGGTTATCTCATGTTTATCCACTTGCATGCCCTACTATAAGAGTTTTACTATCCCACTGTTCTCAGTTTATAGTATACCCATTTAGTTAGAGCTGACACTATTTCCATTGGAATAAAACATGTTTTCCAGAATTATTACTAAATAGTATGGCATCACGTGCTCAGCAATACACATCAAAATGTTCTCGTTTGAACATTTTGTGTGTTTAATGTTTACGTGTATGGACACATTCGCAGTTTCTTGGTGTTCTGTTTCCCTATATGTACTAAAGAAAGAAAACACTTCGTATTTCAGTCATTCGTGGTTATAAGTGTCCCTAAAAAATTAACTCTGTGTTCCAGCAATATGGTCAGACCTGTTTTAAAATAAACAACTTCAATGAACGCTTGTCCCGAGCAGGGATGTGGTGAGCTGGAGCCTACCTGGAAACATAGGGCACAAGGCTGAAGGGCCGGGGAGGGGGGGGTACACCCTGGACTGGATGCCAGTCCATTGTAGATTTACAAGTAGTTACCCAGTGATTGTGTTACATTAAAGGAGCAATTTTTAGGGAAAGTACCTTGTTGCAGCCACTGGTGTCGATCAAACCTGCGACCTTTGGAACCAAAGCTGCTCCAACCAGCATGCCACCAGCTGCTCCTTCTTTTACAATAACTCATGTTAAAATTAAGTAGATTTTGGAAAGTGACAGACACAAAAATTCCATCAAAGCATGAGCTTTCTGCTACCAAAGAGTGTATTGAATCAGAAATGTCACCATGACAAATTCCTTGTGTGTGTGAACATACTTGGCAATAAAGCTAGTTCTGATTCTGATTCTGAAATAGCAGTCAATGTACATACATTAAGGGTAATACCCTCAACCACGCAGACTGAAAACCACTGCAGGACACATTTCTCTCTCATAGACATCTGGATTTCTCCTCTCAGAGCATAAAACAGAATGTTTAATTTCCTGGAAATATTTCCCTGGGCAAGTGAAATAGAAACTCTGCAAATGTCCCAGAGTGACTTGCTAGCTGGCAGTACCTGACCTAGTATATTAGTTATTTATGAACTTGTTTATTGTCCTTGTATTTCTTTCTGAACTCCCTGGCCTTTGACAGAATAAGGTTTTCAAATCTACCCTACAAAAATCACTGCAACAGTGATCATCTGTTTTAAGCCAGTTTGATCATGTCTGATCACATTAGTGTATCGCTGTGTCAAGTTCAGCCAGGAGGAATCCATGTAGATGGGAGTAACCCATCAATCAAGAGGCCATCAGCTGTGATGTTTCTGAGGGCATCGCATCGATCACTGCGGTAATAAATAGCAAAAAATAAACAGCACCAGCGTCCTGTAGTCTGAGTGGAGCGTTCCAGGGTGGCATGTTTGATGGATATGTGCAGATCCAACCTGGGTTGTTGAAGACACAGGTAATAAACTCAGTGCTATGAAAGGCAGGGGATTCATTTCTGAAGTGTGCAGTCGTTTATATTTTCTCCAGAGAGGAATGTGCGTTGGTCAAGTACAAACACAGCTAAATCGATAAAAAAAATATTATACAGAAGACGTCTGGTCAGAGTGGCAGACGACCACCATGAACTGCAACTTATATAATCAAAATGTCTGTGTGAACCATAATTACATTTGAAAGTGTACTTAGATTCAATTCAGTTATCTATGTTCATTCATAGCATTAAAACATTGCATTTTGTTATTTTTATGAGATGCTTTTCTCTAAAGCGAATTACATTGTTGAGTTACCTAGTTATTTATCCATTTGTACAGCTGGGTATTTTTACTGCAGCAGCTAAGGGTAGGTATCTTGCTCAAGGGTACTACAGCCGTGGCCCAAAGCCGTAGATTTAACCATTACGTTATCAGCCGCCCCTGCTAGCTTCATCTGTGGCCTCTGAAATTTGCACGAGAGTTAGCCCAATTTGTGTGAGCTGCCAGCTGACAACGCTTTCACACCAAGTTGCTTTTCACCCTCTCAGGTGTCCACTGTGCAGGCGAGGTGTGCTCCTGGGGCTGGAAACGGGCCAAATTCTCATTAAATGTATTGCTCATGTTACCCTCACCTGCTGCAATGTGTCATACTGTACCTTCTCAGTTCTGCATTAACACTGATTGTTTCCTTAATATATTATTATTATTCTCCACCTACAGGGGGTGCGGTGGCGCAGTGGGTTGGACCACAGTCCTGCTCTCCGGTGGGTCTGGGGTTTGAGTCCCGCTTGGGGTGCCTTGTGATGGACTGGCGTCCTGTCCTGGGTGTGTCCCCTCCCCCTCTGGCCTTACGCCCTGTGTTACCGGGTAGGCTCCGGTTCCCCGCGACCCTGTATGGGACAAGCGGTTCTGAAAGTGTGTGTGTGTGTGTGTGTGTGTGTATTCTCCACCTGCAAGTTGGATTCCTGCACTTATTACTCAGATTGCAGAACTGCCCAGAATATCAAAGACAGGCCTCACTTTTTCTGAAAAAGCCTTTGACAAATTCACACTTTATAATGTTTCATGTAAATGTTTCAATACGGTAATGCTGGTATAAAGCAGTTTCAATGTCCTGTGCCTGTGCAGTCACCAAGTTCTAGAATGTCAGATGTAAATGATTATTAAACTTTTATTAAACCCTTCTTCTGACTATTGTATCTAAGTCCAGCTTTTCGGCTGGTATCCCGCAGGGCTCGGTACTGGGTCCTCTGGTCTTCTCAATGTACACCTCCTCCCTCTGCCCGATCATTGCCTCCCATCGATTCAAATACCACTGTTACACTGATGACACCCAGCTCTTCCTCTCCTTTCCACCTGGAGCATCAGACATTTCCATGCACATTGCTGCCTGCCTGTTGGACATCTCTGCATGGATGTCTGATCACCACCTACAACTCAACCTCTCCAAAACAGAGATCCTACACTTCCCAGCTGGCCTGTCTTCCTGTCAACATCTCTCGATCAAACTGGACATTTCACTTATTTTATGATGACTGACTCAAGCCTATCTTTCTCTCAGCACATCAAAGCCACAACCCAGACCTACAGATACATCCTGCATAATATCTGCAGGATCCATCCTTTCCTCAGAACTGACTCTGCCCAACTACTTGTCCAGACCATGATGACATCCCATCTGGACTACTTCAACTCTCCCCTGTCTGGTCTTCCCACTACCGCGATCAAACCTCTACAGCTGATTCAGAATACTGCGACTGCTTATGGCCTACAAATGCATCAGTGGAGCTGTTCCCAGCTATCTACAAGACTTGATCAACCGCTACACCCCAACCAGACCGCTTCACTCTTCCACAATCTGCCTGCTTGGTGGTCCCACGCATGAAAGGTAAAGCATGGAGGTTCTCGGTTTTGGCTCCGCTGTGGTGGAACAACCTCCCCCTCTCACTCAGAACTGCTGGAACTCTATGTCTACATTTAAGAAGGGTCTGAAAAACTTACCTCTTGCAGATTCATTTCTCCCATGATATCTTAAGCTCATGTAAGGTGTAAATGTTCATGCGCCACAACTTTAAGATCACACCCGGATAAGCCTTTACGCAGCTACTCCTGTAATGTACATAAATGTTTATGTGTCTAAAAAAAAAATTAACAGGAAGGTGATCAGAAATTGTCAATATTCTGAAAGTTTTATACAGCTACTCGTGTGATGAACATTGGTGCATATGGTGGAAACTAACTGTACTTAAGAATCACACGTCTGCAACTAAGTCTGTCTTTCTCCTAATGTAATGCACAAATTGTATTTTCTATGAGATATACGTCGCTTTGGAGAAAAACGTCTGCTAAATGAACAAATGTAAATGTAAATGTAACTGTAGGTCAAAATCAAGGAATTTTAACAGCCCCGCCATGATTCTATGTAGAGTCTTGAAATCTTCCACCTGAAAACAGTAACTGTTTTTGTGTCGTTTTTTTTCTTTATTGGTGACTCTGAAGTACCTTGGCACAAGATGTCTACATTTCCCAAAGGTACCGGCTGAGTTCCTACCAATGTCCAGAGGAAGGTGAAGATGCTGGGTGATGAAATCGATCACTCAGCACTTCAGTAATGACCTGTTTTAATGCAAATGCAGTAGTAATTTGATTTACAATTTTATGGCCATAACCTTTAATGCCATGATGAAGCAAAGATGGATCCATTACACTTTCATTGTGCTTTTTTTGGCTGAATCCACTTAAAATCAGTAAACATAACTTATTCTTCTCATTGCCAGCCTTGTAGTAGCATTGGCAGTATGAGCAGTAGCACATGAACCCCTGAAGGTGGACTGGAGCCAGAGGGTCAAGTGTGCAGACATTCAGCCAGGTCTCAATCAGTTCCCCAGCCACATGCACGTATGGAGAGAGCAATGACGGTCCACTATCTCGTTTAGCAAGCTTAATTGAAGGCCTTTATTAAGACCAGTTAGGCAAAGGGGTTAGAAGAGAAGAGACAAAAGAGAAAGAAATGCAAAAGACCAGGACTTTTTCCTATTCATTCTCACCTCAAGCTCCTCATTTCAGTGATGCTGTTTTTTTAAAAAATATCATTGTACTGCCTTAATTCCTTTTGCAGGTTTATTCTGCCTTAAATGACACAACCACTTTTGCACTTCATACTTAAGACCAGGAGGTGCGGTGGTGCAGTGGGTTTGACTGGGTCCTGCTCTCTGGTGGGCCAGGGGTTCAAGTTCTGCTTGGGGTGCCTTGCGACAGACTGGCATCCTATCCTGGGTGTGTCCCCCTCCCCCTCCAGCCTTGCACCCTGTGTTGCCGAGCTAGGTTCTGGTTTGCAGCGACCCCACTTGTGACAAGTGGTTTCAGACAGTGTGCGTGTGTACTTACTAAGAATAAATTGAAATGTCTGTCCTTACCCATCCTGGGTGTGTCCCCACCCCATCCGGCCTTACGCCCTGAGTTGCCGGGTAGGCTCCTGTTCCCCGTGACCCCGTATATAGGACAAGCGGTTCTGAAAGTGTGTGTGTGTCTGTCTGTCTGTCCTTACATCTATATTTCTCATATCTTTTGGGATAACCCAAAGTACCAATAACTTAATGAAATTTTGAAATGTAAAAAGTACAGCTACTCTGATAAATAACTAACTTTGCATTAACGGTACAAGAAAAACAGAAAACATGCTACTGTACACCTCTAAAACTTTAATTTTACAGCTTCAGGAAAGAGAAAAACATTTATCAGGCTAAAAAAAGCAATCCTACAACTGCAGAACTATTAAAATTGAATTTCCTATTTGCATGATCTTTAACAAAAACTAGAACATAGGCTCACAAGCACACAAAACAAGACCCAATTTATTAGGGGTGGGCAACCCAACAATCCAACTCTCCCAGAACCTTCCCTGCCAGCCACCCAGGAGCCTGTGCTCTGCTCCTTCATTCATTTCTTTTCTTGGCACATCAGTTTATTTCCTGTAACCAGCAGAGACAATAACTGCTGGTTTGATGTGCAGACCATGATTTTTGTTCTCTCTCTTTTGCAATAACTGGTCTCTCTGGTAACAGAGAGCTGTTCCCCACATGCTGGTGGCAGTAATATGGGTGGATGAGACAGTATCATTGCTTGTACTAACAGGGCTTTTCACGTTTTACAAGTTTTAAAAATTCAATTTCTGTTCAACATATACATGATGACATGATGCTTATTACCTGTTTAATATTCCTGTAATTTTTACTGATTGACTGTTATACAGTTTAAAATCCTTCTCATTTCACTTAAGGCTCTATTCATTTTAATGAATAGAGTGCCTTCCCTGAATAAATCATATTAGAAACAATTAAAAATAAAGATAAACCCGTGAAAACAGTTTTTTATCCCCAAATTGCTGAATTAATACACACACACACACATTTTCAGAACCGCTTGTCCCATACGGGGTCACGGGGAACCGGAGCCTACCCGGCAACACAGGGCGTAAGGCTGGAGGGGGAGGGGACACACCAAGGACGGGACGCCAGTCCATCGCAAGGCACCCCAAGCGGGACTCGAACCCCAGACCCACCGGAGAGCAGGACTGTGGCCCAACCCACTGCGCCACCGCACCCCCCGCTGAATTAATATCCTGGGAAAAAAAATGGATTAGATGAGAAAAAACTGGTTGAAAAAACTATCATACAAAGAAATGAATTTATTTTTACTGAAATTTTTACTTAGAAATTTGGGCCACGAATACCAAACCCTTTGCAGTTTGAATGTTTAAAAGATGTGGTTAAAGGAAATACAGCTGTAATTAGCAGCCAAAATATCAGCATCCTCCAGTTTTTGGAACATAGGCCAGCTAGAAAACAATTGTGCACTGAAATAACTGCTAAAGTGCTGTCTTATTTTTATCCACACTAATAAAAATATTTTTATCACTGGACACAATCAATATATTTTTATCATTGCAAACAAGAGCCATGTATTTATCCCTGCAAACAAATTTAGATCATGTCCACATGTTAGATGGTATATTGACTAGTCTGAAAATTTTGTCTCTATATAATAAACATCATAACCTTAGATTTTAATAACTTTTATAATGCAACCATCTCTGCACACCAGCTTCACATCAGCCAGTCAAGGAGGACTTCAGAGAAGAAGTTACAGAATCTTACTCACTAAGCTCTTGTTAAATGGCCCGAAAGGTCTGCTCGAGCATCTTACGGTTGTTCACAATTCACTTTCCTGTTTTGGTTTTCAGTCTGATAGTTTACCTTACTGTAATTATACTCTGCGCTTGTGTGCCACAACTCTCTGTTTCCATCTCACATTCATTGCTCAAGGGATTTGAACCGAGCTCCTTTAATTAGCAAAAGCTCTAACGACTAAACCACCAGCCACCCCAAAAGTTACAATAAATGAGAAAATTAATGGATTAATAAGCGATTAATGAATATTTACAAATGAAATAATGTCTTTTATAGCTTTTTGCATTGTACACTTTTTGTATAAATTCCCTCGTACCCTGTACAGTTCTGTTATACATTTTCCCCTTGTTTAGCTCATTGTCAGTCATTATGTATATAAATGGATTTATACAAATGCATGAAATTAGTCTCCAAACAAATGAGTAGTAGCCAAAAATTAGAAAAGATTTCAGTTACCGGACATCATCACCAGTCATCTCTAAAAGCCTAATAATTAAATTATGAAAAGCACACCTGAAAGCAAAATGAAACGCATTCTCCTGACATCATTCTGTCAAGCAGAATTTCACTCTGGGATTCATTCATTCACTCATCCCTCAGAACTATTTGATTGATGTCATCAAGAAAGAATCTAGAATTAGGTTTTTACTCTAGTCCTGAAGAATTGCATTAGGTGTTGTGCCCATTAGAGGTGTTGGTAATTGCACATGAGGTTCAATTCACATGTGAGTGAAGGGAGGAGGCTGAGAGGGCAGTCATGATGCTCATCTTGTGTCAGGCACTGATGGATCAGCTTCCTGGAGCACAAGAGCCATTAGCACAGCTGTTAACATGGCACAGAAATGTGGCCTGGAGTGCGATACCTGAGAAAATAGTCCCAGCTGTCATAATGGAGGGTACATCAGTGGAATCACGGATTTCATTACCAATCAATGTGCTCCATGAGAAACACAAAAACTGCAACAAATGCTGTTCCTTACAGAGCACGTACCAGCTAGCACACCTCCAAAAACCAGATGCCTCCAGCAACACTGAGATCTGTATTGCTACTTTCCAAGGCGGTGTAAAACTCATAGCACGACCTGTATTTGTACTCTCCACCTTATGGAAAAATTTATTTTTGACTCACAAACGCAAAGGTCGATTCGGCTTGCTGATGAGGGGGAGCTGCTTGCGTTCCCAAGAAGCCTCAAGGCACACAACCTCCTGGGAGGAAGGTTCCTTTAGTGCTGCAACACTCTACCTGCATGAGCATCATAGCCCCCATAACTCCTGATGCTAAGCTTTCTGCCACAGAAGTATTCCATTTATTCTGCACCTTCATGACTTATGACCTGTTAAGTGTATTGTTTTCAAAATCCTGTGAACCCTGTTTCTCTGTAACTTGGTAACCATGACCTGGGTGGGAGTTCTCTGAGTTTTTGCAAGGTTTACTAGACCTCACCCATCCCTGTGAACCTCTGTGATCCCTGCTGGAACTAAGCCCAGAATCTGGAAACATCTTGTTGTTGATTCAAGTGAAGGCCGATATGAGCAGAATGAACCTAGGTGGAAGCACGGCTAGCCGCCTGTCTGAAAACTTACAATATTGAAGCACTACAAGGGTATTCTCCATAGTTTCAGATGGGAGAATGATCCAGAAGCAGTTATTTTAAAGCATAACATCCAACAATATGGTTTACAGAGAATATGAAAAGTTGGAGTGTAATGAGTGTAATATTACAGTCTTGCGTCTCACATCATTAGCATCTTCGCAGCTTCCACTCATGTGAAATCAAGGTGCTTAGCGTAAGAGGCTAAATTAAAACATTCTTAATTCTCATGTAAACGTCACAACTGAACAACCCACGCAAACTTCACCATCTGCCTCTCCAACTCCCTTTCACGTATCGCTCCTGGAAATGCTGTGTGTCTCCCACAGGTGGTATGAAAGACACCATGAGGTTTGTCAGCAGAAGCAGGAGTGCATCTAAACTCAGCTGAAACCAGCTGGTCTTCTGCACCTGCTTCTCTATGAGGATGAGAAGATGACCCTTCACAGCTGGCAGACCTTCCAAATCCTGGCAGTCATCCTGCTCATGCTGTCCACAGCAGGTGATCAAGATCTTATGCTTGTTTAGAGTTTTATTCAGAGGGATGATTAAAGAAGGACATCTTTCAGTAAGCTGAATACATTGTTCCATAACATCTGTGAATAACTCTGATAATAATAATAAGAAAAATAACATCTAATATTTTGCTGTTCCCGACACCTCACAAGTTGTTACACTCTCAGTTTTATTATGCAGTGGATTATGAACGCTTGATGTCTCCATCTTTGACTTACTCCATCAGAGCCAACACCAACACCCAGACTGAAAAACACAACTCTTCATGTTCCAGTGAGTGAATACATGACGGTTAAGAAATTAAGTGCGTGGGAAAACCCAACTTCACTGAGAAATTAAAAAAAGTGAACCAGACGTTTCACCAGAAAGAGACACTGAGACTTGGTTTGCTTCTTGTATTTAAGCACTGCAAACAAAATTCTATTGTGTATTTAAAGATAATTGTTTTCCTGAAACCGTTCAAATTTTCTGAGCTTTGTAGACTCTATAGCACAGATGTTATTAAATGTCGGGGCTCTTTCTGTGTTTAAATGAGAAGATTTAAGTGACTAAACAGGTGTTCCTCATATATCTGTGGCCTCTGAGTGGGCATAATTGCAAAGAGGCAATCTTCCTCGAAAACACCCTAGAAAGCTTACTGCTTAATTACAGCCTGCAAAGATGTTTATTTTTTTTTTAACCCAAATTATAAGATATAAAATTTATTCAGAATTTTTGTCTTTTGTCAAGCAGAAATATACAGGAGATGAAATATTGGAAAAAACATCAAAAGGCTCTGAAACTTATTAGTAACTAAATGTCACTGAATATCAGCAGTAATGTTTTGAGAGTTAGTTGGTCCATTGATGATTTAATATGAACAAGGAATTTAAAGCCATTTTAAGCGATGTTGTGCATGATTTTCTAACATTTCACAGTGATTACTCCCCCTACTCACATCCAAAATGATCTGAGAGTGGTTTCACGAACCCCAGAATGAAGTTGCTCACAGCCTATCAAATAAGCAGACTGGTTCTTCATGTGAAGCATCCTGTTGCTGGGTCAACATGGCAGATGAATTTATACTCACCCACATCCTTGTACTTTAGCACAGGGGTGGGGGTGTCTGGGCCTAGAGGTAGCAGCCATCACTGACACCCTCCATACTGACAGACCTCAAGGCTCGGCAATGTTCTACTGTTTTGTCTTATGGGAAAAACTGGGGCATTTTTCTGTCAAATGGGATTTCATAAGAAAGGATCCCTGTCATTTGTCATCTCAGCAGCTCAAAAAACTATTTTAACGGGTTATATAAGCACTAGGGCAGTAGTGGAATCAGCAGAGTACATTGGTGGAGACCTGATAAATGGGAAAAAATGAACTGTGAAAAATAAAACCTAAAAAAAATACCTAGAAGGAGCAACCACCAGCTCAGCAAAGTTATTGATTAACAAGTTATTTATAATCTAGAATTTTCCTTAGACTTGAAACTCAGTTGTGTATTAACACAACACATAATAGTTACAAAAAGAAGAAATAAGATATTAACAATGTACAACAATACAGTTATGTCTAACACGACTGCTTTTTGTGCCTATGTTTAAATGTTGTGAAGAGAATCTGGCTCTTGAAGGTTATGAAGTCATAATGCATCTAAAAAGACATCTTGTTAGCTTTATGTTAAAACTGAAGGTGTTAATGAAACTTTTTCTGTAATAGAAATGTGTTAACATCTGGTGTCAAGACTGAAAATAGTTCTATTTAGTAGCTTGAAGGCTGAGTTTCTCTCTGCTTTCTTAATCTTAAAGCGCTTACTACAGGCCTCTAAGTGGAGCTCCTGATATCTGTGCTATCAGATATCATTTTATTTTCATCCAAACCTTTTTGAAGACAGGAAGGAGTTTGATGAGCTTTTCTCAAATCATGCTGTGTGTGACCATCTCAATGACTGGTTGCCTCAAGGCTTTACAGTTAAGGACACGCTCTCGTAAGCTGAAAGCTGCAAGTTCATATCCCACTTATCGTTAATTGGTTAATATTTTTATTCATCCAGTCTGCGACATCCAGTCTGGTGCGATAAACTGAGACTGCATTTGAAAGCTGTGCCAAGTGGCTGTGTAAGAGCAATTGTGAGATGCAGTGCATTGTGGGAAAGATGTACCCACACTCTCAGCTTTGGTCCAACACTCTGTGTTGTGGTTTGCATATCCGTCTGTTGTAATTATCGGTTTATTTATTACAGGTGCTGTATTTCTGAAAAATGATTCCTAAAGAAGGAAACAAAACACATTTTAGTTAAGGTGAAGAAGTAGGCAAAGCATCCATAATTGGCTCAGAGTATGGGGAGGAAAAAAAAAAAAAAAAAAAAAAAAAAAAAAAAAAACTGTAAATATTCGGCGCAAGGTGAAAAACATTATTTTAAAACTTATTTACATATAGTGTCATTATTTGTTTTTCTTTCTGTTTTAATTTGTTTCACAACTTTATATTTTGTGGTTAACTTGAGATGTGCTTGGAACAAATTTTAATCAATAATGAAATTATTTCATTATTCACTTTTCACAATGTGGCTACTTTTCAGGAATCAAGTTGGACCTTTTAACAGGGATAATCATATAATGGACAGGTTTTACATTTGGTATATGTTTTGTCTGTTATTTTGCTACTTATTCCTTATTTGTGTTTGAATTTGTTTTGTGACAGTACCTGAATGTAGCGCAATTGCACTCATTGACCGGGTTGTTGGAAAACTACAAATGTGCATGTTTATATTTGTTCGTGGTTGCTGACACAATGTCCCAAATCTCTGTCCAAGAAGTATACAGAAGTGCAACGCACTTCCTTCGGCTCCTCTGTAACCCTCCGTAGGACACCACTGCTCACTCTGCTGTCCCTGTTAACTTTCATCTATATGCAAATAAGCACCTTCCATTAAGTCCGTGTGCAAAATAATGCCTCTCTTCGGATCTGCTTGTGGGACGAGGTCTTTGAACTGATCACACAGTTATGGTGATTAGATGACCAGAGGGTCACTGGTACATTCAAGGCTATTCTTGCTCACTTTTGAATACGAGTGAACAGTGATTATTAACAGGTATTGTGGAAGCCCCAGTGCAACAGTGTACTGGAAGAGCCTGAAAAATATAGTATTTTAAAATAGATTAAATTTTTACTGGGAATTTTGTTTCACACCAGTGAAGAATAGGTTTCCCATAAATCTCATCTGTAATAATCCATCTCATATCACATCAAATATGTGCTCCTATAAGTCCTCTTAAGAAGGAGTTCAGAATTAATGTGCAATTCATATTCAACATTACTTCTGTATATTGTACTGTATTGAATATTACAGATTTTGGACCCTGATTGTCTAAGCTCATAAAGGAACTTGATGGATGGATGTAATATTACACCTGTTAAGCTTCAAAGCCTTAAGCTGTGCAGTTGACTTATTACACTGAAGAAATAAGACAAATCGAAGGAAAGAGAAATTGACTCTGTGCACATAAATATGGGTGTCAGGGGTCACTCCATTTTCATTTTCTTGAAAGTGGCATTTCCCAATGCACTGAAGAATAAAATCAAAACATGTCAAAGTTCCAGTTTTTATCACATAAAGGAAATTTTTGCAACAAAGTTATTTCAGCTTGTCGCCACATAATGGCCAACTGTTTGCAGGGGAGTATTTTAGTTTGTGAGTCTATGAGCTTGCAATAGTTGTGGTTCACACTGACACTAATTTTTTCATGGATTTTCTCAACTTGTGCAAGTAAATCGAACCTGTGCCGATCTGGATTCATGCTTTCTCACCATTGCTCTTGTTACGCTTTGCCCTACCTGTGACTACTTCCCTCTTCACCAATTCCTTCCACAGCTCATTCAGCACACTTCCGGGTCTGCGAGCCATACTCTGACCATCGGGGGAGATACCACTTTGGCTTCCACTGCCCCCGCCTCTCAGACAACAAGACCTACATGTTCTGCTGCCAGCACAACAATACGGCATTTAAGTATTGCTGCAACGAGACAGAGTTCCAGAATGTTATGCAGGTCAACATGACCATCAACCCAGATGGCTTCTCACAACAGTGAGTCCTGCATCTCCCGCAGCCCATGTGTGACCCTTGTCTTTCATTCTTGTGTTCATGTTTAGAACACCAATTCTATTACATTACTTAAAAAACTCTGTTCAGTGATAACTACTGTGGATTATCATTATACACTTACAAATACAGTTGGGACCACAAGTTTGCTTGCAACTCAATTTGCTACTCCAAAGTGAGTTTTCCCACTTAGTCATAATAAAGACAACATAATACAGATGGCCCACCATTACTCACACATTAGGTTCTATAACGACTTCAGATAAAGCTTACATAAATTAAAAATGGCAAAGTCACAGTGGTCTATTCCAAAAACACATGGTATGAGGGAGGGTTCGTCATGGACTGGAGCCGGGTTTTCGGTTACGTGTGCGGGCCAATTATTAACAAAGCAATGTGACGTACAATTTCATGTCAGAAATAGAGACCATCCTTCCACTTCTAGGAAGAGGCTGTGACCTGCTATCCTTACAGGCCACATTCAGAGGCATTCAGAGGTATCTTTGACAGCAATCTGCAGCCTCAAAAGAAAACATGGGATTGCAACCTGATCAACCTGGGAAAGGAAATGAAGAACCGATGACTGAGATGTGCCTTTTGCGTGGGCATGCACGCACTGCTGGGAGTCACTTTAGTTGGCTTTCATTTCCTCCCCACCAAGTCTCAGTAGTGCTTATGAATCCTTCACCTTGCTCTGTGACGGTCATCGACACCGACCTTGAAGGGCATTGGCATTTCTTTTCTGTGGGGAAAAAACTAGTGACATACTGCGCGGTACACCAGGACTGTGCCTCCAGACAGCCGGATTAAGCCCACCACCGTCCCTGCTACTCAAAGATAAACCAGCCTTAATGTGCCTTTTACACACGGCAGCCTACTGTCAGAAGAGAAAAGCACTGGCCCATGAATCAGCTCTTCTCTTATTCAAGCTGAGCAATCCGAGAGCGAGCCAACATAGCTGTGCTCTTATCACCCGATGGGGAGATTCATGTGTCATACGCCTCAGGGTCGTTCAGGGCACCTAATAGCAGCACTCCAGCCTGTGCTTGCAGTAAGCGTTATTCTATTATCCATGCCAGTATTTTTACTTTGAATTAAAATTAAACAGCCACGAAACCCTTGCTTTCAGTCAAATAATAAATATGTAAGAAAGTACACATGAATAAAAGATATGAGACAAACGTTATTAGCACTGAAAACTGAACTAATCTTTGTGTGTGAAGCTATAGCAGGAATGAATACTCATTATGAAACATAACTCATTGATGCATTTTTTTGCAACACTGGGTCACAGCAACATAACAGTGATGTTAACAATGTAACAATGTAAAAGAAAAAACATATATATTAACACCTTCTACTGTTTATACAGATGGGGCACTCAGATATAGACAAGAAAAGATATTAATAGTTTACTAAGCTAAAAGAGATAAAAATAACAAAAATTCTGCTAAATTTTAAATGCATTGTCAAAATCCAATTCAGGCACATTAGAACTCACAGATTTTTTTAAATTAAATCAATTAGCCTAAATGTATTAATTTTCCAAGACCCACTTAATTTTACAAGATACTAGCAAGGTTCATTCATGATTTCTCAAAAATGCTCCCTCCCATTGGTGACAAATTAGTCTGTCAAAAAATTAATTATTGCATTTAGAATTCCACATACTTCCACAGTCCCGTATACGATCCTCATGGCACCCTACCAGCAACCTCAACCAACAGCAGGTGTGAGTTCTTCAACAAACTTCAGAACTAAACTGAAGTACTCTAAGTGTTACAGGCACTACCATAGTACCACTACTTCTAAATACTGAATCACTTATGATTACTTTTATTCAGAAATCCCCAATCTTGGTATCTGTCAAATAAACCACTCGATGCAAGTGTTCACATTTCACTAATGTTTCAGCGGTTTACTCAGCCAAGCGGTTCATCTCGAACCAGAATGCAATGTGTTCATGTTCCATTCATGCCACAGCTGGTTCCCTCATTAAGCAGTTCATGCAAAGAAAGCAAACCAGGTTGTCATGGAAACAAAGTCCTTATTTAACTGCCTCAGGTTTTGGTTGTAAGCGTTTACAAGCTGCCGGATGTGGAGCAAGTTTTTTGTCTGAGCAGCAATTACATGTAATCATTTCAGCTGGATAAAGAGAGAATGTACGATCATTCATTTGTGTGTATTACGTAAGAAAAGATAAAGATAGTGAAATTGTGTTCATAATAGCTGTAACAATGTGTTTTGGACAAGTGTGAGTATAGATTTCCCTTTGGTTTGTGTGAATGATTAACGCGTGAATTATTTTGCTCATATTACTGGACATTATTTTATGAAACCTATTGGTTTGACAAAATCGGAGTTTCAATCAAGAAAACCATAACAATTTGACTGAAATCACTGTGAAACAATTTATGCTTTAGCTTCTAAAACTCCTGCAACTCTAATAGTATGGAGCAGTATTTTATCCATCAGTACATTAGATGATACACCAGTCCAGTCACAAGGCGATCACACACACTCATCACTCAGTCACAGAAACACACAGTAAGGTCAGTTTACAGTAACCGGTTTACCTGAAACGCTTGTCTTTTGGTAGCGGGAGGAGACCAGAGCACCTGGAGGAAGTGATGGAGAAATGAGTGTGTACAAATTTACATCTAGAGTTGCTCATTTAGCAGACTCTTTTCTCCAAAGTGTCATACTGACAGCATGAACAGATCTGCTGTGCGATTCTTGTATATTGTTTCACGTTATACGTAATGTTGGCGTTGTAATCTTTTTGCCTGTGTTTGTATTCATTGTTATCTTGTATAATTCTGTGGAAGATGTGCAAGAATCTCGTAGTACTATGCGCACATGACAACTTGTACTTGCGCCTCTGCTCCTTGATGTAGAAACTACAGCGCCCTCATCGGAGTGTGGGTGTACGGTTTCTTCATCATGGTGCTGCTGGCCCTGGACTTTCTCTACTATTCTGCCATAAACTACGAGCTGTGCAGAGTGTACCTCGAAAAGTGGGGACTAGGTGGCCAGTGGCTGAAACAAGCCAGAAGCCAGTGGAGCAGCCCCGAAAGGCAGAATTCCAAGCTTCCTGCTCATCCCGAATTTCAGTCACCCCACTCTGTCAACCCCAGACATGAGCATGGAGGAGAAGCAGAGAGCCCCTCGCTTATACACCAACACGCTTCTACAGCCTGGTGAGTATTACTTTAAAGACATGAGATCGTTACCAGGGCTTAAGAAAGTGTGCTGAATTATAAATGATGAATTATTCTGTAAATACGTTACAACTATTTAAATCCACCTTGGAATTCATTTCATGATTCTGTATAACAGAATATCTACAGTAGTATCTAGAGGCCACAGGTACTACGACATATTTACCTGTTCTGGATGAAGTGGCCCCATGAATCCTGGAATTTTTTTGTGACCAACAGAAGGTGTAACAGTAATAGCATAATCTGTAATGTTTCACTGTAAATTCTGGGGGACATCAGCTATGACCTCCTAAAGTAATTTTCCAACATGAATGCACTATGGGCGACATAATGCTCCACACCATTACAACATTTACTAACCACTTGATATGAAGTCTTTTGTTATGTATGCATTTACAGTACTGACTTTAAATGTCTGAATATACATGAGAATGTACATTTTGCTGTTCAAATCACATTTTTATCCAATTAGTAGACTGTTTTTCTTCAAACGTTGGAGGAAGCCACACGGACGGCACAGAGGCTGAGGACAGTTTTCCAATACAAAACTAGTCTTTTGTTGAACAGATATTAATCATAATGGGTTGTAACAGAAATTAAACTGCTTTAAAAAAAATTACATTTTTACATGAACTGTAAAACCAATACAGACATAGAGTGCTTAAGACATGTTATTATGTCATAAATGAGTTCTTCTGTATATTACTCTTGCATGAATTCCCTTTTACTTGCATTTTTCCCTCAGTTTGTCTCCACAAAGTATTCATTATAACCAAGTAGGAAATCAAACAAATTCCAGGCTTCTAAGAACCCCTTCATTCAAAACAGATAAATATGTTGTTTTGTTGCTACCTGTAGCATCCACATACTACATATTTTCCTACTGAGAATCATAACAATTTCCCAGCTGGATTACAGAAGTAGATTCCATCTGTCTCTCAAAACCTGCTTTTCCTCTCACAAAATACTGACTAATTCCACTTGGGTGCTCTGTTAAATGTACCAGAAGACCTTCGAGATGCTACAAAGACTTCTGTCTTTGCCTTTCAATGATAAGAGTCCTTGCTAGGCTCACTGTACCTTTACAGCCCTTTTGTTTGCCAGGTCACTAAATGCAGGAGCAGGACTCCTCTCCTAGAAATAAACAAGATGGGGAGTGGGTATTTTCCACCAGCTTTGTTTGTACATAAAGATATTACTTCCTGGTTTTTCATCATGGTGAAGCTCAGAAAAGAAACCGGAAAAGTTTTGAGGTTAAAGAACTAAATGAACAGTAGTAGAGAAAACATTTTGTTAAAAATAATCCTGCATAAAAAACAGACAAAAACACAACTGAAGCCATTTTAATGTTACTGTTAATGTTAGATACTATATCAAGTTTAGTATTTGTAATATAAATATCATTTATAAAAAGGTGATTCCTTGATTCTGTGATATTCTCTATATATTTCTTTTTTTCATTTGAAAGAGAGGTACACAGTGATGGAAATGTGTCACAATTAATCAGAAACATTTATTGCTAATTCAGGAATAGTGTGCTTTCTCAGACTTTTGGTAGTATGTGTTCATGTCAGCCTGAGTGCAAATTACACAGCTCCTAATTTAATTTTACAACCTTGAACTCTGCATGGCTGTCACAGTTGGGCACATTAATCTAATTTAATATTTTGATATGATGTGATTGAATCACCTCCTATTGCAAATGGATGATTGGTCTGCTGGTTGAGACATCAAGAGGTAAGCAGGGGTGGAGGTATAAAACCACACCGAGCATGGTGTGTGTGACCAAGGACCTGACCTTTCAGCTTGAAGGCTACACATCAAAAACAACTGTAAAATTCAAGGTTGAATGAGGAAGGGAAATGGAACTGCAAGTGATTGTATATATCACTATTCACTTCAGAAGCCCAAAATATTGGTAGCCAAAAACTTAGGCCACACCCCTTTCCCCTTGTGGGGTGTGGCCTAAGCCAAAAAGATTTGGCCACACCCCTCTCCCATTAGGGGTGTGGACTGTACACCAGGTGCTCTCTTTTTAGGCAGAGTTTCAAGGACTGTAAAGTCAGACAAAAGTGATTTGTAGTCCTTGCAGGGCAGTCTGGGGTCACTGTGTGTTGCAGTTACTTATTTTCTTGTATATTAGCTAAAAGCTCTTTTTCTGTTACCCTTGAAAGTGTTGATTTTTTATGGTACTATATGGTACCATAAAATTATGGTACTATAATTTATGCATCCACCCATCACCGCCTCATGCCTGGCCACTCCTTGGTGTCAGAAGTGGGATGGGGATTCACAGGTAACATAACAAGGTGAGAGTCTGTTGGCCAGTGTAAGGAAGAGGGAGAAAAGCCTGAGAGGCGCTAAGCAGGCTGGAAAGGATGGCTTGAGCTGCAGGCCCTAGAGGAAAAGGAGTCCTTGTAACAACAGCATAATTCCCTTTTGTTCGTCCTGATACCTCTCGCTGTGCGCTGGTTTTCCAAAAAACACTCATTATGGACGGTGCCCAAGTGTCCTTCTTCGCCTCAGCCAAATTCAAAGAGCACCACCCTGCTTTATACAGTGCCAATATCAACACCATAATTTGCCTCATAATTATAAACTTATCTTACCCCTCATTTAACTATGTATGATTTTTACTATAGTGAATTTAAATGTATTAAAAAAAAATTACATTTTGCAGTTCAAACGACATTATGAAACTGATCATTATAAAAGTGTCATAATTTACCCACTGGAGGAGGCCACATGGACAGGATAGAAAGTGAGGACAGCAGGTTCTCCAAACCCAAAGACTTTCGTTAGTCTTTTGTTGAGCATTTATCAATCACCATCACATCATAATGTAGATCAGGAGGCTCCCTGTCACTTTTGATTCCTTTGCAATCCTCTGCCCCCCATAGTCTTTACAGTGCAGACTTTTTTGTCTCTCACAGACCTGCACTATGAGAAAACATGAGTTGCAAAAATTCATAGCAAGATTGCTCGCTTGTGTTTGAACATAATTCATGACTGCATACAAACTTGTGCCATGGGACAACTTTTTGTTGTCACAGTTTTTTGCTGTATACGGATGGATGGATGAATGGATGTTTCTTTGAATTCTGGAGAAGGTGATTTCATGGGTTCTCTACTCCTACACATACATAGTTTTACAAATGTTGTAAAACTAACTGATGGGTGGTGCTGCCACCTACATGATCCAGTTTGTCAGTAGCCCAAAGCATCTTCTCATCATGACAGGACAGCCAAAGAAGTCACAGCGTGAATGGGCTAAAAGGCAGAATAACACAATCACTTTGTTGCAGTAAATGCTTTTTTTCTCTTTGTGCAGAGGAAGACCTAGGAGGAAGGTAAAATACAAGGTGGATCAAGATGGAACTACAACACTGGTCCATCTTTAGAGAGACAGTTTGGCCAGTTTGGGCCAGTGCCTCCAGGTGTCTGCTTGTCCTGCATGGCACCTAATGAACCCAGTCCAGTGACCCTGGACAAGGCAGGAAGTATGTGGACAAGATGACTGCATTCAACACAGTCCACCAACCCAACTTGGAAAGATTGCCCACCAGAGTCCCTTCAATCAACACCCTGCAGATACATCCATTCTCTTTGTACTGCTGTGTATTAGCCTGGATTATTTTAACAGGGTGCAGTAACACAGCAGGTTTTGCTGTTGCCTGCTGTGCGGTGGGTCTGGGGTTCAAGACCCACTTGGGGTGCCTTGTGATGGGCTGGCATCCCATCCTGGGTGCGTGCCCTGTGTTGCTGGGTTAGGCTCTGGTTTGCCGCAACCCCACTCAGGATGAGCAGTTTTAGAGAGTCTGTGTGCACTATCCCCAGTTTTATAGAGTCTGATTTGGAATCACACCACAACACTGGAGTAAAAGTGACTGAAAACACACATATCTGTTAAAAGTAGGCCAAAAATGAAACTCTCTCCATCCCAGATGTTATATCTTTGATACTTATGACAGCATATTTTGGGCAAAGGGAATGTAAGCATAGTAAATTTTCATAAATTCTACCTTCAGTTGTTTCCTTACTTCTTTCTATTACTTATAATAATTTCTTTAAAATCTTCTAGGCAGAATCCAGACATGTAGTAATGTAGTGAAACTTCTAGAGGTCTGGAATTGGTATTGTTTTATCTACAAATTTTGGATCATTCTAATGTTGTAGCATTTGAAGAAGTAAAAATAGATGTTTTGTATCTCGCTGTTGTGTTTGGATCCTGCTATAGCTCTTTATTTGCTATAGAAAGTAAATCTTGGGATATATTTAAAGAACAAATTGGAAACCACTTACTCAAAGGTCATTTAAAGGTTTACCTCTACTTGCCTATGCCATTCCTTTTCCTCTAGAATGAATCCATGACAGGAAATTTGTTTAATAAAATATATTTTTAAAAATCACTTTATAATCTGGGTTTGAAGAATGCATGTTCCATGGCTCGGAGGAAGAGTAAACTGAACGAGGACATCCATAGTTATCTAAGAGTTATTTTCTACCCAAAGAACATCAGAGCCAAATATGGGGCAGTTGTCCTGAATTACTGTGTTGGCTGTGTGCTCAGTGGAGCTGTCAGTGTTAGTGGATTCAGCCCTTCATTAGTGTCCCTGTACAGAGACACATTTGCAGTATGGTAACACTCGGCCCTCACAAAGGAAGTAAGTGTTTCTTTGGAGATATTCGGCTCATCGCAAGTATTCAGGCATATCTTAATTACCCATCTGGCATGGACACAAAAGGCAAATGAGAAAATGAAGCAGCAGTTAAAGGAATATTGAAAAGATGAGACCGCTTGCTCTTCACCGCATCGATTCTAATCTCTGCTGAATATGACAAATATTTACATCATAACACCTGGAATACCATGTTTTAACCACTGGAACCCTGAGATGGTTGCCATTTGATTTACAGTAGTAGCTGATTGCAGTAGCAATATGAGCTGCTCACATGTGATGGAAATTGTTCTGTCAAGTATGAATATTAATCAGACAATCTGGTCACAGGATATTAGCACAGAAGGTTTGCAGTTTACAAGCAGATATTTTGTTCTTTGTCACTGATGTGTAGTGAAAACAGTGGCCAATTGTATTGAATATAATATTCAAACCAAACCTAAGGTGTTCACAATAGCACTGAGTTTGAGAATGGTGGTACGTGGAATGAATGAGTGAGGGCAAGTTATTGGTTCATAACAGTGTGACTGTGAGATCTTTCACCATGTTACCTTCTCAGAAATTAATAGCTCAGAAACACTGAATGAAATTAAGGCAATAAGATGTACCTTCTCACCCGGAAATGACAATGTTTCTGTCATGTAGAGCAGAGGATGCGGGGAAGGTTGGATCGAAGTACAGGAGAGGTTATCTCAAACCGAGGAATCAGGCAAGTTCTCTTTGTGGGGGACGGTCAAAGAGTCGGTCGATTGGCTGTCAAAGTGAGAGCGGGGATCTGTAAACGAAGTCAGAGGACGGGCCGAGTAGTAGGAAGCCAGGGATGAGGGATGACAAAAAGCAGGATATTAGCACAAGCAGGATGGTTGTCTCTATGAGACTCTGCACTACATGAGTTGGCACGGCTTCTTTTAAGTCCTGCTGCTCTGATTCAGGGCAGGTGGGGTTGTTTGGGTTGAGGCCGTGGGCGTGATAATTTCAAAGAATGTCTGTCTAAGGTTCTAAAGAGGTTGGAATGGCAGACATTAAGTATAGTTTGGAAGATCTGTTCTCTTCATAATCTCTGATCATGTTTATTTCCTTTGCCGTATATTTGTGGCCCTTTGGACACTTCTGTCAAAGTTGGACCATGTAACTGGCTGCTTGGCAACCTTAACCCTTCCGGGAATCACTGATAAATCAGTGCTCCTCAACACTGCGCTCACCAGCCACTGTTAAACATACAAATGAGAGCTGCTGGGGACAGCAGGTCATTGAAGAAGTGTTAGTTTAACTATCGTCTCCTTAAAGCAGGGGTGTCTTACATGCTACCCAAGAGCTGCATGTGCCCCACCATTTCACATAATGTGGCCTGCAAGAACATTTGTAAAATTATTAATATATACTTAACCTACACTTACTCATTTAGCTGATGCTTCTCCCCTAATACGACTAATGAAGTTAAGATACTTAGAATTATTTACCCATGAATACAACTGGGCCATTTTTACTGGAGCAATTTAGGGTAAGTATGGTACTTCACTCAAGAAAACTGCACCATGTTACCTGCTCTTGCTACCAGCAATACTATAAATTATTTTAATTAAGCTGAAAGGGGATGTGGTAGTTTGGTGGCACAGGAGGTTTGACTGGGTCCTGCTCTCCGGTGGGTCTGGGGTTCGAGTCCCACTTGGGGTGCCTTGTGACGAACTGGTGTCCCAGCCTGGGTGTGTCCCCTCCACCCTTGCGCCCTGTGTTGCCACGTTAGGCTCCGGTTTGTCGCGACCCCACTCAGGACAAGCGGTTTCAGACAGTGTGTGTAATTAACCTGATAATACAGTTAGACATGCATACCTAAATAGAATATAATGAAATAAATACAATTTTTTTTTTCATTTAAACATCAGAAACTCACTTACGATGCTTTTTACATATGTGGCCCTAAAACCATTTCACAGTAATGATTGTGGCCCTTGGACAGGAAAGGTTGGACACCCCTGATTCGAAAACTTCAGAGTTTGAGAGACACACAGCTACGACAGGTCACAATCGGCACTCGCAGATACGTGAACTAGAGCAGATGTAGCCGACAGTAAAAATGTTTTGTTTTCTCGTTTTAGAAGTTTTGTAAACTCCTGTGAGGTTTGGGACGGGGTTATGGAACAGCACTTGTTTCACAGCAAAAGAGGGAGAAAACAGTAACCTACTTGTGAAATTGCAGTAGTTCCAGTTGCCTTACCGCGGTCTGCATCTGTGCAGAGTAGCTCTGCAGTAGCTGGTGTGGTAATTCAGTACAGGTGTAACGTCCTCACGTTTCTCATGTCACATATGTTTCTTTGCTGAATAGACCGTACAGTTTAAGTAGAACTGTAAATGCCTTGTGTACTTTGTACTGTTACAGAAAATACAAATAAAAAATTATCTTTTCCAGTGTGTTTACTCACCTTTGTTTACTACTGTTTACATGTTAAGTGACTGCAGCACATCATCACTTGTATTTAGCTTAATTTCAGGAGGGACTTTGTCCAGTCTTTGAAATCTAGGTATTATAATTATGTGCTTAGGAAAAAGACTCGGGACATTTCCAAAGTCATAGCTACGGCCCCACAGTAGGGCGACCACTTTCAGCTTTGAAAAATAAGAAGCATCCAACAGAAGAGGTTGGGTGACGGGGTCAATAGCAGGGAGCTTCAGGAGGAGTTATATTTTTCAAGTTAAAAGTTGATGAGGTCAAACATTGTCCGAGACAGACTCAACAATATCGTCAATATCAATGTTATCAAGCAAAAAGCTTAAACTTTTTCTTTCTAAAGCAACAGCTTTCTTCATGAGTATAGCATGAACATGTTTTGTGTCTGAATATAAACTAATAAATGAAGATTTCCATGACACTTTTTCTCCAAAGTCGCAATTCTAAGCTAATTACAACTATTTAACTAGTTCTACAGCTGGATAACTTTTTGAAACTGGAGCAATCTGGGGTAAGTACCATGCTCAAGCGTGCAATAGTCAGAGGTGGGGTTCAAACTCGTGACCTTCAGGTCCAAGTACAGCTGCTCGAACCCCCACGCTCCCAATTTCTCAGAGAGCACATCGTTTTCATTTAATACAACATAAAAATCACGTAGTCCTGATACCGATTCTGAAATAATCTAAAATCCAGGAGCCCCATGAAATAAGTAAAAGCAGCTCCAACATAGTACACAGGGTCAGCCCACTGGGGGTCTGCCTCCTCTCCTCCTCGGGAGTAAACCATCACTTCCAAAATAGGTTATTCTGCATATTAAACAGAGCACATGCAAGTGTCCCATCTGCTTCAGAATTGATTTTACACATAATGGTGATTTACAGCCATTTTCCAATTTCTCGCATTTTCATGAGCATTTTTATAGAACATGCCCCAGAAAATGTTCTGCGATTGTTTCATATCACTGCTTGATGCTGTCTGGTACGAAAAGCACTGTCTGAGTTACTGAGTGCCACAAAGACTCAATACTCATCTCTTTAGGCATCATTTCAATCGCATGACTGTGTATATGATGGCGTGCATCCGTGACCACATGTACATGTTACTATTACGTTTCACTGTTTGAATTTTTTCAAGATATGACTTGTAAAGATGGACCTTTGCTTAGCTGAGCTATAATATAATAAAAGCTATAATTTAGCTGACTCCTCTCTGATGAAATGAGGTTATACTTGACTTGACCTGCTGTCCATGTTTGATTTGTTTTTGTCATTGATGTGCTCTTATCATGCTCTCTGTACGTGACTTTAGCAAGGTACTCACCCTAAATTGCTCAAGTAAAAAATAACCAGAGGTATAAATGCAGCAAATAGTTACAAGCAACTTAACAGTTTGGAGAAAAGCATCAGTTAAATGAAGAGATGTTTATTAATGCACATATTTTAGTTTCTCAGTTTTGTCAGTGCTTTGGCCTCCCTTCGGCTCTTAATTCTTTCCCAGATTCTGAGCGTCTAACTGTAGAAAAGCAGACGTGACAAAGAACAATCCCACAGTACGTGAAATAAATGCTTTTTTTACTTGTGAAATGAT
Source organism: Scleropages formosus (assembly GCF_900964775.1). Lineage (NCBI taxonomy): Eukaryota > Metazoa > Chordata > Actinopteri > Osteoglossiformes > Osteoglossidae > Scleropages > Scleropages formosus. Next base: position 19,125,696 of record NC_041810.1, read on the forward strand.
TTATCTATTTACTCTAATACTCCAGGCCTTGTAGCCAGTAGCCATGTGTTCTCCAAAGCTGATTATCCACTACAATCTGTTTTCTGCCAAAACCTTCACCTCTGGGCCATAAACACATCTTGTTTTGCTGAAATTACACACATGCTGTCCCCAACAGACACGGGAAAATTAAAGCATCTGGTTGCTTAGCACCTACATCTAATTCCAGAGTGATAATTTATTCATTTACAGAAGATTAAAGCATTATGTTAACGAGAGAGAGGGGACATTGTGCAATTAATAAATATAATGGATTTACATAAAAAGACATCTAAGTAGCATTTAATGTGATCCATGAGGCCAAAGAACTTGGTAATGACCATAGCTACAGTACCGTACATGAGCAGATGTGAAATGAGACGGATCTCAATCACAGATCGAAACTACATGTCTGGAACTGTTCTTAAATTTTATCTTAAATTTTTTAAAATTTTATTTTAAGAACTCATTGAAAGTAGAAAACCTAGGTCTTGTGACACGTGACAGGTCTTTCATGCTGTTATATATCCATAGATTTTTGTTGTTACATGAAACTGCAAACCACATGTTACTGCATGGGGGGAGGGGATGCGATGGTGCAGTGGGTTTGGGGTTTGAGTCCTACTTGGGGTGCCTTGTGACGGATTGGTGTCCTGTCCTGGGTGTGTCCCTCCCCCTCCAGCCCTGCACCCTGCGTTGCCGGGCTAAGCTACGGCTCACCGCGACCCTGCTTGGGATAAGTGGCTTCAGACTCTGTCTGTGTGTGTGTGTGTGTGTGATGTTACTGCACATTCACTATTTACTTACGTTTCATTAATGTCTGTACACGCTGATGAAGACCTGCAGCGGAAACGCATTCGAGGTTCTAGTTCACATGTTTAAATTTTATCTCTTAATACAGTTAAAACTCTGAGCGCTGTCCTGAATACACTTCACTACAATAAAGACATAACACCACCACCTACCAACATTTTGTAAAATGCAGTATCAATATCTTATACCTCTAAAATCTACCATCACACAGTTTAAATTGGCAAGTGGTCTTTTTGCAATGGATTTGGTTACAGAACTAATTAAACTGAATCGAGGCAAAGAATCACATAAAGCTAAGAACTGTGAAACGGTGAAAAAAAAAACAACAGGAATAATTCAAGAAGCCGTTCGCACAAAAGGTTGGTGGCGGCGTGATAAATGCATTGTAGAGACCGGTACTAAAGTGGGGAGTCGAGTGTTTTCTCATGATGAAAGGCCTGCTTTTTGGAACAAGGGTGTAATGAGATTTTAATGATTTAAGCATGCAAATATTTAAAAATGTTCATATTCAAGTCATGAAAATGTGCTGTAAAGGTGTGAATTAGAGGCACAAACCTAAAGGCAAAGTTCAGAAGAGGACTGATTTCAGATGATCTGCCAAACTTTGGTCTGATGTTCAGTCAAATTAAACACATTTTTCAGGCCACTGAAAATCCGTGATATTTTTGTGTTCGGCGGAAAAAAAATTGCTTTGAGCGCAGTGCTGGAACAAAGTCATTTGAGCACATTAAATTATTTCCTTTAATCTATTTAGTTGTCTTCTACTTAATTTAATGTGGTGAATTTCATGCTTCATTTGCCACACCGATGGCTGGAGTGCGATTCCTAATGGTATAGACACTGAAATATTTCACTTTTGCTTCAGATGCTGATTTTGTAAATAACTAGTTTTGAAGAATTGCTCCTACAAATTACAGGGTTGGTCTGGGCCATTTCTCCGAGTTAGTAGAGATGCAGCACACCTGCACGTCTGTCTTTGGCAATTTTTTTTTTTTTTTTTGTTCTTCTTGTTCTTTCAGGCGGAAGTTACGAGCTGATTTGATGCTGTCAAACATTTCTAAGCCAAGCTAATGATCAACATGATCCGGTGAGAATGTTTTTAAAAATGCCGTTTCATGACAATTTGATGTTGTTGCTGGGCTGCAAACTAACACACACAAAAATACCCATCTTGCCATTTAGTTAATTTGTTCCTAGACTCTCTTTGAAAGGTCAGTACTCATCCGCTGAATACCGACTACCGTTATTTTAAATGGTGAAACATTCTACTCGTTTGACACCTTTTTTGTACAAAAATATGATAAAATAGAAACTCAGATTAGTAGAATTATACCACAGTAGTTTGTGCTAGTAGTTATTCATGTTAGAAGTCATTATATAACTATATTTTTGAAGATCTGTAAGTGTCAGTGCAGTTTTCTTTGTGCTATATATTGTATTATATTATATTATTATTGCTTCAGGACACATTCTTAAAGGTTTTGCACAAGGACAGATATGAACCTGCAACCTCCAAGCCCAAAAGCAGCAGGCCTAACCACTTTGGTGGCAACTACCCCTTGTTTTAGTTCAACAAGGAAATGCAGCGTTTAAAAACTTTAATGGAACAAAAATTTTGGAATAACATTTATTACACCCGTAAATGTCAAAATCAGGCCAGTAAGTCAAGGCAGAACATAACAAATAGAGGGTTCTGACTCATCTGCATATTTTATTGGCTTCTGTAATGAGCTCATCATCCCCCTTATTAGCCCCAAACCCATCTTCAGTCTCCTTAAAAGCAGACCGTGTCCCTGCCCCCCGCCCCGTCCCTAGAAAAACAGAGGAACAGAGGGAAGTGGCAGGGAGAGAAAGGCACAGCTAATGAACAAGCGCATGAACTAATCACTACCATTCATCACCACAGGAGACGCATGTCGGCCTCCGAGGACCACAGCAACAAATCACGCTGACCTTGTTCATCCATTAGAGGCCTACCATTGCCTTCCATCACCAGTCACAGCGGAGGAAACTATTTTTGTATACCATTAGGCTAACTTTAACGAGATTAAGAGCTTCTGCATGCTTCTTTATGCAATAAAGCGCATTTGGTTTCCCCGGCCATCACTAACACTGGCTGTTAATGTTACTCATAATTTTATTATTGGTCAAAAAGAGAAATGTTTTGTTATCGGGAGAGGAGCAGAACTGCGAAACTGATGTAATCCGACGCTCATCATGCAGGGTAATGTATTCAATTGTTTGTTATTAGGTCATCAGTCATTAGCTCTTCCTGAGCTGGACTCTGACTTGTTGTCTTTTCTGAGACAAAGTAGAAAAAGCAGTACAGGGGATGATACTTTACAGTGTTTTAGTGATAAAATATAACGAAAGAACATGTCTCTTCAGGCCTAGACTCTTCCCAAAATATAACCATAAAACACCTTTCACACCCTCTGTCCTGCTTTTCGCTCCAATCCGCCAGGATGCTGTGACTAATACTATAATTCTCTCTGTTAGTACACTGTCTGGCATCTTTTTGTGGTATTTTTCTGGTAAACAATACTACAGTTTACTGCTGTCTCTAAACACTTCTCCGATATTAAGCATATCTTCACTGTCAGTTGTTCAAAGACCCTATTTATTGTATTTGTCAAAGTCAACTTTGTCATTCCAGCTATAGCTGAGTTACACCTACCAGAGAAGAAAATTTTGTTTCTCTTTGGACCCCCATGCCACATAGAGCATACAGTGCAGTGTGTTACAAACAAGGCGAGTGCAAATATAGGACAGTGCAGCACACAGGCCAGAGTCTGGCAGAAGTATACAAATACCAAAAAAAGGTTTACATATAATATAAAATACCAAAAAGAAAAACTGTACAGGATATGTACAATAGTCAGTGTTGTATTTATTACATTCCATCCTTCCATCCATCCACTTCCAAACCAGATTCTCTTTCTAAAGAATCACTCCAGCTCCTGAAATCTTCAGAACTGGATTCCGTTAAGTGCCTGACTTAGTATTTTACAGTCAAGTATTTTGCTGGTTTGGTTTACTGTATGTGGGCTGAGTACATTATGCAGGATTCAGGTCAAGTGTAAAGACACATAGGAAATTATATTACTCAGTGGTAACTAACTTAAAAGCCTTTATCGGTCTTGCAGAAGTTTTCAGAACTCTTTCGTTTGTAAGACTACAACTAGGTACCACATGTTTACCCTCTTTCAGTCACAAAAAACTCAAGAATCCAACCCACTTTGCTATTATTGTAAGGCTGCAGTTTATGATTTGGGTAACAACAACAACAACAGCTGTGCAGCTATTTATTAATAAATGAAAGCTTAAGATCAGAATCCTTTGTGTTTATTTCAAATTTGGTATTTCCACGTGAACAGAACTGTATTAGGTTAAAGTTCAGTGATGTTGGCAAAGCAGAGTATGGCAGGCAGGGGTTTGAATCACAGCACCATTTCCCAGACTGATTGCCAGTGGAACTAATGGAAAATTATATTAATTAAAACTGAATTTGCTGTAATAAAATGCCATGCGCAATTAACATGGCGTGGCGGGTTTGGGCTGCGCCTGCTGTTTGGCAGGTCTGGGGTTCGAGCCCTGCTTAAGGGGTGCCTTGCGGCGGACTGGTGTCCTATCCTGGGTGTGTCCCCTCCCCCTCCAGCCTTGCGCCCTGTGTTGCCGGGTTAGTCTCCGGCTCACCGCAACCCCGCTTTGGATAAGTGGTTGTAGACATTGTGCAACAAAAAACAAAAAAATTAACATGCATCATTTTGATGCTGTCTTGCAGATTTTTACTGACTTTTATCGCTATGAATATGAGCATAACCTATAACACGTACAAGTACACATCTTAACATTTGAGGTGAACTGAAATATAAACGAAATGCCATTCAAACAAATTTATCCCATTTTCTCATTCCTTTTGCAGCATAACCAGGCAAAATTTTAAAGCTTTTAAATCTAAACACAAATGTCACTTTGAAAGTCATCGTACATGTAAAAATTCAGCTCTCTCAGATTTCAGTAGTTTTTTGAAGCCAACATGAACATTGTGTGCTTGCTGAAGCACAGTAAATCACATCACATCAGTAGGTTTGCAGGGCAAACATTAGTTCATATCCCACCCTTGTAGGTCACACACACCTGACCATGAAGTTAACCTTCAGCAGCTCTTTCCCCATCCCTCTCTTTCCTATCAGTCTTCAGTCCTTACCCTTATAGCCCAGGGACAGAAGCCAGCACGCTAAATCCCTCAATAAAGCATTCTGCTATTTGCAGCATAATATGATTATTCCACTTTTTATTCCACAGCTGAGTGATCTAGACCTGGAGTCCAAGAAGATGGGTTAGAGCATTAATAGAGGGCCAGAAAAGCTCAAACTCAAAGTCAGTAGAGCAAAAACCATGTATACACCTGACAGTCATATGATTCAGCAGCGTCCAGTTCACTTCTTGCTGAAATACTACGAAATAACAATATGAAAATATTACTACCAAATCATATCTGTGTGACACTTTTCTCAAAAGCAATTTACAATTATTTACCCATTTATACAGCTTGGCATTTCAGTTCCAGTGGCACAACTAAGGTAAGTACCTTGTTCAAGGATACCATAGCAGTAGGTGAGATCTGAACCAGCAACTTTTCAGCCTGAAAGCAGCAACTCTAAGCACTATGCTACCAGGTAACCCCTCAAAAGGTACAAATATGCTAAAGCTGAATCGACCATAAACCCACTTCTTAAATAATGAATGCTCTGTCTTTGGTAGGAAATTCATGTAGCCAATTGTTCTCTTATATTCTGCTAACCCTGGATGCCTGCTTGAACATTCATCTTAAATTTATAGCAGGAAAAATCTGAGCAGACTTTTAAAAAATCAAAGTGAATTATGTAGAGCTGGAAATATATTTTTTTTAAAATATAGTGATGTGCTGGACTGTGCGGTCGTTGTGAAATCTGGTCCTCAAAGTCTGGTCATGCACATATGAGCTCTATTAATACTAAGTATGTGTTTCTGGTATCTAACCACATAGGTAAATATTTACCAAGATGCCCTGTGCAACAAACAGGTGAACAGTTGCAGTCTACAATTATGAGATGCAAAAAAATCACCTTTGAACCTCTGAGTCCCCGGAGGTTGAGTTTTTTGACAACAAACAGTAAATGGTACTTAAACTAAGTGCTCTGGGTGGAAACAGATGCCTATAGAGGGAGCAGTGATTGAAAAATGTCTCTGTAAAAATTTGAACATGAAAATTTTCCCAGCTGTGAACACGGACAGAGCAACTAAAAGGTACCAAAAATTGGATGCCGAGTATACAGGCGTCAAACCTGCCCACCTCACTTGGTTCATGTGTTGGAGGTCAGCTAAGGGAAAGTGAGAACGACGCACCCATGGTCCATTCACAGCTCGTGTCCCTTGCGTCGTCGTCTGAAGATGGATGATACTGATTTGTCAATTTGCAGAAAGCAGCATGGGCTACAAGTGTCTGGAGCCTTCACTGGACCACAGTGAATGAATGCAGCATGAGTGCTTTCACCACATTAAAACACCAAAACACACTTATGATGCCGAGGGTAGTAAGAAGGTCGCCGCCCATTACTAGAGGAACATTAAACTTACAGCAAACAAGTTTTTAACAATGTACTTCAAATCACTGTCTCACAAAAGACAAACACTGATCAATTACAGCTGTCGATAAGTAATAATGAAAAGAAATACACTGTCCAGCTATGGTTTTCCTTGGTTTTATCCCAACAATTATCCAGTCCAATCTTAAACTTTTCTTGTTCCTGAAACAGGAGTTTGACTTTTATCCTGTTGTCTTCTAAGCACTTTTCCCCTGTGTTCCCATTTTTTTTCAAACTGAAAATTGTATATCGCTGAGGACAGAGGAATCACACACACACTTTCCGAACCGCTCGTCCCATACGGGGTCACGGGGAGCTGGAGCCTAACCCGGCAACACAGGACGTAAGGCCGGAGGGGGAGGGGACACACCCAGGATGGGACGCCAGTCCATCGCAAGGCACCCCAAGCGGAACCTGAACCCCAGACCCACCAGAGAGCAGGACCCAGTCCAACCCACTGCACCCTCCTTTACAGAGGAATCAGCTAAATAAATATATATAAATAAATATATTATATAAAAGCTATCAGTTAATGTTCAAAACGTTACATCAGAAAAATCTGACAAATGATCAACACAGTCAAAGAAACAACTATTTACTAGGCTGTTCACCTAACACATTTTACACTGTTCAGCCTAAAAATTATCACGCCCACGACCACGTGGCCCACTCCTAAACCTGTGACTGATCAAGGAGGCACGGGATGGCTCAGACACTCCTGTGTGTGGAACCTCTTCTAGAGCAACTGCAGCACCTCGGCCCGAGGGCTCCACCAGTGCATTCTCCTCCTGTTCGGCTCCTTGACACTTTGCTATTGGTTTCCCGGTTCTGATTTCTGCCTAGCCCTCTGTACTACATTTGCTGATGGACTGACCCGTGCCCGTCCCCGACGATTCTTTTGCTTGCCCCAATTGGATAAACACGCTACTGCATCTGAGCCCATCGGCTGGATCTCTGAGCTCCACTATGACAAAAATAGAGCAGCAGATGTGTGGTGTAAATCACATTGTGGTGGGGGGGGAAGTACCTGCCCCTCAACTTCTCTTTTTTCCAACTTTTTAAAATTTAATTTGATCAAATCAAATGGCACATGTGGAGAAAGTTGTAACACCTTTAGCTGTAATGACCGCAATGCTTTCTGGAACAGCTGACCGAGGTCTCGTGGGAGGTGGAAGAGTTTTGGCCCATTTCTCCATGCAGAACAAAATTGGGGAAGGCCACAAGCTGTCTGTCATTTACCATGCTGTCTTGATGTTACCGTATGACAATTGTAAATCTGACCCAAAATCGGTTTTTAATATTTTTCCTTCCAGGACAGTTTAGGTCACAGCTCAGAGTAACCGTTGAAGAGAGCTCTTGATGATGATGATCTTTATGAAGCTGGATGGTGTGTCTTACCTTTGCTGGGTACCACAGCTGAGTGCTTTATCTTTACACATCATAGGGACTTTTTCCATGCACAGATGGGTATATTATCTGCTGTACCTACATCTGTGGTGTGGTCATCTTTTCTTCATGAGTAAACTGTTTAATCCGAGTTGTGCATATTATTTAAAATCACTCTAGCAAATTGGTTTTGTCTTCAGCTGCTGTTTTTTTTTTTTTTTTTTATAAATCACGGTGCGATCCATATACTGGTCAGTACCAGCGTTCAGAGGTTACTGTCCCAATTTAAAGTGGGTGACAACTATTTAAAAAAAATACACAGATAACACGTAGGAGAAGAAAGATCTCTTGATCCTTAATCAACAGGATGTCCATTGACTCAATCACCTTCAAAGGGGATGCATATAACCAAAAGGGCAGCTTTGGCAACAATACATTCTGCATTCAGACCTTCTGAAACAAGCGGTTCTTCTCATAGGATTGTATGGGAAATTTAATCTGCACTACGTGACAGCTCTGTAGATGCATTGAAGGAACAGGTTTACATGTTTGGATAATGGCAAGACTTGTCAACTGGTTCTCAAAGGCTTTCCACAAGGACATCTCTCACAAAACTCTCCCAGAAGCACAAACCAGGCCGTTCTGCATGTTATTCTGCATCTTTGTACTTGGTGAACAGGTTGTACAGGACCCTCAGTGTAGATTTTATGTTCAGGTTGACAACATCTAGAAGATAAACGAACACAGGCACCTCAGAACTGCTACTGTATGATGTTTTGTCAAATGTTGATTAAACCAGGAACACAGTGGTGTTTATTCTGCTGAAATTACTTTGAAGAGTCACCTCACCAGGTGTAAATCAATACTAACTATATTAAGAATGCAAGTTCCACAGGGTTCATTTACGTAACAGGGATTTTACATAAATCAATTTAGTTGGCAGCGTTTCAAGATGCCGTGACAGGAGATGCTAAACTGTGAGAGTGGCGGTACTGCCCTCTAAAGGCTACAAGTGGTATTACAGCCACATCAAATTAGTGCCCAATGGCTTCATGTCTGGTGAAACTTGATGTGCTTCTTTCAGTATCTATAATACCCAACATCTGCTAATATATATTAAAACACACACACACACACTAATGACCTGCATTACTGTTTTAGGCAGGAAACCTGTCTAATGTAAATAGTTGCATTATGGGGAAAAATGTGCAGTGTAGGTGTGTAACCGCTGGAGGCGCTTCTGGGGAAAATTATGGGGTGCATATGTGTGCTGGGGGAAAGGCTGGTGGGTGGTGCTAAGTAGGGGGAGAAGGCTGGCTGTAGTTACAGGTCCTAGAAGAAATGGGTCACCCTATGTATATTAAGCAATTAGAGAAGAACAAGTAGTGTGATGTTTAGGACATGGACTTTCATTCTAAAGGTTGTAAATCTAAGCCCCAACCTTCAGCTACTACTATAATATCCTACACAGTTTTACTTAAGTAAAGGGTAAGTACCTTGATCAAGAGTACTATGATAGGAAGCAGGATACCATCAAGATGCCATGAACACATACTGTCAAGGTAGATGTTAATTTCCCCAACCAGTAAACTACCTGTTGCTCTCCTATCATCATCATCGATTTTGTGTATGTATGCAATATGTTTCATGCTACCTTCAGGTCGGGCTTTAGGCTTGTTCAGTCCTCCATCTTGCATCAGTTCAAAGGCGAAGGTTACATTGTGGACCTGGTAGGGACAAGTAATTTGCAGTTCTTTCCTTTCTGCTTTTAACTTTGTCCTAGTTTTTTCCAAATAATTTAATACAAACTACTTTCTTTAGGACTGGGTCACAACACTGAGCAAATGGAAATTCACACAAAATACTACAGTACAAGATGAGGTGATACAGCCTTATCTAAGATCTAAAAATGTGTCAATTTTAGATTTAAGGTACTGGGTGGGGGGGAATGGTAGAGCAGAGGGCTTAGCCGGATCCCACTCTCTGGTCAGTCTGGGGTTTCAGTGCTACTTAGGGTGCCTTATGGTGGACTGGCATCCCATCCGAGGTGTCCCCTCCCCCTCAGCCCTGCAAGGTTAGTCACCGGTTCACCAGGACAATCGGTTTCACAAACTCTGCGAGTTACGGAGTACTAACTTCTTCCACTCTTGAGTGGAGTACAGAAATACTAGGGTACATCCTGGTGTGGACCAGGAGGGCAAATGAAGAGCAACAGAGCAATCTGTACAGCCGAGTCTGAGGACTGTCAGGAGTCTGGCTTGAGCACAATGCCTGGGTCAGCATGTGGAGGGTTGGGGGGGCTACAGTTTGACAACAAAATCCCTACCTTCTGCTCAAAGCTCTCTGGGGTGAGGAAGAAATTATACAGTGGAACAAAATAACCTTCCAGAAGTCCCATGAGCAACACCAGATAGACTCCATCTGCAAACTGGGTACACAGGAAGAGAAAGGACAGAGGGTACAACATGAACAGGACACCAGTTTGCTACCTTTTTATTACCATGAAGAAACATAGTTGACATATGTACAGTGCTGCTTGAAAGTATGTGAAGCCCTTGTGTTCCATAATTTTACCACAAAAGGGTAATTTAAAGAGAGTCAGTGTTTCTCATGTAACATAATAGGTGTTTAATGACCAAATCCATATGTTGCTTTAGACAAATCATGTGTAGTAGAAACACACTAGTGCAGTATCATTGTGCACAAAGGAACCCAGAAGTTGCAGATGCATGTTTACTGGTGTTGGGTCAGGCAGGGGAATTGTCATCGACAGGCCAGGGTCGTTGATCTACAAACATCGTACAAAGGGGCAGGCAAAAACCAGAACAGGGAGAACGAGAGCAAAGGGTCAGGTAACCAGGCAGGAGAGACATGTGTAAGAATTTCGAACGATCGCAAAGAGCTGCGGTCTCTAACGAGGTTCTGCAGCTTGGAGCATCTGGGCAGCCTCTTTATACCCCATCTCCTTAATTGCAGGTACGGTCAATAAGTGAAGCCCAAGTTATACTGGTTACACCAAGGAGGCAAGTAGAATCAGGTGTGTACATTCAAGATACACAGAAAAAGATGTTATACCGCATGCTTATTTTTCAATGGCTGTATACAAGGACCTAATCCAACCACCAACATGAAGCCAGAGAGAACACCCAGCATAGCCAACACTCCATGACCTGAGACCAAGAAGCTTAACTGACTTCTCCAACTCAACCAAACCAACAAACTAATCCCACCAACAAAAACCAAACCAGGCCTAACCCAACAAAACCAGCCACCAAACCAACCCACTATCAAAAACCCACCAAAGCCAAACCAAATCAAACCCAGCCTAACCCACCCCCACAAAAACCAAACCAACAAACAAGCCTAGCAAAAACAAACCAAACCAACAAACCCAGCCTAACCCACCAATACAAAAAAACCAACCATCACACCAACCCCACCAACAAAAACCAGACCAAGTCTGACCCTCCAACAGAAAAACCATCAAACCACATGCACAAAAAAAAAAAACCAAACCAACAAACCAAGTCTGACCCACCAACAAAGAACCAAATCAAGGCTAACTCACCAACACAAAAAACCATCCAGCAAATCCAAACCAACAGACCAAGCCTAACTCACCAACCAAACCAACAAACCACACCAGCTGGGTACCAACATGAGTATTTCATTGAGGTTATCAAGTGGGCACTTCATTTCCTCGGTGTTCTGTTGAATTAGGCCCACGACACCTCCAGAAGGCTAAAAAGTGCAGTCCGACATCCCAGACCCACCCACTCTACGCACATGTTCAATACCCTTCACTCTCAACAAATACTGCAACCCCACTAGGCTCAACCAGTTAAACCACAGCTCCATACATACCTTCTCACCTTACCTCTATACCTGCTGCCAAACCAGCTACAGAGCTTCCACTCCACAAATTTAAACTATCCTACTTAACAAGGCCACACCTCCTTAATTAACACCAGCTGCCTCCCATTACTCACCACCTGCCACTAATTTTCCACCATTACACACCTCCCTCCAGCCTGTAACCCCAACTACCCTGCTCTCTTTTTAACCGCAACCACTGACTTGCCTTCTCAGCTGCTTCAGACAGCTTCTTCACTGCCACCTTTAACGAATGGCCTCTAATATCAAACTCCCCCAACAACGCCGTAGCTGATTTAGCCACAAACCCTCTAACACCTACCTCTACTGGCCTCACATGAGCCTGCCATCCATGGTCCCTTGCCTTTGCCACCAGATCCGCATACTTTAACAGTTTCTGCTCATACGCCTCCCCAATAGCATCCTTGAAGGACACTGTTAACTGTACAAAGTACACAATCTGCTCACCCTCCGAATATAACACTGTGCCTGGATGCAGTGAAGCAACAGCAATGACCTGCGGAACCTGGAGCTGCTTGCCCACATCAGCCAACAGCTTCCAGTCCCGTACGTTACCCCACCTACCAGGGCACGTCTGCCCTTGCGCAGTGCTACTCTTTCCTGCCTGCTCAAAACCAATTGCTTTAGATAAACTGCCAACAGGCAGGGAATTCACAACTTGCCACTTACTCTCAATCACACCTACTAAACATCTAAGAACTTGATTATGGCGCCAAGTATAGCCCCTGCCCCAAACTAACCTTACACCCTGACAAAATGTGCCTCAGCGTCGCCACACCGCTACACAACTTACAATAACCATCACCACCTGCCTGCCCATTGCTTAACATTCTGTGGTGTTGATAGCACGTCATAAGTCGCTCCAACAATAAACAAAAGGCGACTCGCCTCCATCACCCACACATCTTGCCAGCGCAACTTCCTCCGCTCCACACCTTCCCAGTTCACCCACTGACCCTGCTTCGCTAATGCGACCGCCTTTGCACGCCTCTGCTCAACAACCAACCGCTGTCTGTGTGCCTCCAGGGCAGCACTCCACAACCGCCGCATATGGCCAGAGCAAAATCATAGTCATTTATTACTTTAACACGTTTATTTTAAGATGTAACATTTAGAGTTTATAACTTTATTTCAATATTTTATTCAAGAATAATGACCATCCTTATGGGGTTCACATACTTTCACGCAGCACTGAATATGATGATATATACAGTATGTTTGTTAGGGATACCGCCAGAGCTAGACATCAATCTTTGGTAGTTGTACACAGGATTTACCTGTGACTCCAGCTCCGTCACCTCCAGGTTCAGTTTATTTAGGTGTTTGTTCACAAATGTGAGCAGTGACTGCAAGGCAAAAGTAGAAAAAAGACCAATTTTACACCCACTGATAAATTCTCAAAGATGCAGCCTTTCACTATGGTAAGGGCAGCATGCCAGTGTTCTGGAAGAGTTGTGTCTAAAAAGCAGTAGCTGGAGGTCAGATCCCCAAGGAAAAAAACACTTTACCATTCGGACCACGTTGAGTTTGTCGGGGGCATGATCGAGCAGAGTGTCGAAAGCATCCCTTTCTGGAAGAGAAGACAGACGCAAACGTCACATTGTTACAGTCCCCTAAACATCAGCATACAGTTTTTCAACAAAATAAAACTTTCATTTATATATTTGTGAAAAGAAGCTCCAGTGACTCACCAAATCTTCCCATCATCATCCTAAAATTGAAAAAAAAAAACTATTCTTTTTATAAGTTCCTGCCATTTGTATAAAAACAGCTTTTCACTTTTTAAAAAAAGAGCAGACATTGATCAGTAAATTCTAGCGCCTTCCACATTCTAGCCGCATTCACACAGTAAATGAAGGGTTCTCCTCCCACTGCCGTGGGTCTCGTTGCCCAGTGAGGGTCTCACTCTGTGGTGGTCGTCAGGGTCTTTGTCACATGGGTGGTGTGCAGTACGCCTTCTCTCTTCTGTTCGAGACAAAGCAAAACCCAACAGGAACGATGAGAGGGAGCTGGACGGACTCTCCTCATGAAACATAAATAAAGGTTCTCGTCTCTTATGTGCATCTTTAAAGAGAGATGGTAAAAGTTACTTAGACACAGTCTACAGCTTTAATGATGAACTCATCCCTCAGAACCACACTCATTTGGGCAGGTGGGGGGGATGAGGGTCTGGTTAATCGATTGACTGATCATTCCAATGCTAATGTTGGACATGATGCCTAACTAAACCTTTAACCATTTTTAAAAAATTTCAGTCTTTGTGAATTTGCTTGCAAACCACTTGCAATGCAGAAATAGTTGTTTTCCCGACAAATTCTGTTTCTTCTTACTTCTTAGCGGAAGTGGGGCACTTAGTGAATCATCACCATTTGTTCATTTTATATGTTTATTTTAAGATTTAACTTTTAGATTTTATTAATTTCTTTTAACATTTGATACAAAAATAATGACCACCTTACTATGGGATTCACATATAGGCAGTCCCGAGTTACGAACGTCTGACTTAACGTACAACCTGTAGTTACAAGCCACCCTCTTACTGACCGGATAGTCATTTTTTTGTCACCTTAAGTAACAATCAAATTAAAACTTCATAATTAAGCCTATTATATTCAACATTTAAGTTACGTACAATGGTTTGTAATAACAAATGGGCACAACTTTATTAGCACATCTTCCTTTATTAACACATCTTGTCTAAATACGTGTTTTTTTCAAATATGTGTTTGTTCATGTTTGTTCATGTCTAATATGTGCTTGTACTGTCAATGTCTGAATCTGAGCCTCGTCACAAGCATTTCAATGCCCAGTGTACCCAATGTAACTATGCAAATGACAAATGACTCTAACTACTTTGCAACCCACATCAAAACATTGCACGTCTACAGTGGTTCGTTGGCTCGTGGGCCTGAGGTAGGGCAAAGACTTGGTTCCTTTCAGTTGGACCATGTTGCTGTTAACATTGTCTCATATGTTATTGTATTGGCTTTAATTGTTTTGTTTTTACCCTCCTAACCACGGCACCAAAGTGTAAATGTGATGCATCAAAGAAAAGGGAAACAATCACGACTGAAACTAAAGTGGAAATAATAAAGCGAAAGGTGAAACACAAACAAACATTGGAAAAGCGAACATTAAAGTTTATTTAATATTTTGCACACACACACACACACACACACACACACACACACACACACACACACACACACACACACACACACACACACACTATCTCTATTACAAATTCTGTAGTTGTCACGACCACACTCCGCACCTCAATCAGCAGCTTCAGTCGATGCACTCGGCTATAAAGGACACTTCTCAACCTCTTCCCAGCTGCGGAATCTCACTTGAGACAGTCGTCCCCTCTGCGTCCTCAAACCTATCTCGTTTTGCTCTTCCAACTCCTGTCCCTCATCGGCCCCCAGTCCCATTCCACATCTATTTGATAACGACCGTCCGCCTTGTCCCTCGACCACGATTTCGGATCCTCGCCTCTGTTCAGTTCGCCGACCAGTCGCCCGTCCCCGACTACAAGAACACATCTAGTCCTTTCATTTGTTTGTTCATTCTGAATAAACGATTCTGCATTTGGGTCCAGCCTCCTCCGTGTCCTCTGTTCATCATGACAGTAGTAACATTTATTATTATCTTTTTCCTCTGTCTCCCTCTATTATAAATACTGAAGTTACATTTATTTTTATTATTATTATCATTACATTGTATTATTATTATTACTGTAGTGTTATATTTAAGATGTTTTAAGGTATCTGGAAGTGTTTAATGTTTTTTATGCATAGAAAGGTACATGATATACTATATACCAAGACAAACATTCAACAAACTGACATTACATACCCACCATACGTAACTGTTTCAACTTACGTCAAAATCCAACTTAAAGACCGACTGAGGACACGGAATTCGTTCGAAATTCGGGGACTGCCTGTACTTCCAAGCAGCACTGCATATTGACTCGTCCAGGTCAAGTACCTTGCTTCTATAGTTAGGCATGTGAGATAAACTGGCATATAGTCTTCTTAACTGGACTTTGTGAGTCTATTACAGATACCTTATGGTTTCTTTTAGTTAACAGTGCTCAGGAAGCAGGAGCAGAACTTTGGTTGTCTCACACAGGGCAGCTAGAGAGAGCCCTCCCTCACCTTGACCAGCACCAGCTGTACGGACACGTGCTCCGGCAGGCGGATGGGGGCCTGGAAATGCATGGCCAGACCCACCAGGAGGGACATGATGGCCACCAAGTTTTTGGAGTGGATGGCTGTGGGAACAATGAAGGAGCGTTCACAGTGAGGGAACATCTAAGCTTCAAGGCAGGCCTGATGGTGAGGCCACCAGGGCAGAGCCAGTAACATATTTTCATTAGCCGATGCCTTTCTCCAAAGCAACTTCCCATGTCAAGGTATTTACAATGATTTACCCATTTCAGGGGTCGACATTAAATCTCGTGTGTGTGTCCACAGAACAGGAACATTTTGTATTCTACATTTTGCCTGTATTATCACAATTTGCAGCCATCCAATTGTGGAACATATGGGAAAGGCAAAGTTAAGGAAATCTCCAGGTTTCAAATATTACTGAAAATATTAATCGAAAGATGGGAATCAAGTGATCAGGTGAAAGGAAGTGCACCTACTACTACACCTTCTAAAAAGCCCCAGCATAAAGAAATTGCAACAAACTAGCAATAGTGAGAAAGTGAAAAAATTAATGAAGTGAGAAAATGATTTCAAAACACTGTGCAGGTGATGCAATCAGTGACATCACATGGTTTCTTTATAATGATGGAGACCATCGTTGCGCGTCGAATTTCTTAAAATTTTTAAAGGTATTTACGAATTTACCTGGGCAAATATGAAAAATTAAGTTAATTACCATTCTTGGACAGCTGGACATCATCAAGTTTTGCATTTAAACAGCCGGTTCACTTTCACTAGAGCCATTTTATGGTAAGTATCTCCCTCAAGTGGGCAGGAGAAAGCAAGATTCGGACCTTGGTCCCTTGAGGCCAAAGGTAGCAGCTCTAACCACTGCTCCCCCTGCTGGCCCTCTGATTCTTGTTTCTTTGTGAAAAGCTGTTTCAAACAAAGTTTAATCTCAGTAGTGACAGTGCTTTAGAGGTTCACCACCATGAGAGGGGCTGTTGGCGTTTGGTTGGGCGGAAGGACCTACAGTCTACGCTCCAGTCTATGTCCCATCCATGGGGCCGCAGCAACTGGTTTGCTGCCCCCAGCACCATCTGGAGCTTCTGCTTCTGGCCAGCTTCGGACTGCGTCACCTCAGCCACGTTGAGCCTCCATCCTGACAGCTTCTCTGGGGTGGAAGAGGGGACATTCAGGGACTCTTTTAGCAGACACACACAACAGATTATTAACCCCTTCACTGTGTACAGCAGTGCTCGAAAACCCGCAGGCACAAGTTGGCATTTCGTAAAAAAAGTGTGTCCATCTCAGGTTACATTAACCAAATTGTTATGTAAATACATTAAAAAAAACTGCTATTTATCTCCATTTCCACTTTTTGCTTTTTATTAGGTATGACATCCATGTCACAACATTATGGGACAGTGCATGAAAATGTTGTACATCTGTAGCGCAAAATAAATATAACACACAACATAAGATATGAGCAAAATTACTGTTTTTCATGGAATACCTATGTAAGTTCAGTAAAACCAATACCAACATAATAAAAAGTTAATAAATAAATTATAGAAATAAGTACTGATTTAATTCAAAGCTCATTAATAAATGAAAATAAAAGGTTCTGATGTTGTGTATATATTTGACTTAGAATTGTGAAATAAATTTCAAGTTCAAGTTCAAGTTTATTGTCATATGTACAAGTACCATGTACAAGTGTCATGAAATTACTTTGGCGAAAAAAAAAAACCTGTATATTATAGTGTCGCAGTTTCTGTGCTTATTATATTATTCATCGTATAGTGTTCTTTTTTTTTTACCTCATTGTATACTACTTGAATTATTTTTACATTGCCTGCTGCGGAAGTTTCTGGAATACAGTACCTCTTAAATTCCACGCAGTTTGGATTAAGTAAAGAGGACCTTGGATGGTCTTTGTGTCTGATACAAGAACAGTTTTAGGAAATATAAAAGACACGGGAGAAACATGAGGGAAGTGGTGAGAGCTGTAATAAACCAACTTTTTGGTTTATTGCTCATTTTTGTTTAAAAGATCAATTCCAACAACAGCATTACTATGCCAAAAGCCTATGTATAGAGTAGTATCAAGTTATTTCCAGACTCATCACCGAAAGAGCAACCTCCACAAAGCCTCCTGGTGACCCTGTGCGAAACAAAAACTCTCAGCAGAACTTTTGCCACACTCACCAAAGAGCTTCTGAAGCACCTGTCCATCATAGAGATCCTCCTCCAGGTTCTTGACAATGATCCTCTCGTCCTCTAGCTCGTCGTTAATCCAGTCGATCAGTCTCTGGCAATGAGCAGGATCATCAGGTGTGTGGGCCCTCCTTCCAACGCACACCGAGACCAACTGGACCAGTGTAAGCAGCGAGCACTTTTTACCTTTTGCAGTTCTTTAAATTTTGGGTCATCCCTGGAGGAGGGGTCCAGTATGCTCCTTTCAGCACTTTCCTCTGTGAGGACAAGTCTTCGTGTGAGTGGAAGGCGCACTACACAGACAGGCTGCCCAGGCAACCAAATGCACAACAAACATCATCTCACCATATATATATATATATATATATATATACACACACACACACACACACACACACTTTCAGAACCACTTGTCCCATACAGGGTCGTGGGGAACCAGAGCCTACCCGGTAACACAGGGCGTAAGGCCAGAGGGGGAGGGGACACACCCAGGATGGGACACCAGTCCGTCACAAGGCACCCCAAGCGGGACTCGAACCCCAGACCCACCGGAGAGCAGGACTGTAGTCCAACCCACTGCGCCACCACACCTCCTTATAATATACATTAAAGCAATAATATGTTACTACCACTTTTACTTCAGAAATCCACAAAAAAGTTAGCTTTCCTCATCATTTCCTTTAAAAAATATTTTTTAAGAAAAATAAATATATACAACTAACTGATGCACCCACACATATATCTTTATTTCCAAATTTTAACTTTATAGCTATCTCTGTATCTATTTACTACGTAAATCTTGGGTAGAGGTGCCTGAATGACTATCGAGAGTTCAGTGCAGCACACCTAGAACCTCAAATTGCCTTGGATAAAGGTGTCGGCGAAATACTTCATATTATACTTCATACTTCTAGCATTCTATTAATTTACCATGTCTGCTAAGTGAATAAAAGTAAAGGTAAAGGCTGAGCGTCAAAATGAACTGCTGAGTCCCTGCCAGCGTTGAAGAAGGATGCCGAAACCCATCTGTTTTGAACCCTTTCCCCTCAAAACTCCCGAAGTCTTTGTAAATTAATTCATCACCACCTGTTACTTTTATGTACAACATTTTCCGAATAGTAGCTACTGGAATATGTGCGCTATGACAACGGCTCTATCAAACACTCCTGTCCATGTATCTAAGCCCTATTTGTCAATGTGTGTAGGAGTCACGATTGCTTTCTCTGAGCTGTATGATGCTTCAGAGAAGAGCGTCTGTCAAATGCATGAATGTAACAGTAAATGTTGAGTCCAGAGAACTGAGGTTGTGAGAAAAGTGAAATTACCAAGCTGCGAGTCCTCAGGATTCCCTTCCATGCTGGGGGGCAGTAGGGTGGTGTTGATGGCATGCTTTTCCTCTTCCTGGAGGTCACTCACTGCATCCATACAAGAGGAGAGGTGTAAAGAAAACGGAAACTGAAGGACGTCGTTCATTAGGACAAACCGGAAAGGTGGCACAGACTGCACACCACCAACCTCCTGCCATCCTATATATAACCACGATACAGTGGGTGGCGTAGTGGTTACAGCTGCACCCTAACCCAAGTTTGAACCCCCCCCTCCCGCTGTAATACTCTTGATCAAGGTACGTACCCTAAAACTGACACAGTAAATATTAACCTGCGGTATAAATGGGTAAATCGTGGTAAGTGGATTAACATTGCATTAGACAAAAGTACCAGTTAAATGAATAAAAATGTCATCAAATACCACAGGGCTCTTGTCCAATCTGCTTTGGAACTTAACAAACAAAATATGTTTTAAAACTATGACTTTCAGTTCTGCACAAAAATTTTGGCACCACTTCGCAAACTGGATATTTTTGACCTGCACTGAAGATGTACTGGCGACACAGGGGTGCAGCGGGTTTGGCCGGGTCCTGCTCTCCAGTGGGTCTGGGGTTCGAGTCCTGCTTGGGGTGCCTTACGACGGACTGGCGTCCCATCCTGTGTGTGTCCCCTCCCTCTCCAGCCCTTTGCCTGTGTTGCTGGGTTAGACTCCAGTTTGCCGCAACCCCACTTGGGACAAGCGGTTTCAGCCAGTGTGTGAACATGCATCAATTTGAGAACAAGTTGCCAAAATCTTCAGGTGGTAAAAACACAACATACTTGTCCACATTTTAATGCACAATTAAAAGCTCCCCCTACTTTTAATACCATTAATTTGTTCCCCAAAACAGGATTTCCCAAATCCTGTTTCCAATTTCTCTAGGGGTATCTGCTTCCAGGTGTAAGTCCCAAAGCAGCTGAGCAGTTCCCAGCTGCACTCCTATCTTTTACATAATGCATCATGTCCATATGTCATACATGAGCTTACAAATGCACTCCCCAAGCAGGCTCTGCATCATTTCATGGGGGGATAAAAATGAAATCAGAAAACTATTCCATTCTCAGTACTATTGCCTGAAATCCATCACAGAGGAGCAGCACAGCTGAGCAGTAGAGAACCCAAAAGGTTTTTCCTCCAAATATGCCTTTTCCCTTGATACTGTTCTTGAGAAGCTCACTTTAACCTCTTACATGCATCAAAAGTTAACATAGACAAAAATACTAACTGAATTTGGAAATGTATTTTCCATTTCTTCAACCCTGTAGGCCCCATTATTTTGCACTATGCATAGAAAGTTATTATGGAGAAGACAAATTTAATAATGATTAGAAAAAATAAAGAAATGATAGATAGATAGATAGATAGATAGATAGATAGATAGATAGATAGACAGACTGTGAAGACAGGCAGTGCTAGCAGTGCGGGGGCTATTGCGACTACCTTGTTTCTTCCGTTTGGTTCCACACAGGAGGCCAGCCATGTCGAGAGGATCAAGCACTCGCACCCAGTCCAACAGAGCAACATCTGAAGCTGGGAGTGTCTGGTGTGAGGGGTGGGATGTTCTATTTTTGTGTTTGCCCTGCACTCCGGTTACATGTGGAGGGCAGCGGCACTGTGGCCATACTGCTGTACTAGGGCTGAGTGACCGCACACAACGGTAGTGCTGGGAATCTCATGAACCAATCATAAATGACATCCCTGGTATTTTTTATACTATGTTGTATTTTCATTAAAAATCTTGTTACTGTACTGTGTCCAGGTCTAAATTATAGATAATTAAATGCATATAGTAGTGAAATCAATATTTATTGCAACTAAAAATTACAGTATTATTAAAAACATGAAACAATGCATAACTATTGTTAAAAATTTCGGTCCACTATAAGCAATAACAATATTTTAAGTAAAATTATGGTATCTGGACAGATTTTTCATTACTGTTACATTGGCTTAAGTGATTGCCATAATCACAGACAAGGTGGGAAATTGAGTGTGATTCTCCCATGATGCCTCATTAAGAAGTGAAGATGAAAGAGGCGAGAAGATGACATGATCTTTGTATTTCATACAGTGAAAATGTCATTGTTCTGTCTGTAACCCATACAGCACCATGGGTTCTCATTACTGTAGCTGGATCTTTTCAAAAATCTTGAGGAAGTTAAAATAAAACAACCATTGTGAAAGACATTAAAGCGTCTAAGATAACATTAGCAAAATTTTTCCTGAATCATCACGGCTGACACCATTGTGATCAAAATCGCAAAGGACTCTCATTAGCATAGCAGACAGTTTTCTCATCTGGTTTGGTTTAAAGTTCATGAGACTGACACTGCTCTAGAAACTGCATTTTCACCTTAATCATTCAACCAGTAAATTAACTGTCCCATATTACTGTCACACACCCATCATTAATATAAAATTAATTTCACACGTTTACATGACACCTAAGTAAGCTTTTATACTTAGGCCAGTGCACAAAGAAAGTAAATTAGTAGATGTATTTATTTTAGTATTCAGTCCTCTGTCACATTAGAATCCCCAGTAGAGGTTGGCAGCCACTGCTACTTGCTGCTCCCCAAGGGATTATTTTTCTCCCCTTCTTTGAAGTTAAAGATTTTTTTTGTTTGTTTTTGTTTTCCTCTCCTCAGTTGCCAGCTGGCTTATCAAAATAAGTTATCAATGATTGTAACTGTACCATTCCACTCTCCATTTACCAGTCCTTGGAACTATGTTTAGTGCTCTGTGCCGCTCTGATGAGAAGAGATTGCTATAAAAGTAAATTGAATTAAACTGAAATTTGCAGAAGTTTTTGGGTTGTGACACCAACTCTAAAGTATGTTTTTCCTGTCTGTGCTACTGTCAGGGCAAGTGGGGTTTAATGTGTCGCTGACTGAAAGCGTGGAAATAGAGGGAACAGAGACAGGTAAGGCTGAGTGTGGCAATATATTGCTTTACAGCTGTGAGGTCAACGGTTCAAACACAGTCCCCAGTCTGGCATGGTTTGCAGCACTGTGCAAATCTTCCAGGAAACACCCTGCAGCAAAGGAGCTGGACAAGAACCATCTGTGCCACACTTTGGATGATATAAGTGGTTTAAAATTAGCCAAAGTTATTTTTGAAAGGATGTGGCTTCCTGTGACAGACACACAACACCAAGAGACTCCCTTTTACACAAATATAGTTACAGTTTCAACCATAAAAAGGTTGGATTTATTTCCAGCACAAGTGCACTTTTTTGAATATTGCATGTATAGAACACTCGTTTCTCACTTCCAACAGATAAAATATCATTTAAAACAGATCAGTCTGCTATACAGGGACCGGAAAGTGTTTCTGTACTGTAAACCTGGCAGGTTTTCAAATCTTACATGTTATTTGAAATATTTTTTGAATAAATTTAGAGAACTACTGATTCCCTTGACACACTGTCCGAGGGTCGCAGCAAACCAAAGCCTAACCTGGCAACACAGGGTGCAGGGGGAGGGGACACACCCAGGATGGGATGCCAGTCTGTCACAAAGCACCGCAAGAGGGACTCGAACCCCAGACCCGCCAGAGAGCAGGACCTGGCCAAGCCCAATGCACCACCCCCTGGGGAAGATCAAGTTTGTTCAATTAGAGAAGCAGCAATTACTCAGAAAAGTTTAAAAATGGGTGAAAGGTTGAGTGTTTGAATTGTGAGGGTCTGCTGAGTTACTGTCAAGGTTCCATCTTCTTGTCCTAGACAGCAGTTTTACACTTATTTTACTGATTTAACTTGTCTCATTTGAACTGACAAAAAGTGAAATTTAAAAAGGTTTTTGCAGTGTCTTCCATTTTATCATTGCACCTGTTGTGTACATTTTTTTCTCACCTTGTTTTGCTGTTATGTGATTCCAGAGAGATATTCCACACAGGTACAGTACAGAATACAATATCATGACTGAGAAAATTACTGCAACTCTATGTGTCCTGAAAGTGAAGAAAAGGAACCAATACAAGTAATACAATGTTTTTTGTATTTATTTTGTTTGTTAATTTCCCTGGCTAGGTTCGATTGTTCTAAATTAATATTCTTGTATTGTGAGTGTTTTCATTGTTTAATAAAATATAAATAAATAAAGGAGCGGAAAAATTATCGACTAGTGACGTCGTAGCGCAACGTGTTATTCACGTGTTCGTGCTGCTGTAAACAAACCTACTGCACTGCCAGTCGTGTAAAAGTACAGCACATACAATTATGTTCAGTACATAATACTTGATAATGATAATAAACACCCCATGTTACTGGTTTATGTATGCACTATACTGTACTTATTTATCATTATTTTACAGTGTGCTCTTTCTACTTGTTAAAAAAGTTCACTGTAAAACTACTGTATGCTGTGGTACACCGGCAGCAGTGTCATGAACCTCGTGTTTACCGCGTCTCTTGACTGCATTGAGGCTATACCTCTAAGTCAGTGCGTATAAGTACACTCTGATGATCACGCAATGACGAATTTCTCAGAACTTATCTATATCCCTGCCGTTAAGCAATCCGTGTCTGTACTGATGTGAGAAAGAGAATACTAACTTACTGTCTGAGATTCTCAGGCTTAAGTCTTCAGGTCAGTCCAGTATCAATTAGAAATATACCTTGAAACTGATGCAAAACCAAGTATGAGCAATGATAGCAGCACTGACTTTGACTTAAATACACTAGAAACCATGACGTGCACTTACATATTTATCACTATGACAAAAAGAACTGGCATAAGGATGGAAGATAGAACTCATTTCCTTCCCAAAGCCTTATCGGTCATTGGCAAGACAAACCAGTACAGGAAAAAATAAGAATGTGAATAAAATTTCTTAGTTGTTTAAACTTTTATTGCATCTGGAGTTTAAGAAAGAAAAATCAAGACTCTTGTCCAATAGCAGCTGGATGAAGCTAAAGAAGATCAACTAGTTATTCGCTCTTCTTCAACAAAAAAGTCTATGCTATTTTTTAATTAAAAAATTAAATATATCTATCCTCTAATTTCTTTAAAATTAAGACTTTATGCAGCCATTGGGTATATTTACTGTGATAGCAGGCAGGTGTCTTTATTAGAATTTCTAATTAAATTCAAAGCACCCCAAGCATGAGAGCATGCAAAATTTTAAATAGGATACATGACTGTAATAAATGTAATGAGTATTTGAAATCTGTTGAAGAAATAAACACTTTCATCCTTAGATTTGAATTGTCAAACAACACTTTAAATGATACTGCAAAAATTTCTCTTAACTAAAGCTGTGGTTGTGTGGAGTCACGGTTATCACGTTCCGTTCATACACGAAGGGCCTGACAAACTGGCTGGAAGTGAACATGTGTGGGATTATAAAATTTTTCACTGACTCCTTATGAGTAAACTTTTGCCTAATGTAGAGTCACGGTGCTCCAGAATCTATCCAAGAAGCAAAGGGCGTGAGGCAGGGTGTCCACTGGACCAGATTTGAGTCAACAGTTCACCCGAACCTCAAAGTAAACTCCTAGCCAGACTGATGCGGGTATCATAATTGATAGTCAGAAATTCCATCCTCTTTTTTCACCCAGAAGGCCAGATATTATTGTTTTCGTCTTGCGTTTCTTGAGGAACCGTTCGGAAACATTCCTGTGGCGCCTGAATGGCTGCGCAGCGCCTGAGGCGGCAACCGAAAGCGTCCTGACTTCCGCCTGAAGTCACGTAGTCTTCAATTTTCGGACCCGTGCTGCGCAGTCACGAGCAAGGTTTGCAATTCCCTTCTTCATGTTAAAGAGCGTCGTTCACGAAGCCCGCGACGCAGGCGTTCTCACATTTTGCCTCACTAGAATGCACCATGAGCCGAGCTATATTATAGTTTGATAGCTGTCGAATATAAACGTTTTTAGTTTAATTCATCGCGGGTTACACTTTTAACATGTACTGAGGGGGAAATGACACAGTTTTACAGGGAAGACGAATTTAAACTGGACTCGGAGTTGTGGTCCGCTTACATCGAGCGCATTGAGCAGTTCATCGCCAATGACGTCACCGAGGAAAAAAAAAAGTGCCTACTGTAATGGGAGCAACTGCGTATGCACTGTTAAGAAATTTGGTGCAGCCCGAGAAGCCGAAAGACAAAACTTTTGCCGAGATAGTGACCATCCTGCAAATGCACTTTGAACCTAAACATCTTGTAATAGTGGAGCGGTTCCGTTTCAACAACTGCAGCCAGAAGGCGACCCAGTCGGTGGCGCAGTACGCGGACGAGCTGAAACTATTCCATAACTGTCTGCGAGTTCGGGGCAGATCTAGTATTACGGGACCGCTTCGTGTGCTGCATCCGCAACGAGACTTGCCGGAAGAGATTACTGTCTGAAACGAGCCTGACGTTCGCTAAAGCTTTGGAAATCGCTCTCCGCATGCAGGCGGCAGAAGAACATATGCAGCAGCTGTGCAAGACGTTGCGTTTCCAAGGCTGCGCAGTGACTATCCCAAACTAATAACGATTCTGACCGCGAGAACTGGAGCATAAAGGAAATGACGTTGCGATGCGAGGCGCTATAACTCGGAAATTACGTCACTCCGCACAGTGGCGATGCTTTAAATTCACTATTGTAACACTTAAAGGCTGCTCATTTCTGTTTTAAAATAGACGCAATTTTCTTATTGCATTAAAAGGCCTATAAAACTCGTTTGAAATTATTTCTGGTGAACGTCCGGTTACATTGTAAGATGAATAGCTGCTCCATTCAGACCAAAATGCTTTTTAATTTCTATTCTAGCAGTTTATTAAACTTTATTGGTTTGTTTTCAGTTTACTCAACAGTAGTATGACACATGGAGCTGAACAAGGAGAATATATAATTGACACGTACAATTGGCCATGATAGAAAGCGAAAATGAGTCAAAATATACAGAAGACAGTTTGATCAACTCAAGCGTAGTTCTTAAATAAATCATCTGACAACTGAGGAAAGGAAAAAATGCTCCTTCTAGCACAAGGAAGTGGGAGAAGAATAAACCTCTGGAGGTCCAAGTGGCAGTGGCTGCCGCATTCTGGTGTATTATAAGGGGCCTGTATTGGCTGCTTGTATAGCAAAAATGTAATCAATAATGTTTAATGAAGTTATTTTTAAAATATGTATTTATTAGTATATTTTTTAGAAGAGATTGTCAGAAGATTGTCCATTGTTTTCTGTTGAAAATTATTCATTTCTACCTGAATTAGGACAAGGACAACAAGCTACAACTTTGGCATCTCACTGAAAGTTGAACAGGGTTTAGTCTTTTAACTAATCAGGTAAATTAGACCTAATTTTGGTCTCCTTGGACAGCTACTAAAAACCAGATTGTAATGTCTTGCTTTAGATGTGCTCCAGGAAGACAACAGAATCATATCTGGAGAACCATGGTGTTCTCATCTTGTCCCAGGGTAACTGAACTGCTTTGCCTTTGACATGTGTGCAGCATATTTTGGAAACTAACTTCAGCTCCTGTCCCACAGATCTCTCCCATCTGGGCAATCAGTCGATTGAATGTGAGTGGAAGCCACTGTTTGACTTTTCACACATAACATTTCCACCCAAACTGGTGTTTCATTGCAGTCAATGTCTCCATTCTAGGCTTCAGCAACAGCACAACCCTGCTCCTCATAGACCTGACAAGAGAAAACTGGGATTTGTACAATAAGCATAAACGTCAGTTCTATAACAAGCTGCAGGAGCTTTGCAAAAAGAGGGGATATAATTTTTGAGTAAAATAAGGAAGAAAGGGGGTAACCTTTTAACGACATACAAACGTGCCAAGGAGCGATGTCGTGAAAGTGGCGATGGAAGAGTAAACTGGGAGTTCTTTGAGGTATGTTTGTGGCTGCATTGTTTTCAGCATTCAGTGCTAAAAATGTCTTCAGTGACTTATTTTTTCTCTTTATGTTTTTAGGCTATTGACAGCCTTTTTACACAAGGCGTAGGAACACCGCTCCTACCACCATTGCCAGGATCCATCTCCTCCATTCAGCCTTTCACTCCATCTGCTGTTAAGCTGCCCCTGCAAACACTGAGCAGCAGCCCCAGTCCCGGCTGCTCTTTCACTCAAGACAACAGAGGTTGCATCCTGTCCCCCCCGCCCCCAAGAAGAAAAAAAAAACATCATGCAGTAGCTCCCAGGAGCTACTGGAACTGCAAACTAAATGGAAAAGAGCAGTGCTGGAGTCTGTTTTCTATCAGGAAGAGGAGGTGGGCACTTGAAAAGAAGCGTGGAAGACGAGAAGTGGAAATGCTGCGGTGTCTAAAGGTCATGCGCTCAACTTTAAAAAGAATTATATAGAAAACAGGACAAAATCATCTTATTGTTAGGAAATAAATGATTTTCCCAATTTTCCCTGTGTATGCTTTGTTATATTTTGATATTTTCATGCTTTGCTATTTTCACTTTCATTTGTAAATTTACTGTCTTATGAAAAAATCTGGAGTTGAGACATTTTATTCATTTATTCTAATTGTTGATTTGCTTGTTGAGTATCTTATTAAGGGTTTGCTGTCACTGAACTGTAAGGCTGCAATGTCAACCTGTAGAGAAACCACAAAAAGTGCAGTCCTCTTGGTAGAAGGTGACACGTGGTGCTGCATAAGGTGGCCTTGGAGATCCAGCCGATGGAGGGATGCTGCTCTTCCCAGAAAAAGATGCTCAAATTGGTATCAGTCAGTGGCAGAAGGGATCGATATCGAAGCTGTTGATGTCATAAGTTTTGTCATTGCAGCACAGAGGTGGTCATGATGCCCTCAAGGAGTGGTCCTTCTTGCAAGCTCTGCATTATGGGACATGTGACCCTCTGTCTTATCCTCCATCACTTCCCCGGCCAGGATGCCCTCAGACTGAGCAGGATGAGCACGTCGCAGGGTGCCAGGCGGTACACTCCCAGTTCATTGAGCGCTGATTCTGGGAGGGGCTTCTGAGCTTCGGAGGAAAAGTTCTCGCCCTCCTCCTGGCTCTGCTGCAACACGTCCCGCAGCAGGAGGGCAGATCCCACGTTAAGTGTCAGGATGATGCAGGCCTCCTTCACACTGGTGAGGGGAGCAGAACAGGGTATTCAGGGTAATATAAAAAGTGAATGAAATAATATATGTGAAGAGAATTTCCATAGTGTGAGAATCTGAAGAAGAGCATCTGTTAAATAAAAAAATGCATCCATATAGTCATGACTATATGAGAGTGTAAAGTGATCATGCTTTAATATTTACTAATTTCTGTAAAGCATTCTGGTCTACAAAATTTACATGAAAGGTGCTAAATAAAGTAATAATACACTTTGTGTGTACAAGGCACTGTAAAACATAGTCACCCACTGTTTGAAAAAGTTTTCGGGCCTCTTGCAGTAGTGTCCAAAGAGGGGAAAGAGGTTCCTCATCATGTCAAACTGCAGCTGTGCAGCTCCCCCTTCATTGAAGTGGTTGCACAGAATGACCTGCAGAGTAAATGCCCAGAGAGTTTCCAAATGCTTCCACGATAGTGTCTTCATACCACACACAAAATGGTCTGCACCTTAGAACGGGGTTCTGGTGACCTTGTAACCTGACTTCACTTTAAGCTGCAAATCCCCTTATACTGTGTTGTATAAACCAAAAGGACATATAAACAAATAATGCATGAATGATACGTTGTATAATAGGTCTTGTCATTTTTTTTTTTTTTTTTACTAATTTGAACCATTATTCATGTAAAAAAAAAAAAAAAAAAAAAAAAAAAAAATACATACAGAATAATATACAATAAAGTGTTACAACGATACTATTTTCCTTTTTTGCTTGGTAGCTATTTCAAAAAAGTAATGAACAAAATCAAAAGTGAAATGTTTTGTAAATAATGTTTTTGAAAAAAGAAAAAATGCAGTCGCTGGTAGAAATGACAGTCAATAACATGGGGCCTTGTGGCAGTGCGATCAAAGAAAGTTATCATACAGTAGATGAAGCAGTTGTTATGGCCCAGTGTTGGGATTGAAAATTTATAAGGTTAATGTGACAGCTGTTGTAAATCTGAGTTCAAAGTCACATTTCATAAGTCAAGCATCTGTAACTGGTACATTTACATATGTGTACCTTTAAGAAAATTTACAGACAGTTATTCTTATATACTCTCATCCCTCATTACTTATATGTGGAATATCCAGATTTTCACTATAAGAGCTGTTATCAGGAACAGATAACGAGGGATGAATGTTTGAGAATTTTTATGCAAAATCCACAGTGTTTCAGTGCAAATGAACTACACTGACTGGTCTTGGGCAATTACAGTATCTTTCCTGGGTGTTCCAACAGCTTCTTCATGGGAACCCAAACTCACATCCTGGTAGAGGAAGTGGTCCAGCCTTTCCGCCAGACCCTGCCAGAAGCTCTGGAACAGCGGCAAGCATAGGAGCTGCTGCAGTTGAAGTAGTCGGTCCCGCATGCAGAGCATCATGGGACATGCTGAGCTGGACAGAGACATGGTGGCCTGGTCTGACTGCGAAGGCAGAGACAGCCACCTGGACAGAGTACATTATTACCGTCATTAATCAATCAATCAGATCTGCATTTAATAATTAACACTTTGCCGTCAAAAACAGTGCAAGGTTTGTATACAAACATGTTAATGTAATGCACTTGTTATATTTTTCTGTGAGATGTATGTTGCCTTGGAGAAAAGCATCTGCTAAATGAATACAATTATTTACCCATTTATACAGCAGGGTAATTTTTACTGGAGCAATTCAGGAAGTGCCCTCATGGAGACTACTACAGCAGGAGGTAGGATTTGAACCTGGATCGTTGGAATGCAAGGCGACAGCTTTATCCACCACACCACCTGTTGCTCCAGGTGTGCAACCAACTCAGGGGTTCCCCAGAGCACCATTTGAGAGGCCCTCACCTACCTGTCCCGGCAGTAGGGCTGGGCCTTCTCTCGCACCTCCCTCATGACTGCATCCAGGAGGCGCCCCAGCATGTCCCCCTTCAGTCGCTCTAGAAGCCCCAGCAACCCCTCAAATATAGAGCCCTCCAGCGATGCCAGTCGACCAACCTCCGTTGCCCCCAGGGGTCCCCAGACCTCCTCCCCCAGGGACACGGCAGCCTGTTGCAGCTGCAGAAAAAACTGCAGAGCGGGCAGGAGCAGAGGAGAAGCCGTTAACAGCTCCTTATTTTATACTTCATTATTTCCATAAAGAAACATGAGAACACGCACCACGTTATCGGCCCAATCGCTCAGCACAGAGGAGATGTAGTTGGTCGCATTGAGGATTGCACAGTAGCGGGCACCCAGCGGGCAGCGGGACTCCTCCTTCATCACCTGGGTGAGGCGTATGCGGAAGTCATCCACCAGCTCCTTCTGCAGGGCCAGGAAGCTGAGCTGGGCGCGCGGGCAGGGCAGCGAGCGGTATCGGTCTTGGGACGACAGGGCGGAGCATTCGGGTGAACACGAGTCGACAGAAAATTGAGGTAACCGTGCAAATGAAGGCCTCAAATGTAGCTACATTGTTCCCATGTACAATAGGATCCCATATAAATAAGAGATTTACCACTTTTTCATACAACAGCCTTATTATTCAGCACAACAACATTTTCCCTGCAGATGTGTCATTTTCTGGTAACGCGGTTATTTTAAATCCACAGAAGGTATGCTCTATGTTTTTCTCTGCAAAGCACATGGACACTGCTTATACGACACAACCAACTACTTCCTACTTCCTGTTATGCTGACAGTCTAAACCAATCACAACACTTGATTAAGGTGAATATAATAGAGATACTCCTCACTTAATGACCGAGTTCCGTTCCTACTATTAGGTTGTTAGGCGAATTGGTCAATAAGCGAGGAGCCGCCCCTTACCGATATTTCAAGCATACTGTACTGGTAGTGGGTTTGTGTCAACCATCTTTAGACACTGTTTTAATGTCACCTTTGTACCATTTATAACTTTTTTTAGTATATTTACATTTTCCATGGCTTGCCGTAAATGTTTCCGTTGATTCTTCGCCTTCGCGAGCCTTCAAATTCATAGACAAAATATGTAGTCTTGGAGACCGCGAACGCCAGTGGCCAGTGTGGTGAATACTGACCGACTGCAGGAACGAGACTGAGACTGAAAAAGGGTGATGCGAGATGAGATGCTTGACGCTGAGATGCCGCGCTGCCGTTTCTACGACCACAGTTCTCGTACAGCGTACAATACCGACTGGTCGGAGAGCTGGTCGTAAAACAGGTAGGTCGTTAAGTTAGGAGTGTCTGTATCACACCTGAAATAACAGCTTTTATAACACGAATACCCTTAAACTGTCGTAAATAAAGTTTTTCTCTTGTGCTTTACAATTCAGAATCCGAAGCTGATCAAAGCTATTTACCCTACTTTTATTCAATTCCCTGCACAAATCGAATTACCGAGTTTAAAAATTTTGATATCCAACAACTGAATTCAATCATTTTTTGTTACAAATGTTATAAAATACATTGCTGCCATCATTTATTTTGGTTAATTTTTAATTTTGGTAACATACTCTTCATCCGTTAACCGATTTTATTTTTTCCCAGGTTAACAGAATCGCCTAATAGGGTAATTTCATGGGACACACTACCCCCTTCAGACAGGTCCTCAGAGAACTCAAATAAGACCTGGGCTATTTCACACTGCGAGGCCCCCGTCACTGTTAGAAGAGGAGGCAAAAATATTTAATGTAAATAACTTATTTTTTCGTTGAATGGATGAGCCTATTATTTTATTTAGCTTTAGACACTCTGGCTCAACTAATTTGTATATTATGCTATATGCCCCCCATAGGGCTTGCTGTTAGATGACAGATGGGTGGATTGTGACCTAGAGAGCTGAACAACGCCCCACCTTGTTTTGTGGTCGGACTCAGGGAAAAAGGCAGGCAAGAATACGCACCTGTGATAGTCAGCAGAAGGGTCATGAAGGTCTCGGCACAGTCCGGGGCCTTCAGCTCGTCCACATCGGTGATGTCTCTGTACTGGGAGCTCCAAGCCCCCTCAGCAGAGAGCATGGCGTCCACCTTCTCCACGGCCACTAAGGACAGACAGATCACACAGAAACATCATTTTAAAAACTCAAACCCAGGTCCAAATCCCACTTCTGCTATAGTATCCTAGACCAAGGTACAGTAAGTTCCCGATTTAATAGATTAATTTCATCCAATATTGACAAAATACATTAAATTCATATGTCTGTAAAAAAGCAGCTATATGAAATCAGAAGTCCATTAAATAACAAAATTATATAGTGAGGCACGCCAGCCATATTTATGCGAAAATGACAAATTTTGCTATTTACAGTGTGCTACACATCATGCATTAGAAAATAATAAATTACTTTATAGAACAATTTATGTAATAAATACATTACATCTGCAGCATGGCTGATGAAGGACACAGGCTACATGCCGGCAGACTATTATGGGGAAGGCGGCAGCACAGTGACACAGTGAGTACTCTCTCAGGGCCTGGGTGGTGCGAGAGGACGTGGGTTCAATCCCCGCTCAGTCTGTGTGGAGTTTGCATGCTCTCTCCGTGTCTGTGTGGGTTTCCTCTGGGTGCTCTGGTTTCCTCCCACAGTCCAAAGACATGCTGTTCAGGTTCCCCATAGTGTGTGAGTGACAGAGAGAGTGTGTTCCACTGATGTATGGATGAGTGACCCATTGTAAGTAGTGCATCTAGCAGTGTAAGTCACCTTGGTGAAAAAGGTGTGTGGGCTGATAACACTACATAGAGTTCATTGGAAGTCACTTTGGAGAAAAGCATCTGCTAAATAAATAAATGTAAGTACAGACACAAACCATATTTTGTCCATTAAATCCAAAATTCGTTAAATCGGAGTCCATTAAGTAGACGGATTACTGTACTTACCTTGAATAGACCTAGTGAAAACTGCCCAGGTATACAAATGAGTAAACCACTTTAGGTAGGTTATTGTAAGTTGCTTTGGAGAAAAGTAATAGTATATCTATAAACATATAATAAACACGAACTGTAAATTTAGTAAAGTAAGCGTAAATGCCGATCCTCACATTACAGCAAAATCACGCACGCATACAGGACCAGTACCCATGGGACTTACTCTTCTTCTCGACGCTGAGCCACTTCTGGAAGATGGACTCCTCGAGAAGGATGGGAAGGGCGCCAGGGAGCGAGCTGGGGTAGCCGTGCGTCGTACGTAGCTCGCGCTCAAACTGCAGCACCTCGTCCACGAGGTGGCAGAAGAGAGCGTCGTCGTAGAGCAGCCGCGGCGCATCCGACGCCAGCTTCTCCTGTACCAGAGACAGAAGCCCACGGCACAGCTCCACCTATCGCACGGAAGCAGGACGGTGCGTCAATACACAGCTGCTTTTTACACTGCTGATACTTCTACACATTCATACCTCGTCTATTCCGAATACAAAAAGCAGGGGCAAAAAATATGGTAACACCTTGGCATTGATGTTGGCTCTGGCTCGGTTCAGAATGGGCTGGATCTTCTCTTCCATAAAATTAGAGCTGTATCCCATCCACATCAGAACTTGGGTCAGGAACCACTCAGGCTGCAGAAGGGAGTGTTAAGAGTGGAGAGGAGAGCAGGCTGTGGTTAAGGTTCACTGATCCAGTGAGACAGTCACACATTTACACTTACTTTTTCCAGTCGACGCTTTTCTCCATAGCGACTTACAGCGCTGAACCACTTACGCTGCTTTACCCATTTATACAACTGGGTCGTTTTGAGCAGAGTGCTACATAAACTTTCCGCAGATAATTTCTGCCACTTAATTTTTCTCCACGTGTCCACCTCAGACCACACCACCCTCATCTTCTCCTGTGCACATCTTTCAATCTGCTGATCCAATACTATACAATATATATATATTTTTTTTAATTAAAAAGCTGACACTTTTTATCCATTAAAACCTCATAGATTTTTACCCATGTGTACCTCAGGGTACTTCCAGCAACTGTGGGCCCAACTTGGTCCATAATGGTGGGGCCTCTTAGATTTAAGGCTTTTAAAATTACCTATAAGAAACTCATATGCTACTATGCTGTACTGAACAGCGTCTGCTGGATAAATAAAATTTTAACCCACTGGGAAGGGTCGTAGCTGCACATGTTTTACGCATGGAAGGTAAAGGAAATTCTGTGTGCGCTGCAGTCCTGACCTTGCTGAGCGAGTTGGTTTGCCGGTTCCCAGCGAAGTGGTAGCGAAACCTCTTGCTCAGGGGCAGCAGCATGATCTGGATGGGAAGGGAGAGGGGCGTGGCGGGGGCTAGGCCTGGCCGGGAGGGCGTCAGTTTGCTCTCCGCAGTGAGGTCATCGCTGAGACGGACAGTCAGGGAGCGCAACGCAGGTGGTGCTCAGGTTCGAGAGTGACCCTGCGAACCTTTCGTCATTACAGCATCAGCATTAGGGTGCCCGAGGGGCGCAAGACCACGTCGGAGCAAATTTACCGTGCATCTCCGGAATTTGGAGTGGCAAATGGTAGGATACGAGGTCTGCAGGGAGAGCAGCTGGGAGACCAGCAGCTCCAACTGGGAGGCCAGCTCTGCGGCATTAGCGGGAGGTGAGAGAGAAGCCACCGGAGGGGAGAGGAAAGGCCACTGCAGCTGGGTCAGCACCTCGTCAAAGTCACTGAGAAACAACAGCTCATGATGTACTGGAGAAAGACTGTCAGGGAAGTGAGTCCCGGCACCAATCTTCCACAGTCCTAATACACTGGCTCTTCGTGTTACAAATGTTCCAGCTGTGAATTTTTAAAGATATAAACATTTTTTCCCCAGATTATTTTTTTTCCCCCTCAATTTCCATCTGCTGCAGCGCTAACTTGCATTTCTGCCCCTGGCCACTAGATGGGAGCAAAACACAATCAAATAGAACAGGAGTTGGGGACCACCTTGGTTTGGGTCACTTACTTTAACCTTTGCATTTATTCACTTGGCAGACACTTTTACCAAAAGCAACATACAACTCAGAGAATACATGTAAATGTAACACACATCATAGTTCATTTGAGATCCCTACAGAATGTAACTCGTAAATAAATCAAGGAGCATCAATCAACCTTTGACTGTGACTTAGTGATAAATGGTACTTTGGATTTACAAACAAACTGAGTTATGAACGGATTCCGGTGCCAACTGTGTTCGCACATCGAGGAGCCGGTGTTCAGTGACCCGCATCCCTCACCTTATGAGCGCCCCCTCACCTGGCCAGCCGGTCCTTGAGGATCTTGTGCCAGAAGCGCAGCGTCTCCCTCAGGTGGGCCTGGAGGTGGGCACAACGGGACTCCTTCAAGCCGAGGTCTAGTTTGGCCATGGTGCCGACGGCCCCCACGGCCTCCCACACACTGCTGGTCATCAGGAACTGCTGGATGCTGTCGCTACAAATGCACACGTTACATGCAGAAAAACCATGGAAAGCGAAGTCCGGAAACTGAGGCGTGGTAGCAAACGTGGGAAAAATGTTGCGTTTGGAGAGTTCTTTGGATGGCGGGATTGGCGCCGACTGACAGCGCAGCTCCACGCGGCCCCCAGGTGCCTCTCACCTGAGCTCCTCGATGTGGGCGAGGCACTGCAGGTACTTGACGTGACGCTCCACGGTGTCCAGCTGGCCGAGCTTCTGCCCCAGGCTGTCCGCCCAGCTTTGCGACCCCTGCAGGTGCCGCAGCAGCGTGTCGGAGAGCAAACGCTCCTTCTGAAGAAGCTCTTCAAGCGTCCGCCGGGACTCCTCTGCCGCTGACAAGGCCGCCGACACCCGCAGGGGCACCGAGCTGGACACAGTGAGCACCTGGAGATAACCATCTACGGTCAAAGGGGGGATGGAGGTCTGCCGGAACTGCAAATCCTCTCCACGAATTAAACAAAAACTAATGCAAAAACAAACAGACCCTGCAACCGTACGTCACAAACAACAGAACTGCAGATTCACTGTCATGTTATTTATTTCGCTGACAACACAACTTACGGTGTTAAGCTGTTCACAGTGATTTACCCATTTAAAGGTAAAACCGGCAGGAAGTAGTGTTGTAGTTAGAGCTGAGCCTTCGAATCAGCAGACCACAGGTTCAAATCCCGCCTCCTGCTGTGGTGTCTTGATCAAGGTACTTACCCGGATACAGCATATTTACCCTGCTGTATAAATAGGTCAATCGCTGTAAGCTGCATTGAAAAAAAGCATCAGCTAAGTGAATAAAAGTAAGAGAAGGTGGCACGGTGGCACAGCGAGTAGCGCTGCTGTCTCACAACACCTGGGTGGTACAAGAGGACCTGGGTTCGATCTCCACTCAGTCCATGTGGAGTTTGCATGTTCTCCCCATGTCTGCGTGGGTTTCCTCTGGGTGCTCTGGTTTCCTCCCACACTCCAAGGACATGCTGTTCAGGTTCCCCCATAGTGTGTGAGTGATAGAGAGAGTGTGTTCCACTGATGTATGGATGAGTGACCCAGTGTAAATTGTGTATCTAGCAGTGTAAGTCACCTTGGTCAATAAGGTGTGTGGGCTGGTAACACTATATTGAGTT
The DNA here is from genome assembly GCF_900964775.1 of Scleropages formosus. Taxonomy (NCBI): domain Eukaryota; kingdom Metazoa; phylum Chordata; class Actinopteri; order Osteoglossiformes; family Osteoglossidae; genus Scleropages; species Scleropages formosus. The sequence continues at coordinate 19,162,673 of NC_041810.1, forward strand.
CATTGGAAGCTGCAGTGAGTTTGGAGAAAAGTGTCTGCTAAATAAATGTAAGAGTGGTGGCTGATCCAATCATTTATTCTTAAGTGGCCCTCCACCCTGGCCACATTCAGCCATTTAACTGTACCAAATCAGGGTAAGTACCACACGGGTAGATCATGAGCAGGAGGTGGCATTCTGGGTCCTCGAGACCCCCCCCAGTTCAAACCCGAACCCACCTGCTCCTCCAGCGCCTTGTTCTCCGCCGTGAGCTTTTCCAGAAGACCGCTGACCTTCTTCAAACACTTGAGATCGCCGCCGATCTCTCTGTCCACGAGCTCCATCACGTGCTCGGGGAGCCGTTCGCCGTCCGCCTCCGGACTGGAGGCTCCATCGCTGCTGCTGCTGCTGCTGCTCGCGCTGCCCGATATGCTGTCTAGGGGCTCCGTGAGCGCCGCCATGTTGCTCCTGCGCCTCTATCCACGTCAGCTTGTGTGCGGCCCCCTGCTGGCGGCCGCTGGAATAACACGTCCCGCCCAGCAGCCTCTTGATACGGCGTCAGTCGTGAACTTGGGTCCGTCTTCTTTGCTGTTTTTTATCAGTATTAATTTATAATATTTGGTTGTGAATGTTTCTGTGTAAAGCCAAATGCATGACCCATAAAAATTAATCCATCAGCATAATCATGTAATAGTAATTGAGTACACTGCTTTTTGTCCTGACTCCTGGTGTGTGGATGTTGATGTAATCATCATCATGACATGCAAGTTTTATTAAGAATTTCTACGTTTGCAAAATTTAAAAAAAAAAAAACAAAACAGTATCAGAGGTACTAACCCCGCAACATTCTAGAGGGATTCTGTCAAATGAACGAGGAGAGAGACAATAAATAATAATAAGCAGTTATTATTAATGAAACGCGGCATAAATAGCAGTTTACTAGCAGCACGACTCTCGCTGCTCTTCGGGTTTTAAAAGTTAGGACTTGCAATTGTCTTTAAAAATTGTGAGAAAGAAGGGTTTTCTCTTACTAAATGTAATCGTGTGTGTAGTGCTTGGCGAGTAAAATACAAGGTTGATTATACTAGTAAACTCGGTATTTCTCATCATAGCGATATGACGAGCAGGTGTTTCGAAGTGAAATCTGCAGGTCAGAAATGATATTACTGACATACGTTACGACGTTATAATGAAATAGAGCGAAGAGGGTTTTTGTGGCCCAGTTTAGTCAATTTTGCCTGTAAAACGAGAAGATCGATTAAGTGATATTTGCTTAGAACCCAAGCAGTTTATGTTTAAAGCTCGAAGAAATCACTGCACAGGAGCGCCCTCCCGGGGACGCGCCGAGAACTGCACTGTGTGTTCATTTGTGTTGGATGTTATGGGTCACCTTGCTTTGCTTGTCATTCTTAAGCAGGGCACTGTAGTGAGCTTTGGTTTGTAACAACAATACTGGTAAAACTCTTCTTTCAGTTGTGGCCTGTAACATGTAACCATCGGTACACAGCAAACCAGTATATGCAATGTAACCCTAATTCCCGCTCTTCATGGTGCGGTCGTACATTTTACTCACAAGCTTGTGTAGAGGGCAGTCGCCCAGTTAGTAGTGTCACCTTGGACTCATTACCCAGGTCCTTACCAAGGTACTTATGAATTGCTCCAGTAAAAATTACCCAGCTGTATAAATGGGTAAAACAAACATTGTACATTGCTTTGGAAACAAGTTGTAGTTGAATAACTTGTTTTAGTTGGAAATTAAGTGACACTTCAGAAGTTTGCTGATGGTGGTGCAGAAAATTTATTTCCTGAGACATTAGACCTCAGAAGCAGTAAAGCTGTACTACAGCAGCACATAGATCAGACATCAAATGGAAAAATTATAATTCAAAATTTCCAGCATGGTATCTTAATTATAAAAGAATTCAATGACAACATATTTGCTCATAAAAAAGGATTTTTAAAGGTTGCTTTTATAGCAACCTTTTATAGACTGGTCAAATGCAGTTGAGCTGACAAGTGTAGTATCTTAGACTTCTTTCCCCACTTCTACAGTTTTAAAAGGACCAAGAGTTTTTTTTGATGTGACAACTCTTGAAAACCTGCTGTTAATGCCTTTGCTGGAAAATACATTTAAACTTGTCAGCATTCACTTTATGCTATGAAAGCTTAAAAATATAATAAAATAACTTTAAAAAAGGGTGCAACAGTGCCAAGCTGTCCTGTTTGCTGTCCTTTCTGCAAACCTTGCGAGGAGCAGCTCTCGGACCTACAACAGCCACACAGGTTCTCAGAAACAGAGCATCATCTGTGCAGTACATTCTTCTGCAAGAGTGCGTCTCAGTTCAGCCAGGTGGTGTTCAGCTGCGTCTGGTTCTTGATGCTGGTGTCCATCTTCAGCACCTCTCGGATGGCCATGGTGGCATAGGTGGAGGGTGGCAGAGAGAACTCCATCCGCAGAGCCCTGTACTTCCCTTCTGGAAGAGCAGAGATTCAGTGAACAGGCTCTTCATTCTCCGTGAACAGCAGAGAACACGTATTATGTGCTTACACCTGCATTAGAAATGGGCGCAAGACAAACCTTTAGGAAAAGCCGGAGGAGGTTTGCCCTCAAGTTTCTCCACATCTGTTTGCACTAGTGGGATCCGGGGATCGTCGTAGTGAATAACCTCCCTGACAAAGATCAGGATACAAATAAAGAAAAAAGGGAGAAAACACATCACCTATTAAGAGTCATCTTCCATTTTCCTGCCAGGTAGGGGAGGGAACTGAAGAAAAATGCCCCATGTCACAGTAAAACTCAACAGTGAAGGCCCTGATGGGCTTATACATCCACTTAGTAAAGTGGCTCAACATTTTTGGCTGACACACCTCATTGAAGGTCAACCTTGTGCACAGGGACCTCCTATTTGTATGTCTGCACACACTTATTTCAGTGTAAACTGACTTTATAGGCTATTTTACACTTATTCATTTAGCTGACACTTTTTTCCACAGCGACATACATCTCAGATTTTAGACTACTGACTAAGCGGACCATTTTTTAACTGACTTCTCACCAAATCCTACACGAACAGACATACCAAAAACTGTTTTATTATTCACAGTTAGTAGATATTTTACTAAGAAATGAGTAAAGCCCCTGAGGTTAACTGATTCCAGACTGTTCTTCAGACATCTAAAACAGTTTCAGGAAGTCCTCCATAGTGGACAACAGGGAAGTGACACACAAACTCAAACACACGGAACGTTCACCAGTCCCCACAGGGTGACACCGGCAAGAGGTGCAAGTGACTGACCAGCTGACATCCTGGGGACGAATTATTATGCGACGGTAGGCCCCGGCCAGGGAATAGTCTCGGATCTTGTGCCTCATGTTGTCAATGTCCAGACCGTCCGAGGCCAGCATGTCCCTATAGGCCTGGCCCACTAAAAGGGAAGGATGATACATTCCTCACTCATGGCCAGCTTGTGCTCAGATACTGTGACAGTCTGGTGGCAGAGCCCAGGGGCCCATTAGGATATGTATCAGGGACTGACTGGAAGCATTTACTCACCAACATGTGTGGGGTAAATTACATCGAAACCAGGCAGTGGCATCACCACATCATGGATAGTGTGCTTCTCAGCCTCCTGCTCAGACAGGACGTGCGCCTTCCCTGTGACAAGGAATTATAAGACTAGTGAAAGCACAGCCACAGTCTACCAGAGCTTCTCAACACACCCAACAGTTACACTAACGCAACACAGAGTTCGCAGCAGGGAGTTCACTGAGAGATGAAATACCTCACTACAGAATTAATGAACCGAACAACTCAAAACATGTAAAACCAAATGTGCTCTATAAGGCAAATTTGTGAAAGAACACAGAGAGATGCATTAGAAAAATTCAGTTCTGTTTACTCTGACTTGGTCTCTGCTTTAGAGAAAAGTGGATGCTAAATAAAAATATGCACATTTAACCAGAATCTTAAGTACTTCTATTACTATTGAGCCTCATTTCCATTTATCTGTTAATTGTTGAAAGTCTATGAGTGAGTATTCAAACAGTACTCCAGTAAAGACAGAGTAATCAGTTAAACCATAATATCCATTTAACTGAAATTATGAAATGTACTTATTCATTTTCACTGTAACAGGCATTCTTAAAACACAAATTTCAGACATGAAAAATTGTACCAAATGCTAAGCTAATGTCTTATTATTTGTTAAATTTAAACAGTCATATTTTGCTTTCAATCAAAAACTGTGAAGAGCAGCTACAAGGACCATAGTTGAGAAGCACCACTCTACAGGATTCAAAATCTCCAAAACCAGGATAGCTGCTTGAGGTCTCACCTCCACTAAGCATCAGGTCTCCTGGCACAGCCTTTAGCCCAAAGTCCTGGATGCGCTGGCTCACCATGGTGTTCCACACGTAGCTCTGGTAGCTGTGGATGTACATCAGCCGGTTGTTGCGAGGGATCTGTGGTGAGGACACAAGCACATGGAAACAATATCATACACAAAGGTCAATACAGCACTCTCAGCTGATGAGGAGGAAGGGAAGTTGGGAGGAGCGGGCCTCACCAATCCAAAGGCTGTAACAATGTTTTTCTTGCCATACTTGGAGAGGCCCCTCAGGAGCTGACCCTCCACGCACCGCTTGACAGGAAGCTTCTTAAGTGCCGCCTCCGGGTCCTGTGTGCGAGCCCACTCCTCCCTGCAGCGCACCAGGTAGCCCTTCTCCGCTGGCATTGAAGGAAGACCAAGTCAGGAACACCTACTGTATCCACACTGTAGAAACACCTTAAGTACTGCTTGATAAATGTAGTCCGCGATTCACGATGGGGTTCTGTTCCAACAACTCTGTCATAAGTTGCAAATCCCCTTATACGGTACTATATAAACCATAAGGATATGTAAAAAATTACATGCACGGATGCTACATTTATATATAGTAGGGTTAGTCTTTTTTTGACTAATTATACACATTACACATGTTAAAAAACCAGAGTAATAAACGAAACAGAGTATTATATTTTCATGCTGCACTATTATTTTTTACAAGTCCCATATCTGCTGTCTTCCTTTTTCTTTTCAGCAGCACGAGAACTCTCACTATTTTGTCTACCAGCAAAAGCACATGGAAAGTTTTGTAAATAGAATACAATTGCCAAAGACTGACTGACCCAAACAATAACAGAAATGGTACGTAGCCACCTGATATTCTCATGCAGCAGATGAAGCAGTTGTCCTTAAACGTTACAACAAAATGTTGGGCTTTGAATATAATAAAGTTAATGGGATGGCCTTTATAAGTGCATGTTGTCATAAGTCACATATATCATACATTTACATTTATTCATTTAGGTGACGCTTTTCTCCAAAGCAACTTACAATAACATTATAACTTAAGGATCACCTGTATATGTATACCCATTGAGTTGGTCAGACACAACCCTCCTTTAGTAGGAACTGTTGACTGACAAGTGTTTAACAGTGACTGAGCTTACATTTTCTTTGCCTGTATGTTCAAACAAGGCATGTCCTACCTCCAGGGCGAGGTTTCAGGATCAGATCCATCACTTCTGTCCAGTTGTTCTGCAGGATTGCCCTGAAAGATGAGTGAGAGTCAAACCTCAGCAAATCTCAAAAAACCAGCCCACCTACAACCCTGTAAGCCACCAACAGCTCCAGCCTCACCTGCCAACTTGGTAAGTGGGCACAGCAGTGGTGCCAAAGCGCTGCATGCCATAGTAGTTGATGAAGCCAGTGTTCCTAAGAGAGCTCATGGCTTGCTCCACCTGCTCCTCTGTCCCTGAGATGTTCCTGGGAAGGATGGGAAGACCTTATTCAGCATACAGTCAATCACAAAAACATCACACAGTGGTGTTCATGCCACATAGTCGCACACCACAGATCATACACGTACACAGGGTAACAGTACTGCTTCTGATAACTTCAAAATTTCTCATGGGCTTCTTCCTGTGGTGCAAAAACACTCCTCTGCAAGTCCAGTAAAACAGGAACACACAGACTGAAAGGGACAGATGCAAACCGCGCTGCCTTCAGTTCCAGTCACTCACCTGATGACTACAGTGAAGTGGTTGCCTTGTAGTTCTCCTAATTTTAGTGGGTGCTTCTTGTAGGAGAAATTCCCTAGTTTGAAGTTCATCAGGCACTTATTGAGATGGGCTATCCTCTCAGCACTGATTCTGAAAAGGAAGAGAGGTAAGCATCCGGCTCTCGCTCACCCATCACACACACTCCACACACAAGCACAGACCGAACAGAGAGTGGCACAATGTGATAACACTTACTTGAGTACAGCAATCTCCTGAACTGTTATGGCTCTTTTGTCCTTGGTGCCCATGTAAGAGAAGACATTTGGTCTCACCCTATATAGAAAGCATCAAAGTTACACCACAACCCAGTAACTCCTTAGCAAGTGAAACAACTAGGAAGTGAACTTCACTCCATAGATACCACAAAGGTGAAAAGTGAAAATAGTATTTCAAACTGCAAGCAATGGGTTGTAGGGATTCCAACCTGAGAAATTTGGAGAGCACATTTATGGCATCCATTGTGTCTTTGTTCTCCTTGTAGAGCACACAGTGGCAGAAGCTGCCCCGGCTCTTGGGCCACGAGTGTTTCCTAGGGGCTTCCAGGGGACAGGGCGGATAAGATGACACAGTGAGGCAGGAGAAGGAGGCCATTCCCCTCAACAAGATGCATGTAGTTCAAGTAATGCTGCTCGTCTCATCTTATACCTCTGAGGCTCCCATCTCTAATCACTGGGTATCACTTTTTATAAGTTTCTTTAGGTGATTACTAATCCGGCACAGATACTGTCTGGACAGAAAGGGGAACTTGGAGTGAAACCCTTTGCAAGTTATACATAACCAACCTTTTGTAGCAACAGTGCACTATGGGAAAAGTACAGGCTACACACTAATGGGGGAGCAGCGCCCATAATGAATTCTCTATCCATCAAGATACTGCAATTAACACCTCTTAACACAAGATTGTTTTAACCGTGGTTACTATATTCTCTTTTTGTCAAACATAATTCTCAAAAAAGATGGAAAATTACCAAAAACAATTTTTTTTTTTTTAAACTATGAATAAAAACACACTCACTCAAGCTGAAAACTTAATATCTTACTCTCTATGCAAAATTATGTTAGCGTAATTAGAAAAAAAAATCCTTTGTCTGGAATACAAATGACCATTTTGGAAGATCGGCAATGTGCCCAGTATAATTTCATTTTATCTTCTCACCACTCTTACGGAAGTGGTGGTCAAAATCAAATGTGTCACGGTTTATTTTGGTTCCAAGAATCATAACGTATAAACGGGGTTGGATGACAACAAACCACTTTGGATGAAAAAATTAGCAAAAAAAAAAAAAAAGCCTTAAAAGGGAAAAACAATACAAAGTTGTCAGTAAGAGATCAAAACTGAAACATTCCTAAAAACCTCAAGCTCTCCTCGGCTCTCCCATCCTCTCTGAACAGCTTTGCGACGTTCTTACCTGCTGCGGTTCTGACCGCTGTCCAAACAGAGAAGAGCAAAGGGAGGACAAGAGATTGTTACTGAAGATGTTTACAAGCCTGGCTAGAGGCATGTTGTCTGGTGGGACAGTCAGCATGCAGGGTAGGATTGTGGGGGCGGGGAGAGGGGGGGGGGGGTTGATGTTCCGCTCAAACTTTTCTGTGCAGCAGGTGCGAAACATTCAATATAAGAACCTAATGTTGTCCAGTACTCTGTCTTCTTGATACAAGAGTATGTTCTTCAGAAATTCAAAGCAGGAATGAGATTGAAGGACTAATACTTGTGGAAGAATAAAACAGTGTGTGAGCTCCAGTAAAGCAGGTTTTGGTCTTTGCTGTGATACTGGCAGGAAATACATATGATAGATGGGGCTCAAAAAAAGCTAACAGCGCAACTCCAGGCATAAGTTTGCAATATACCCTGATCACTTTAAGGACAGAACATGTCACTCAATGTGAGAATAAAATTGTAGACTAACAGAAATTCAAGGACAGAAAAAGAAAAACAGGCGGTGCAACGCATACAAGGACAAATTAAACCGGACCATCTCAGGAGGCTGTGCAAGCATGTGTAATGAATACTCAACCCTCATGAGAATCCCTGCATAGCACACTATCAACATTGCTCAAATGCTGTAAGTATATAAACCATACAAAACCACAGCTACTGGGGCTTTTACAGCTCAGCAAACACCCTTAAGTGGGATAGGGCAAAGTGGGTGTTCCAGCCATCTCTTGTTGGCTCTCTAAGCTTGTGGGTTTCAGTGCTTTACAGAAAGGTTCAGACCCAGGAATCACGCTCCATCAGCAATGGTACCAGGCAAATTCAATGGATCTCGTGTGGATCTTTGCCACAGGCATGCATATATGGCAGTGTTCTACATCAGGTATGGGGAGCCCTGGTCCAGCAGGCCATAGAGTACACTGTTTTTTGCTATTCATTTCAAAGTTCTGATTGGGATTTCAACTGAACATATGCAAACAGATATTCCAACTGTATTAAACAAAATGCATCACCTGAGAACACCACTATTTTTCCAATAGTGTTACAGACATAAATCATAGTATTTTGAGGAGCTTTTTAAACAGATTTTAGATTAATAATTGCTACTTCTGTTTAAAATTTATTAAATGTATTTGTATTTTAATATCTGTAAAAAAAGAGGACCAGCTCCAGAAAAACTGTGTGTAAATAACCTGCCTCTAATAAACATGAGTGATTTTTTACTAAATATCTTTTAAAAGTATATTTGGACTGCCAAACTGAGAAAAGGACAGTTTCTGTTGGAAAAAAGTTTACTGATGTTATCTGGCTTCATACTAATACATTCTAATTGAGCATGTAAGTGTAATAATACATATTTTTAAATAAGTACAAGTTTAATAAAGAATAATACTGATAAGAAAAAGATGTGCAAGTGTCCTTAGCTTCAAACGCAAGAAAAACTGAAGTCCTCATAGTAGACGGTGAAGCTGCAAACCACAGCCTAATCACATCAGTTCTAGCCTCTCAATCTCAGTTGTACAAACTCTAATCTTTGTGCCTTTTATTTTTGGATCAATAACATATGCATGTATCTGCTAATCCATAAAGCTTTCTAAATCTTATTTGCGTTTAACCTGATTGAAACAGAAAAACTTCTCAAATTACATGTTAACAGTTGAATCATGCAATATGTTTAATGAAAGTCCCAATCAAGCATGAGTAATTAAGAGCTCAGTGGAAAATTAAAAATCAGAATATCCTACACCCCAGAGGATCAGGATTACCCACCCCTGTTCTACATGCACTGTGCATGCAGAATGAACATAACTGAGTATCTGATCACATGCAGTGTAGGAGAAAAGGTAGAGTTCAGCAATGAAAGTGCATGCAGTAGCATTGTGTGTGCCAACCACAAACTAATCTACCTTACACATGCATCTGCCTGTCTGCTGAAGAATACAATCATTTGTAAAGAACAGTACACTAACAGCATTGGTTTGTAATTACACTATTGGTAATTAGACTGACTTGACCCTCAATAAAGGGTTTTAAAAAACCCATTTATGAACACTCAATTTTATAATTCTTAGTTTCATATTAAATCCATTTCATATAAAGAGTGGTTTTTATCTCCTTGATATTTCTGAAAGCATCATTCATTTGTTCAGTTAAAAAGTAATTTTTTTTTTTATGTATTGAAAAATGATAAAATACTGACTTACTACAGATGAAAACACAAGCTGGGTGGTGACCCTTGCAGAAAATTTACATTCAAAATACCTGACAATTTTGGTGATTCAGTATCTGAAATTTTACCCGTAGGCAAACCTGCCAAGATACCATCCCATGCAAAGCAGAATTCAATCTAAGACAGTACAGGGGGTGTGAACGAAACATCGGAAACACCATATATGAAGAAAAAAAAAAAAAGGCTATAAACCTACTAAAACTTGCAAAGGCAGCTACACCCATTAAGATGGATCCAAATTACCAATAAGTGGAACCTAACAGGTACCAGTGTTCAAATTGCAGGTGTGCAGTTAAAAAAAAAAAAAAAAGAGACAGCATATGCCAAGCAGGGGAAAACTGAGCCAAAAGTCTTCCTGCTAAAACTCGGTGACAGGGATAGACAGATAAAACAGAACATTCAAAAACAATCATTTAATCCATACTGAAAATAAACTGTCACATAATGTTGGATGTGTCATGATAGGCCTGCCATTTACTGATTAGGTCTGATGATAGATCTGCATGGTCGTACATTGGCCAAGAAATATGAAGCCATCTTTGGCATCCAGTTGCATATGTTGCAAACAGTCCTCTTCTCCCACCCACACGTTCAAAAATGACATCATCATCCCCATAAAAACAGCTGAACATTTTTAATCTACTTCACCCTTTTGGAGGCTTTCTGTTATGAAGAATGAACCAATATTCCACTCCACACAGTTCATGGCTTGTATGACATTTCAAAAGGAAATAACGGTTGATCTGAAGGCAGAGTGCGGCAGTACTTTTCATCATTTCACGTTCATGTATTTTGTGGTGTGTACAACATTTCGTCCACCCCATGTAACTGATAAATGACAAAATGGCATGCCGCTGAGCTCGGTCTTCGATATACCAAGTCTATGCACCCCATGCAGGGAAGTAAATCCAGCCCACCAAACATATGCTAACCACGTACCTGCAAGGGCTCTCTTTCCCGCAGTGTGGTACGCTACGATGAATCTGCGCCCATCTCTTTCCTCGGTTTTCGTCTCTAAACCAGGATACATGGCCTTTACTGCCTTGTGGATCAGGGTGCGCCTCTCCTTTGTGTCCTCCATCACCTGTACAACCACATCCAGAAAGGCACCTTCACTGCGGTACAGTGCAGGAGTCTACACTGAAAAATACTACAAATTTTGGAAAGTTCTCTGCAACAGTGAGTACGTAAGAGGATATGGTTACTTTGCTGGCTTTCTTACCTCTATGGTCACGTTGCCCTCTTTATTCTTAAATAGCTGGAGCTCCTCCAGCTGATTCTTCTGCTCTTCAGTCAAAACCTGTACCTGTTGTTCTGGCTCTGGTAGAGGTTCCTCCTAAAAGCGGTTTTGGCAAACTTGTCACTATATTCTCCGTACTTTCTTTCCACCAGGGCTAATAATTACATAGCTGCCCCCATCTGTCTTAATCAGTCTTTTCAGCCAGTCTGGTTTACCACTTGGTTAATGCATCTCCACAGCTCCACTGTGAAGATATTCCTTTGGCCTTCAAAACGACTCACCTCCACGGGCACAGTGAGGTCATCAAGTCGAACAGTCTTCCCTTCCTTGTTGATCTCATGCACCACAAAATCCGAGTACCTGGGCAGCAACAAGAATACACACAGAACTTGGTTCATAACATGGGACTTCACTCATGGTGACAGCATTAAAAAAAAACGGCACTGACCTCTCCTTCAGGATGCCAGAGAAGCCCTTGTGGTCACTGACAAACTTCAAGATTCCCACATCCAACTCTGTGAGCCCATGCTTCATCATGTCAGCAAACGTTTCCCCATCTCCTTCCACATCTTCCTCTCCCTCCATCGGCTCCTCTTCATCGCATTCTTCCTTTTCATTTTCTTCAAAGTCCAAAGCTTGCTGCGAGCCACTGCCTCCATTCTCTCCCTCCTTGTCCTGGACACGGGCCCTCTTGGCAGGGTGGACTAGCTCCTCATCGGGACAAGTCCTCTTCTCACCCCCGGGGGTGTCCAGCACAGTCTCCGTCGACTCCATCATGGATACAGGCTAGAAGAAAGCAGCAGAGAAGGGCTGAGGGCACTGAACGGATGTAAATACAGAGTTCTACATGCACCACCAGGGCAGCTTAGCATAGTGGTTAGTGCTCCTCCTCCTGCCTTCCAAACTAAGGTCACATGTTTGAATCCCACCTCCATGTATTGTAGTACCTTGCCTGGCTTGAGCAAGACTCACTGACTGTCCTAATTTGCGAAATCATGTAAATATTTAAATTTATTCACTCAAATCCTGCTCTTGCTGTAGTATACTGTAAGTGTAACTGTGGCACCACAACACAGTAATAAAAGTTACTCGTAGCAGCAAAGCACACGGCTAAACGTGCGCAAAACAGCTCTTCTGTCCATTCGATTCTGTGACATTTCTGAAATGAGCCAGTAGCTACAGTCTGCTAACAGCTGAAGGCCGAACGTTTCAAACGTTTGTCTGTGTGGAGCCACTGACTGACTGCTGCATGATTCAGCGTCAGTTCTGACTGAGTTCAGGCAGCAGCCAAAAAAACGACTAAATAATTAGTCCGGCGACGTAGCTCGATGCAGAAAGCGGCGAAATCAACAGCCGCACTGCACTTCGCTATTTTCTCTCTCTTTCTTTTGTAAAGTACTCGGCAACAGGCCAGATATTTTTTTTTGACAACGTCGCTAACTCACCCACCGCGAGGCTCGAGCTCCGCAGCGTACGCGAGACACCAACCTACCCCAGGAAGCACGTGCGCGGCGGATTCCGGAAGCACGGAGCAACGCTCTAACTCCGCCCCTACCTTAATTCCATTGGCTCACAGAGATGTCCGTCTTTAGGTGCCCAAACAAATAATGCCTTTACGTTTCATGAGTAATAAGAATATGAAAATAATAGCAAACACTTATTAGAGTTCTTATATGACTTGTGTGAGTAGTTTCACGATACCTAATGACTATGGGGAAAGTGTTTAAAAATATTCTTTTCTGATTCTATTCTTTTCTGATTTCTCTAAACCCTGAACACTACTCTCACAGCCCTTATCGTGAGCATGTATCGCTATGCACGGTGGCACGGGCGTAGCTCTGGTGCCTTACATCTTTCGGGCTCTGGCTTTGGACGGCTTCCCCATTTCTTTGTTTGGGTTTCCTTCCTCCTACGATCCAAAGACACGCGTTTCAGGACAGTCTCGGGATCACTGTGACCCCGAATCACATAAGTGGTGACTAACAATGGATGGAATGGATGAATTGATTTAGTGGATCAACACGCCTATCATGGGAAGAGGGAAGAGAAGTGACTGCGCTCACACATGTTGTCATTGTTCTTAGTTATTATTACCTCTTTTTTAGTTCTATAGTTATTTCTAGTTATACGTGTACTTCTTAAAATTCATTAATTAATTTTTTTTTGGTCACAGAATATGTATTGGAAGTGTTCACCCATTACTTTCTGCAAGTGTATAAATTATTTTTTTCTTGCCAATGAAGCAGACTAAATTGAAAAACCTGGAGAGGGGTAGACAGATAGAGGAAGAGAGAAACACACACACAGCGTGAGAGAATAACACACACAGAAAAATGTATTTAAAAAAAAATGTGCTTCTCAAAAGTATTTCTTTATTTTAATGTAAATTAGCATGGGTCATGTTGATTAACCATTGCTTGCCAGCAGTACGAGTGTAAACATTTTTTCATGCCAACAAAGAACACTAAAGCCGAAAATCGAGAGAAAGACAGAAAGAGAGGGAAGAAGAAGGGGGGTGAGGGACGTGTCTGCACGCACCCGTTGAAACATGCATACATCCGCTGCTTTATATCTATTAATTTAGATCTATTTACTCTATTTATCATGTATGTGGATTATTTGGAATATTTTCATTGTTGTTATTATTATTATTATTATGATTATTCGTTTCAAAACATTTTTGTTCCTAAAATTGTTCGTGCATTGCTTTTGGCAATACGAGTGTGTAATATTTGTCATGTCAAGGAACGCATTAAATTGAAATTCAATTGAGAGAGAGTGAATGAGAGAGAGAGAGAGAGGGAGGGAGAGAGAGAAAGAGCGAGAGAGAGAGAGAGAGAGAGAGTGAGAAGCCGGCCCCGGGTGCCGAGGGGGGAAGCAGGATAACAACATGAGCTCGCGGAAAGGTACTTAAACTCATCATTCATATGCTTAAACCTTGTTCGTATTCGCAGCGTTCGGGAGCCGCGTTCACCGTTTCCGACATGTGCGCGTTCGGCGCTCCGCGATGCTGCGGGGATCCCGCTCTCTGATGCCCTGTTCTCGCTCTTTCCATGTCTGCCGCTGCTCCTGCCGCCGAACGCGATCATCTCCCCGGTAGTGATGGCCATCCAGGCCCGAAAGAGAAGGCCGAAGGGGAAGAAAGACAGAACGACCCAGCATCGCAGGTATCATGGAGTCCGGTCCGTTCCGGTGTGTGTGTGTCTGCGATGACAGCATCACTCACAGAACCGATCATATCCCAGAGACACTCGCAGGGGTCCCTCTTACTCACACCCCCATTTCGGTAAGGCAGCGCGGTGTGGAGTCCACGGTTGCCATTGGCAACGTTCTGCGGCCCGCGGAAAGCGTGTTCAGCGCGCCCCGTGGCGCGATCTTTGCGTGTGTGTGTGTGTGTGTGTGTGTTTTCTGTACGTTCTGTGTATGCTCTGTCTGTGTATGTATGTCGCGTGCGCACTGCCGACTACCAGGAAATACTGCCAATGTTTGGGAACATCGTCGATGTTACAGATAAGATGTTCTGTCACCCTGCAAGCATTTCCCTTCCTTTTAATTATTATTATTATTTTATTATTATTATTATTATTTACAGAAATGATTTAAAATGTATACATATTTAAAAGCGATGATCGGGTCAGTTTCCTTGGCTTACCGGCGCTCACACTTCCTATCTGTGTGACAGCAGCTGTGCGGCAGTGATGCAATATGACGCGGTCGGGATTCGCGTGTTGTGCGTGTCAGCGAGCGTGTGTGTGTGTGTGTGTCTTGCATCCTGCAGCTCGTCCGGACACAGCAGAACCACAGTTATTGGCTCATTAGAGTAAGCGCTCGGATACTACGATCCGGCGCGCGAAGGTGCGGGGATGCTGCGCGCGCTCGCGTCGTGCAGTAGAACGTGCTAGAAGGGCCCGCGGAGCCCGTGGAGCGGCTCGCTGTCAGCCGCTGGAATAGTTCGACGGAGGAACGATCGATATGAGGGGGGCGTGTCCCCCAGTGTTCAATCCACGCGGTGTCTAATTTTGAAAAACTACTGGTAACATCTTTGCCCCCCCGCCACTATCTGTCTCATTGTTATCACTTCGAGGAGCACCGCACCCCACTGATGGAGTGGGAAGGACAGGCTGAGTGCTCTGCACTGAATGGGTGTGTCCTCAAACCACACTAGGGAACAGTGTGTAACCTGATCTGCACTCCACTACTTTACTCATTAATCTGAATCTTTTCTCCAAAGTAATTTACAATGTTAAGTCACTTGGCTGGGCAGTTTTTGCTGTATCAGTTCAGAGTAAGCACCTTGATCAAAGGGTACTATAGCAGGAGGGGGATTTAAACCTGCAGTCGTGGACTCCAGTGACAGCAGCTCTAACCATAGCACCACCTGCCACTGCTTTTCTGAAAGTTTCTCATTCAGGGAAAAATCCTTCTAACTCATTGACTTGCTTCTTACTTTGTCAAAATGAGAGCATCGTGTCTAAAAATATGTTAAATCTATCACAAGAGATAATGTGAAAAGAAGTGATTTAAAATGCGGAATTTGGTAAGTGAAATATCAACTGGACAGGGGGCATGGTGGTGCAGCGGGTTTGGCCAGGGCCCGCTCTGTGGTGGGTCTGGGGTTCGAGTCCTGCTTGGGGTGCATTGTAACGAACTGGCGTCCCGTCCTGGGTGTGTCCCCTCACCCTCCGGCCTTGCGCCCTGTGTTGCCGGGTTAGGCTCTGGTTCGCCGTGACCCCGCCTGGGGCAAGCGGTTGTAGACATTGTGTGTGTGAATATCAAATGAGTGATGCACTCTGTTATTTCTAAATGCCACCTGACCTGTCCTACTTGTTATTACACTGGACTCGGCGGTACAGACAATAGAGCAGCGTTCCCACAGTCATGGAACAGTGTGTTTCCCCTGTGCCTCTGATACATAACACACACACGCTGCTTATTTCCCCAAGGAGACTCTTGGAGACACACTGAGATGTGAGGCTGTCCAGGCAGTAGCTTGCATGTGGACTCTTCTAGAGGCTGCAGGCTTCTCTCTGGGCTGTGCAGCATGTGGCACTGAGACATGAAGCGCAATTTAATTAAAACAGAGCACCTAATGAGCTCAGTGAATACAATCTAAATGTGAAGAAAAAATATGAGTGGAAGAATTTTTATTTATTTACTTCCAGAAAAACTTGCTTGTGGTGAGAGCACACTGAGTGTGTCCTGTGTCAAAGTGATCCGACTGTCCTTGTCCAGCAGGTACCATGATGGAATCTGCCTCCCTTGCTGTTCCACCACCTATACCCACCTAGTTAATAAAATGCTTTTGGTTGTAACTCTAAATTCAGCTTTGTCCTGGCCTGGTGACCCTACATGCTGGCACATGTACCGTCAATGACCAATAGTTTTGATATGTTGTGTCATAAATGCATAAAAATAAAAGATTTTTATTTTAATTTAAAATATTTAATGAATAAAAACCGCATTTCACAATAAAGCTCATATGCTAAAATTACAATGTCTTATAATTTTGCATTCACATAAGAGTGCTGCTTAACAACAGACAGGAGTAATAGACATGAATGAACTCAAACATTATTACATCAAGCATAAATGGATGCTCTATTATCATATATGAAATAATATAATTATTATGAAACATTCTACCTTATTTACTATTTCAGTAATACTTATAATAATCAATAATGCTTTATAATATGTCAATGAACTGATCTTCTAATAATGCTATAATGCACTTTTCCCATTTTCTGCTACTAATTTGTCTCTGAAAACAGACGGAAGATGAAATAAAAATGAAAAATTCCAATTCATCCAAACCCATTCTAGTTACACCCCAAAGTCACTCTAAATAATGTTTAGTATCGTAATGAATTGGTTAAATAACACACACACACACACACACACACACATTTTCAGAACCGCTTGTCCCATACGGGGTCACGGGGAACCGGAGCCTACCCGGTGACACAGGGCGTAAGGCTGGAGGGGGAGGGGACACACCCAGGACGGGACGCCAGTCCGTCGCAAGGCACCCCAAGCGGGACTCGAACCCCAGACCCACCGGAGAGCAGGACTGTGGTCCAACCCACTGCGCCACCGCACCCCCTGGTTAAATAACACATTAAAACAAAATAATGTTAAACAATATTATATTCAAAATACACACACACACACATTTTCTGAACTGCTTGTCCCATACAGGGTCGCGGGGAACTGGAGGCTAACCCAGTAACACAGGGCGTAAGGCCGGAGGGGGAGGGGACACACCCAGGACGGGACGCCAGTCTGTCACAAGGCACCCCAAGTGGGATTTGAACCCCAGACCCACCAGAGAGCAGGACCCGGTCCAACCCACTGCGCCACTGCGCCACCGCGCCCTCCGTTATATTCAAAATAAATGATTGAAAATAATGATTTTATAAATTAATTTATGGTTAGGGGGTGCGGTGGCGTAGTGGGTTGGACCACGGTCCTGCTGTCCAGTGGGTCTGGGGTTCAAGTCCCGCTTGGGGTGCCTTGCGATGGACTGGTGTCCCGTCCTGGGTGTGTCCCCTCCCCCTCCGGCCTTACGCCCTGTGTTACTGGGTAGGCTCCGGTTCCCCGTGACCCCGTATGGGACAAGCGGTTCTGACAATGTGTGTGTGTGTTCTGACAATTTACGGTTATCTTTTATGTGGACTGGCTTAACATTTAAATAAATGCATAGTTAGAAAATTAAAGCCCAATGTCGCGAAACAGAGGACACAAACACAAACATATGAACACGCAGGTGAGACCGTAGACTGCCACAATGCAACCGAGAGTGTGGGTACACAGTTCCCACAATGCACTGTGTCTCACAGTCTCTCTCATACAGCTGCTTGGTATGTCCTCAGTTTATCTCGCTGGTCTGAATGTCACAGGCCAGATATATGAATATTCCCACTGCTTAACAGAAAGCGGTATTAATAATTGTGCACTGGATAAGTGGAAAACCAAATGTATGTATTGGGAGACGGAATAAGCGGGGATGAGCGTGTTTCTTTTTCCGAGGCCTTCCCATGACCCCCGGGAACCCTCTTGAGCCCCTCATTTGGGTCATGACCGTGGGTTTAGGAACCACTGTCCTTCACACCACATCATGCAGCTCTGCTGGTGGTGCTGACCTTTTCTCTTCTGCACGCTGCTAACGTAGAGTCTCCTGTACCCAAAACTGGTGGTAGACATGGTACGCTGCTCTTTTGCCCTGTTTTTTTTTTTTTTCTCATTACACTTTGCTCTGCTCCCCTTCCAGTATGTCTCTCGGGTAACTTCTTGAATCCAGCAGATCATCAGTCAGTTATCACCGTTTAATAAAGAGCCCAGCTAGAACACAAACTACTTACACAGTTCATACATGAAGTCCTGCCATAGTTTATAAGTCTTCATTATGGAGATGATGAAATTCTATTGTTTGGCTTTAGAGGGCAGTGCTAAATTGTATCCTGAGCTGTGGAACGGGAGCAGTGTAGTCTTCAGTGATGGTACAGTATGTGTGATGCTGACCCATTTGGGCGGCTGTGTGATGACATTGTAGAGCACCATTCCACATGCATCTCAAGGAACACTGTTAAACACGATGAGGATGGTAGAATGAGGAATTTAGGGTTTAATTTAATGAGCAAGAAAAGGAAATATTGATATTTTGTGAAAGAAACAAAAAGCCATGATTGTGGTTGATGGAGACTCTCGATGGCCATATATACAGAGTGCCTCTAGAATGTTCTGACATAAGACAGATCATAGAAATTTTTTATATTGACATGAAATGTTTTATCAATTTATTTCATTCAGCAGATGCTTTTATGTAAAGCAACTTACAATAGTAAGTTACCTACAGTTAATTACCCAGTTATTTACAGCTGGGTAATTTTTTTGGGGAAAGTACCTTACTCAGGGGCACTACAGCTAGAGGTGAGATTCAAACCTGTGACCTTTCGAGTCCAGAGGCAGCAGCTCTAACCACGGCGGTACCACCCTCCCTCATGTACTATGATAAAATAAGAGAATAAAGTAGACGTTTGTATAACACAGCTAATGAACACTGTACTGTACTGCAGCTCAAGTGAAAAATTACTAATCATTATGCCATGCTGTTTATGACACTTCCTTACCAAATCTCCATTTATATGAAAACATTTTTATGTAATTAAGTGTTATGCAAGTAAATCACTTGAATCACCGAAATAAAGTGATTTAACAATTTGTGTTTGAAATAATTCAAATTCATACTAAAAAAATGTTAGTCCTGTTTTGAACATTCAGGAGTATATACTGTATTTTTAAAGCGTATTCTGATGCACTTGGACTGTACAGTCATGTGCTTAAGTGTATACAAATATGGACACACACAGAAAAACACACACTCTCACACACATTGTCAACACATGCGTAAAACCATACATGTACAGGTACAGAAACACACACACGTACAGTGCACCCTGGTCAGGAAGAACGGCCTTCCCCTCGGCACTGTTCTCTACCCATGGCGTCCTGCTCGCGGTGGGCTTTCTGCATACCACGCTCCATCATCACTAGCAGATATTTTAGGAGGCAGCATGGGCTATCTTTAACCGCCCTACTTCTTCAGGTGCCTCGTGGCTGCTGAGGAGGCAGAGAGAAGGACTGGGAGTGTGGAAGATGGCACAGCGTCAGCTCTGTCTCCCACTAGTCGCACATAAGCATTCCACCCTGATCTTTTGCGAAGTTTGCAGTCGAAACGTGCTGGAGGTGCAGCCAGGTGTATGACCTGTCCCTGCGTGTCTTCGCTGTCCACCAGCCCGTCTGTGAACTGGACCGAGAGCCGTCCCTGTGTACGGTGCCTCTTTTTTTTTGGACCATTGCCTTTAAATGGTATTAAATAATGCTGGTCTGAGCCTGAAGGAGTCACGTGGATGTGTGTGAAGCATGGAATCAGGATGGGTTAAGACGTAGAGATGGGGGGGGTGATCGGTCCTGGCAGAGAGACCAAGACGTTGGCTCGTGAGTCTCTTCTGCGCTCCGTGGCTCTGGAGCTCTGGGGTGTCCGCACAGATCTGTCTCCGTGGGCATCCTGGAGTGTTGTGCTGTCCCACGATCACTAACCACTCAGCAATCAGAGCACATCCACTGCTCACTACTGAGATGATGCAGTTTTATTGTAGGACATTACTGATTTTGGACCAGACATAGGTAAAAACAGATTACCGTGTGTGAACTGTTCATACAGGGGTGGCCACAAATACCGGCACCCTTGCGCTTTCGGTCGCTCGGATCCTGCGTCGGGCGATGTTCTTGCGCCGCTGCACCGTGTGCGACGGCCGTGTAAGAGCGCTCGTTCGGGGTCACGCTGCTGTGGGCTCGTAGCCTCAGGTCGCTCCCAGGGTGACGGCAAAGCAGGAATGTATTGAGGTCAACGCTGGGAGGCGCGGAAACGCAGCGCACCCCCCCGTAAGGCTGGGGCCCTCCGGCGACATCCCCCACAGCTCACTCATGTAGAACCGCACCATCTGTTTGAAAAGAGAAGAGGGGGTGAGGTGAGCACACTTCCAGACAAGCAACAGAGAGGTGAGAGTATATTATTATTATTATTATTATTATTATCATTATTATTATTATTATTATTGAACTGCTTGTCCTGAGCGGGGTCACAGTAGTCAAGGCCAAACGCACAACAACAACAATAATAATAATTTAGCTGTTCTACAAAGGAACTTACAGTGTTAACCTACTTTTCCACATTTATAGAACAGGGTCATTTTGATTTTTACATTTTAGGGCAAGCTCCTTGGTGGTGGGATTTGAATGCGAGTCCTTGGAGTGGAGGTTGCAGCTCTAACCACGGCGCCACCTGCCGCCCCCATTAAATTAAGTGGATTAATTTGGTGAGAGAGTGGGGGAGCTCGGCGAGGAGCAGGGCAACAGAAGCGGGTAAAAAATAAGAAGTGGGTGCAGAGAGGGCGATGGAGAGAGAAGAGGCTGTTGAGAAGGGAGGAGAAGCAGCTCTGCGCTGCCCTAAGCAACGGGATGTTGTAGTGCGACGGTCAGTTCCCGGGGAGGGGAGAACAAGCGGCCGTCTGCTGCGCCTCCCCGCTCTGCCGCCTGGTTCCCTCCACCCCCAGCGACCGCGCCGAGTGGTTCTGTCCTGCGCGCTCACGCCTTTGCTGTCGTGCACGGCTGCACAAGACCAGACGCAGGCATACAGGAGAGAGGAGGAGGAGGAGGAGGGGAGTGTGTGGGTAGCAGTGTGTGTGTGTGTGTGCGTGCGCGCGCTTTCCAGCTGTCCAAGGACAGGAGGAGGAGGAGGTGGAAACGGGAGTCGAGTGAACGGCGGATGACCCGGTGGTCCGGCCTTCGCGGTTTTGAACCGGCCTGGCACTTTCCGTCGCCGAAAGAAGGAAAAGGCATAGGGAGCGTGGGAGCAGGAGGAGGAGAAGCGCCCCCCCCGGTGCGACGCGCACACACATCGTGCAGAGGAGAGCGAGGAAGCACGGGGGAGAGCGCTCCGTTCGCCGTCCATAACCGCCGCGGCCGATCTTGGACGAGCGAGCGGCTGCCTAGCACTGCTCATGTCTGTGAATTCTGAGAAATCCTCCTCCACTGAAAGGTAATACCTGTCTGTCTGTCTGTCTGTCTGCGAGTCCACCTGTCTCACTGTCCCCACAGCCGTCAGATCGCCCTCTTTCCTAAGGCCGTTTTTGCATCTGTCTCGCGTCCTGTAAACCTGTGGCCCCTGTTCTGTTTTCTACCGGTTAACCTGTCTGTCTTTCTGTCTGTGATCGTGCTGGACCCCCCGTCTCTCCCTCCTCGAGCCAATCAGCCTGTCTGTCTGCCAGGCTGTCCGTGTACCTGTTACACCGTTCCCCTCTGTCTGGAAGTCAGGATCGTTCTCTGTTTACCTTGTAGTCCGTCTGAGGGTCTCTAGTCTCAGTAGCCTGTCTGTCTGCTTAGAAAACCTTGAGTCTCTTGTTGTTTAGGGTCCGTCCGTCTTGTCGTTTGTTTGTTTGGCTCTCTTCTCCAAGGTGACTTAGAGGGATAAGTTATATAAGCGGGAGCAGTGCTTTCCAGGGTGCGAGATAACAGCAGCAGATGATGGTCCAGGAGGAAATAGCGTTGCAACCGACACCATCTGTCTAGCACAGAAATAAACAAATATTTAGCAATTCGGTGCACGTTTCATGTAGTACGGCCAGACCCCGAGATACACCCACGTGAGTTAGGAGGATTCGACTTTGCCAGGAGATTCACGAATACCTCCGCTTTGTCTTGCAAGGTGTTTCTTTGCTTCTACGATGACCCAGCTCGGATTTTGTGTTGCTATTGACAGCGTAGCGGTATGATACCAGACCCCCCCATGGGCTCTTCTTCGCAGTTATGCTTTGGCTCCTGCCGCGTTTCGTTCTCACCCTCGTTAGCTAGTTTCGACTATTATAATATCAGTGATCGTGGCCCCCCTTTGGACCGTCCAAACCGTGTCTACTTGTCAGCGGGTGTGAATTCGTTTGCATAGTTGTCCTTGATTTCATTGATTTCTTTTTTTCGCTCTTCTGTTTTGTTGTTGCATTTGAATTATTACGGAAACATTGAGAATCATATGTAATTATATTTTGTTTGTGTGTGTTAAGTATACAGTGTGCAAGAGCTGCGGAAGAGCTGAATGAGCACAGGTAGACATCCGTGCGTCATTGCAGAGTTTTTAATAAAGGGAAGCTGCTTTATGTCGTGTTGTGCTGATAACTGACTGATATCTGATCATAACTGTTGAAGAAGCTGTGTCCATTAATGAGATTTTGTGATTTTTTTTTGCCATAAATAGGTGTGAATTTTGGGAAACTGAAATGAATGGTAATTACATCTTCGGTTTATGAGTATTTATGTTACGAAGGATTCTCCAGGAGCCAGTTACCTCCGTAAGGTGGGGTGAAATTGTTTTTTGTGTACCCGTTACTACAAAGTGACAGCATATTTAGCACAGAGGAGAAAACACTAAGGTACTTGCAAATGAATTACTGTGTAAGTTGGCAATCTGGTAATTGAGGTGAGGAAACAAAATTCCAAAGACATGGAAGAAAAATAAACCTCTCGGGGCTGCTGGGTATTCAAGTAAATTGCAGTATTTTATAACGTCTGGTTAACTTCTTTCTTTATTTGTCCGCCTTTAACACCTGTTATACGGTCAGCTGTGCTCTGCTGTTCCCCGGTGTCCTTCTACAACCTTGTCCATCCCTGAATGTTTGTTTATTTTTATTTCCGCCAAAACACACTCTTTGCTGTATTATGACTATGAAAAATTGTTAATGGAGCACACTGATTGGCTCTGGATCTGGTCGCAGTGTAAGACAGGTGTATGACAGGGTGTCAGTACCGCTTTTGCTGACCATCAGCATAACCTGTCCGCACTCACAGAACCTGTAACACGACACTACAAGGCACACCGGCATGAAAAAACGTGCGATAAGATGTCCCAACATCAGCAGTGTTGTTTGCGAAAACATGCTGACCTACACAATGCAATAACAAAAACAGAAATGGGACACCTGGGATACACTTCAAGTGTGTATCGCTGGACTCGATTATCTGTCTGCGGCCACACCGATTGCGGTTGAAAAGAATAGTGGAGAGGTGTGTGCACCTTGCTGAGGTGTGTGTATATGTGTGTGTGGCTAAGGTGTGGGTGTACAGATAGATTAGCCAACGTCTGCGGGTTCAGCGAAATTGCCTGATCCAGGTGTGAGGATGGAGACGGACTGTTCAGAGTATGAGTGTACAGAGACTCGCCGATGATGTCTGAGGGTGCAGAAGAGCACAAATCGACGTGAGTCGTAGACTCTACAGATTTATGAACGCACGTTTCCCAAGGAATGGTCTACAGGAGCAGGAGGACTTTTTATATGGCTTTATACCAGTATATTGAGTATAAAGGGGGGCTTGAGTGTTTTGTATTGAACTTCAATTGTGTTTTTGATATTTGTATATTTTTCATTCGCGGTCATGTTTCATGCTCCATTTTGCTCCAAAAATGCCCGCTCCCACCAGCCGGCTTTACGAAGGACCCTCGTTTTCCGGCAGCTCACGGTGATGTATGGAGAGCACCGGAGGGAAGGAGAATTGAGGACACATGGATCTCAGCCCCACACCCCCTCCATCCCCTTGTTGGCCTGCTTCTAGTCCCAGTGTTCCTCCCGATTTGGGTTATCACACTGTAACCTACATCCTATAAGTGTGCTGTAGGGCACTTGTTCTCATTCTGCCGAGAGTGACTTTGAAGCCCCACACTTGGACTTGCACTTCCTGTGGACAGAAGATGGAAATGTCAGCACCAGAAGTGGAAGCAG